>NC_136499.1:119529625-119669625 GCF_053919585.1 Euprymna scolopes | reverse complement strand
ATATTTTAATTCATGCAGATTGCGTATGTTTTATTATAGAATCAATCCTCTATTGATTATTATATATTACGCGGAATAATTTGCCCAGTGGACTAATTCGCAAAAAATAAAATAAATAAACAAATATTTTTTTAAAAATAATAAATATTATTGTTGATAATTTTGTTCATCAAATTTCGTCTGCGTTTGTTTATAATATCACGTCAGCTGATATCTGGCTGGACGATGAATGCCCTGAAAATGTCACTTCTGATTCATGTTTAGTCTAAAAATATTCAAACGAAGAAGTGATTTGCAGCGATTTTAAATGGTAATCTTCTTTTATCGTGAATTGAACTCATTAATATGGAAAAAAAAATCGTAAGGTACGCCCGGGCTTAGGGGATTATTCGATCGGAAGTCGAATGCTTTACCACTAAGCAACACCTCCAGATTAG
The DNA here is from genome assembly GCF_053919585.1 of Euprymna scolopes. Lineage (NCBI taxonomy): Eukaryota > Metazoa > Mollusca > Cephalopoda > Sepiida > Sepiolidae > Euprymna > Euprymna scolopes. Next base: position 119,669,188 of record NC_136499.1, on the reverse strand, counting down.
AATCAATCTGTATTTTAAAGAAGAAATGATTTGCTAAAATTTGATTATCTCGCTTGTACCGTGTAACGTAAAATATTCTCCTGCAATTTTTTTTATTGTTATCTATAAGAAAGAAAAACTTTAACGCATCGTATTGTTTTTTTCGATTTTAGGTAGTTTATGCAAAAAAACATATCTAAGGACACAGTAGAATATAAATTAACTTTGTGTGATATTTGCACGAGATAGGCTCAGCCGTTTCGAAACGTATGAGGAAGGCTCACACAAAAATTGATGTTTATATAAGAGACAGACAGACAGACAGATAGATAGATCTATAAATTTATCTTATCAACTCTTAAATACCAGGGTTAAAATAGATTTAATTTACTGATTTAAACTTTAGATATGTACTACCATGGGTGCCCGGCGTTGCCCGTGTATGTTGAGCAAAAAAAAAAAAAAGCGGTGAATTTTTTAAACTTTGACCCCCTATTATGACCCCTTAACATTTATTGTTTTGAGCTCAACTCAAGTTATTATGTTAGATCCCTGTCCAAGGAACCTATATCTAAAATTGCAAGTGTTTAGACCGAAAATTGTTGGAGGAGTTTGGTAGAGTTCTTAAAGGTCAAATCGTTGAACTTTGACCCCTTAATCGCCAAATTTCTTGACGAGAATCAATCACATTGATGTTCCCAAATCCCAGTACCCTGTATATCAAATTTCGAGTCTGTAGACTAAAAATTGACAGAGTTATTGCGTAGGGAAATGTACACAGACACACACACGCACATACACACAGACGCTTTCACTTTTATAGATATATAGATTACTATTGACTAGCCAAGTTTCTTGCAGAAATTACCATCTGGACCAAATTACCGTATGTTTTCATTAACAGATACCACATAAAAATTGATGATGTGCAAACTATTGTTATAGAATAGGTAGACCAGAAGAAATTAGCTTATATCGATCGAGCTATCTGTTTATGATGATGTTTTCGTAAATCCTGTCAAAATATAACAAAGCTAGATCATAGACAAGTTGACCGGAAGCTTTGTTCATCTGATCGGATCTACGTGTGAGTCACGTGATCAGGTTAGTCGAAGAGCAGGGAGTTGGAACTTGGAATTGAAGCAGGGCGGATAGGCTTTACGGTTGTCTCTCCTCTCCTCCCCTCTTGGGAGGGAGTGACGTGTCTCTCAATGTAAGCTGTTAAGACAGCAATCAAAGAAACTCACTTTCCATTTTCATCTACGCGACATCCTCTTAAATGAAATAAAAACTAATATGAAAACATATCCTCGTCTTAGTGAATGTTTTTCATCTAATAGGTTCCAGCACCCTCCAAGAACAAGACCAGGTTCAGTGAGCAGATAAGATATGTCGAAGATAAACATAGGACACACGCACGCATATTAACATTAGACGATCATGAAACATAAAACGTGTAATACATACCAGACAACAAAATAACAACGGGTCTAGAAAGTGAAGAACCACTAATAAACATTTAGTAACACATTTAGGACACATTACAAACAAACACGAAACGTATACACCCGTTTACATGGGTGCTGTTCAAGTTAGATAAGGTAATATGACGCATTTTGAGTGCCGTGACCATTTTATTCTTCAAAAATTTAAAAAAAAACGAATCATACCACGAAATACAACAGAGAAGGGTCCTTTGAACAAAAAACATAGACACAAACACACGCATACATAAAAAACAGATGAACGGTACGTTATAAAAAATAAGAAGAAGAAATAAGGAGAAAAGATAGAACGATATAAATAAAAATAGAAAAATTGTTAATTTTGAATATGGACATTGCAAACACAGAAAACAGAAGAAAAATATTAACACAGACCAGGTGAAAATACGAAAGAAAGAAAAAAAGAAATAGAAGAGATAACATGAGTGTGTGGTTAAAAAGACCTGCCACCATTTTTTTTTTATTACATTTTCACCCCAAACACGGCGCATTGCCACTTTGGTGTAGGGAGCTACTATCAAGGGCAGCAACTACTGGGGCACTATGTTGGGATTTGGGCAGGAAGATGTCAATTCACGTAGCACTTGAACTTCTGCATGTCTGTACAGTCAGGGAAGCAGGAATGTGGAATAGAATTCCAGAGTCTAGCGGTTCTGGGGAAGAAACTACTGGAGTAGAAAGATCTTTTACATCTAGCGATCTCTACTGTGGGGGTGGGTGGGATTTAGCTGCCTGTCGGGTTGGTCAAGAGTGTTTACGTCGTGGGGGCACAAATGTCTGCAGTTCGTCAGAGCATTCACCATTAAAATACTTGTAGAACAGGCAGAGTGATGCAACGTTTCGTCGATGGGACAGAGGCTAAAGCTTAGATGCCAGTTCAGGGCCTATCAGATTGGCGACTCTTTTTTTAATCTTGTCTAGGAGCGAGAAATTAGTAGCAGATGCACCAGCCCAAATGTGACAAACATACTCCATACATGGGCAAATAGTGGCCTTATAGAGCTACAGGATACTTTCAGGTGTCAGTAGATTTTTCGCACGGTAGAGAGAGCCTACTTTTTTCGCAGCGCCCTGGCAATGTTTTCAATATAATTGTTCCAACTCATGTTTCCTGTGGACGTTAGGCCAATCAGTTTGAAAGATGTACTCTCAGACAGGGAGTCACTGGCCATTGCTATTGGTGGCAGAGAGGGTTTCTTGTAATTATTGAAGGAAGCCAGATTAGTCTTGGCAACATTGAATGTGACCATCCATTTATGTCCCCATTCCACTACAGATTGGAGGTCATCCTCTAGTGTTTTTGCCATTTCTTTAGATATATGCTCATTTTTTTCCTGTCATGCCTGTTATAGAGTGTAGTGTCATCAGTATATATACCCATCTCAGAGGCAGTTTTGTCGGGGAGGTCATTAATAAATATTAGGAACAATAGAGGTCCTAGGATAGACCCCCGAGGCACTCCCGCATTTATATCACACTGTTTCGATATATGACCGTTGACGACAACCTGGATTTTTCTCTTATGTAAGAAGGATTTAATTATGTTAAGTATTCTTCCAGTGATACCGTATGATCTAATTTTTCTTGAGGAGACCATTGTGCCATATCCTGTCAAAAGCCTTCGATATATCTAGAGCTACCGCTCTGCCCTCCCCCGCTTTGTCCAGTGAATGGTATATACGTTCAGAGATTACAGTGAGGATGTCCGCTGTGGAACGGGCTTGTCTAAATCCATATTGTTTGTAAGTCAGAAGTTTAGCATCTGTAAGGTGCCGGACTAGAGCATGGTTAATTATGGTCTCAAATATTTTGGCGAAAAGTGGAGGAGCCTAATGAGGCGATAATTTGATGGGTCAGTTCTTTCGCCAGAATTCTTGCATATTGGTACCACAGAAGCAGTTTTCCAACAGCCCGGAAAGCATGATTCATTAAGGCATTTGTTGTAGAGTTTGGAGAGAACTGGAGCTACTTCGGCTGAGCATTTTTTTAATATCACAGCTGGGATGAGATTAGGTCCACATGCTTTTGAAGTGTCAAGGTTTTTTATGATAGCGTGTACCTGAGCAGGGATGATTTTTAGATCGTCTAGCGTGGCGTCTGTCCGCAAAGGAAAGTCAGGCAGGGGGTGGTTGGTAGGATCTAGTGTGGAGTTCGAGGCAACCCGGCTGGCAAGCATATTAGCCCTGTCGGTTGCTGAGCAAACAACCTCGTGATTGTTGGTTAGCTGGGGAATTTTGGATTGCCCATTATTTACTAAACCGTTGTAGATTTTCGAAAAGTCACGATTTCCTAATTTTTGTGCTTCGATGCGTTTTTTAGTGGTTTCAGTAAATTCTCCTTAGCTGTCGCTATTTCTTTCTTAACGTTACTTCTAGCTTCTATATACTTCTGTTTGTTTGAACTGGACTTATGTCGGTTAAATCTGCGGTATGCATGCAGCCTTTGAGCAATTGCAGTTGCACAAGTCGAAGTAAACCATTGGGGAGAGTGGGGCTTGCTATAAAGTTTCCGCATGGGAACATGCGCTTCCATTGCTGTTTTTAACCATTCAGTGGTCTCATTCGCGCACTGTTGAGCAGGAAGAGAAAAAATATTTCCCCATGGGGCATCTCTGATAAGATCTCTGATGGCTTCCCAGTCAGCCTTTTTTATAATATCTCGTTGTTTTGAGCACTGGCTCTTCAGTTTTGGGTCTAGAATTTAGGGCGATTTCTACCATTATCACTGCATGCTCAGCGTTCCCGAGTGGGCTGTCAGCATTTGTTGTACAATCCTCGGGAACTGTAGTCAGAAACAGATCTAGAAGTGATGCTTGTTGTTCTTGCTGGTTAGGGAAACGGGTTGGAAACGTAACCATTTCTGATAGGGAGTGAGATATATAAAAACTATGTGTTCTGCTGCCCACTGCATCTGTGAGTAGAGAATCGAAGCCAGTTTTTGTGGTGAGCATTAAAGTCACCTAATACATGTACTTGTGAGCTAGTGTCGAGGGAGAGTGCTGTCAGAGACTTTGCTTATTATGGTGCAGTCCTGTGTCGAGGGAGAGCGGGAGAGAAAATAAAAGTAGCTAATGTTGTGTTGTATGTTTAGTCTAAAGCACATAAAGGCTTGATCGTCCGTTTCTAGGTGTGTTTCTCTAGTCAGGGGGAGGGTGTTACGAATTTAGACTCCAAGTCCGTGCATATGTCTGTCAGATTCCTTACGGCAGAGTAGGAGAAAGGCAGGCATGTTAAAGTAGTTAGAGGGGATTGAGGAGTGTAGGTTAGTCTCGCTTAGTGCTAAGATATCCGAGGTATTTGTTAGGAGAAATGCTTCAACATCAGCTAAATTAGTTCTAAGCCTACGGATGTTAGTGAATGCAAACCTCAAGGGAGGAGGCGAGTTGGATTTGTTTGTCCCTAGGCCTGGTTTACGCTCATTTTTTTATTGTATTGTCATCATGTTTTTAAAGAGTTTCAGTTAGGTGTGGGGGAGCTGAACAAGAGGTTATGCAGGGTATCAGACATGCAACACAAGTAGACCATTAGCTGACCTTTCTTCAACTTCAACCTTAAGAGAAACATATCAATAAAAAACTTTGTTATGGAAAATCGCATGTGGCAAATGTTGGAATTTCTTAACTGTAAAACTGGGTGCTCTTTTTGTGTTAATTGATCAATTTCTGCAATTGGATTTTTTTTCTGCAATTTGTATTGTTCTTTTTTAATTAGGAATTGTTACTTGTTACTGGGTAATATATTGGTTATTGTATGTAAATGGATGTGCTGTTAATGTAAGATAACGTAAAACTATTACCTTCTATCTCATGTAACTTTTGGACGCCGTTACATACACATTCAGTGGTGATATTAAAATGCTAGAGTCAATCTGTGGAGAAGCACCATCTTAATTGCAACATTATTAGAGGTTGGAGTCTGTACTTTTCTCTTTATATATTTAGCCCTACCACTTGTACCAGTTGTCACCGGGTTGATTCTGCATTTTTCTACTACAGTGAAATTACCCCCTTCGTAACTGCAAGATTACATACGCAGACATAATATATTCCTTCCGATTTCCGCATCAAAATTATTAATTTCTCCCCGACAATGTTCCAGCTTACACGATTGGCTGAAACCGGACATTCTCATATTCAAGAATGAAACGTATTCCTACATTTACGAATACATCCAACATTTGTCAAACATGGTGTCGCCCCCCCCCACAGGAGACACTAACATTAAAACGACCAGCATTTACGATTATTAACCATTCAGAAACAGACATTTATATATTGCTGACCTCATATAACGCCACTGACATCCATAGTAAGAAACTTGCATAAATACCGTCGGAAATTTTCCTACATTGATTATCTACAATTCTGTCGCTATGTACAGGACACACTAGTGAGCGCTAAAAAATTATTAAAAAAACTATTAACCGCTCATAAACAGAGAATAAACTATTGATAGCCTTATTTCATGAAACTTACATGCGCAAGTAAATAATTCATATACACACACAATCTTCGCCGTATATGCTTGCAACTATTAACAAACAATTAAAATTGCTTGTTTACACAACAGAAACTAAATAGGTAAAGCCTTTAAACTGCAAAATAAAAATTTACGGCTTTAACATTCTTAGCAAATTGCCATTTACTATCGGATCACCGCTAAAAATAATTGGCCGCGCTCATAAAACTTAAACATCGAATCGGTAATTCGAAAACAAAATGAAACGAAGTTTACTTTTATAATGACAATTTGCTAATAATTTTACAGCCAGGACTTTACTATTCGACAGTTTAAAGGCTTATGATGAGTCACAAAGTAACTATTATAAAACGATTAAAGTTGATTTGTTTACAAAGAATAAACGATATAGGTAAAGCCTTTAAATTCTCGCATAAAAATTCACGGCGTTACAATTCTTAGAAAATTCTCAGTTAATTAAAAGATTGAAAGTTTTGAGAACTTTTCATTTCTTGACCTTTGGGCCAAGATCGCACAATGCTTGTTTATTACTCATTTGTCGTGTTATTTGAGCAATGCCGTCGTGTTATTTATTTCTCACCTTTTCATTGAATTTCATTCAAGTACGCATGGAAAAAATAAAAGAATTAATAATATTGTTTGTTTTTAGGAAAAAAAGTAGCGAATCATTAATTGATTCTTACTAATATAATAACAGGAGAAATTCATCTCTGGTAATAATAAAAATAAAGTTCCTTTCATTTTGTTTTCAAGTTTCCAATTCGGTGTTTAAGTTTGATGGAAGCGGACGATTTTTTCGCAGTGATTTGGACAGTGTATTTCGATGTCGACATTTACCAGTATCGCCCCCTCCCAAATAAAACCCTACCATGAAACAAATACATGCGTCCTTATGCTCTTCTCTCCTCATACTTAAATAATAATCTTATTATTTTGGCAACCATTCTTAACATGGGGGAGGGAAGGTGTTTGGTAACTATTCTGTGCTTCAACCTAACAAGTTAATAACAAAAATGATATCGTGAAGTTTGAAGTTAAAAAATAGCGAGGTCGCAAAGATTCACTATCAGTGGTGTCTATTCCGACAGCCGTTCTTAACATGGAGAGTTTCAATAAATCTAAACAGTTCATATATAGTGAGCATCCCTGAATTATAAAAAAAATGTTTTTATTTTCTATTCTTATTATCATAAACTAGTTATCCTAATTGTATTATTGCATACGGATTTACGCATTCCCCTATTTGCTTTTTTCAGATTCAAACGGTACCTGCGGGTTATCAACAACTGTAGTTTACTTTTTTTGTGATAGGAGGAAGTGGTTTACGCCGGTAAACGCCGGTTAACGGGCCCTGCTAGTTAGTAATAACATAACGTACTTCGTTCTGTTCTCTTAAATATTAGTTCGGTGCGGACGACTACTAAAATGATATTTATTTTAAACTAGCCAGGGTGCCCGGCGTTGCCCGGGTGTTTAGAGGTGTATGTTAAGCAAGCAAACAAAAAAAAGGGGGTGGTAGGCAGGAAGACTCGAACCGGTACCGCGAAGGAGGAAAATAACGTGAAAGAAAAAACGTGACGTCTTACCATTGCGTCCATCTCCAAACCGGAAATGGTGAAGTTTTAATTAAGACTAGTCGATCGAAAAGCGGGGATGACTTTTGAAAATATCGGCGAAAAAAAGCGACCCCTCCCTGTAGATAGGAGCCCAGTTGAGGGTAGAAGGAATAAATGTTTTTAGCCATTTTTTTTAGATATTTGCCGTCTGAAGGTCGAGCTTCAAAACAATGCCAATCTAGTGAAAATCCATCGCTCTCTCGATAGTTTTAGGCAAAAATACATACATGCATAATACATAGATACATACATGCATACATACATAATACATACATACATACTTACATACGTATATACATACATACATACATACATGCATGCATGGATACATTGAAACAGACGGGCGTGATTTATATGATTGATAATTGCGTAAAAATAAAATTACTAATGGGTATAAGTTATTTTATATTGAAGAGCGTAATGGTAGTTGTCAATCTTTAATTTTTCAAATGACTGAGGGAAAATTTTCTTCAAAATCAGAATGTGGATTTCCTCCACATTAAAACTGAACTTGTAGGCAATGAATGAGTCTACACAGATAATTCAATGATGGAGAAAGATTAATTACAAAAGAAATTTTGTTTAACATAAAATTTTCTTATTAAATCTTGAATATCAAGCGCAACCTAGACTAATTTTATTGATTAAACTCAAGACACGCATTGCTAGCCAATTTGTCATTCGTCTTTTTTTTTCTTTTAATGTGTAATTGATGCATTCTCTCGTAGATTTGGACGTATGAGACCCGCCACAACAATTCAGATGTTTTATTTATATCGGTGACGGTTTGTGAAACTCCTAACTACACTTTTTTTGTAAAACTGCTAATCTGAGTCGGTGCAATAGCTGCCATAGGACAGAACACTCAGTATACCTCAATTTTTTACATCAATGTTTCTTCCCCTAGATGCATGCCTTTACGATATATTGGAGTGAATCTCTCTCAATGGATTAAACGCGTCCTCAGATTCCAATCTGGAAATTTCTACGTCCGGCGCAGTACATACCGAGCTTTGCATTCCCAAATGGTCAACCATATGATACTGGCTAGACTTATTGTTGCTTAACTGCAGTGATCTACCGAAACCCGGTGTTTTGCAATAATTTTTGCCGTATACAACGTGTAATTATTAATAATATAATGTACTTTGCTATAATTTTTTAAATATTAGTCCGGTACAGACGACTGTTAAAATGGCATTTATTTAAAATAATTGTTTAAAAATATAATCATTAATGGGTATAACATCTTTAACATTGGAGAGTGTAATAATAGTCGCTAATCTTTATTTTTACAAACGTGTAATATATTAATCTATATAAATAAAACATGTCTGTGTAAATATTTAACAGCTAAACTCTTAAACTCCTGGTTACATAACACTGAAATTAACAGAAAATAGTAATCACCCACGACTGACGGTTAGAATGAGTAAAATGTTATTTTCGGTTGGATTAAAACACGTACAGAAGTCGACAAACTGTCTTTTTTAAGTTACCGACATCCGTATTAGTATGCGCGTGCGTAAACTAATCATATCTAAAAGTGGTTTATTTTTATACATTTTTTATGTGTATGTCTGTTTAGTCCAAACGATAGTGAAGGAGGCTAAAGGTTTTTATGAGGGAACGCAGTTGGAGAGCTAATTGTTTTGGTTTCGATTGTAGCTGACGGCACTCAAGTTATTATTTTTTTTTACGTTTTAAATAAGTACTATATATTCGGTAAAATATTCAATAGAGAAGAACTAATAATAAAAATATGTTAAGCGTACTTTACGACCGGACAAGGTCGGGCGACGCCTGCTAATAAATACATGAAACTAAATACGTCATTCTATTGCGGGCAATGCTGCGTAAGTAAATGTAGTTAAGTATAAAAATAGTCGGGATATTTGGACATGAAAAGATACAATTGGGAATAATAAAGCGTAAAGCGACATGGCAGGTGCATTGGTGTTAAGAGTATTGACTGCTCGCTGTTCCAACTACCAAGGTGAATTATGGAGCAACACTGAGGTTGAAGTGTAACTAGAAAGAAAAATTATCCATAAAATATTACTTCGTCGTGTGAAAAAGCAAGTCGTTACTACACATGTTGATATTTTCATGTTTCGGACGAAAATGAACTCTAATTTCTTTAGAGCCATTGCTTTCGCTAGTGCTTCTCAGCTGCATCATTAAAAAATGTAATTGCGGATACAAATTAACTGACACAGAATAAAGAAGAAGTCACCTAATGTATATGGATTAGTTGAGGCTGTTTGCAAAATTACAAAAAAGAAAATGGAAAAAAAACCTGATAAATAAAACCAGGACATTGGAATGGAATTTATAATGGAAAGGTGCACCACCAGGGATAAAATAGACGAAACTAGATACATCAAAGGGTATAGAACCGTCCAACTAAAATAAAAGCAAATTGGGAGCGCTCGGTAAATGTGACGTTTACCAATATCTAAGGGTTCTGGAAGCAGATATCCATAAAATCTACAGAAATGAAAGAGACGATCGAAAAAAAGTATATAAGAAACCAAGCCGATAGTCAAGAGCCGGCTGAATAAAGACTAGTTCGCCCGTTAGCAATTTATCATGTTTCTGAATGAACTTGCAAACCGGCGTTGGCGGGTTGTATTTGATATATTTGAATATTCCCTCTTCATGCATTATTATAAAATTGATTAAACGAAACACAAATTCATAACGCTTTGTTTTTCCACCTCTTCCGTGAGGTAGGAGCAGTAGGTGCGTTTTATTTTATGGGAATTTCGTGAGTAACCCTAATCCTCTTTTCTAGTTTAATTATTTATCTTCTGGTCCTTCTTTTAAAATATAATGCAAGAATTGTAATTATTATTTTATATCATGGCAAACATTTGAAAGCTCCTCAATCTCCTTTTGTTTTATCTGTTTAATGCGCAATACATAAAAAGATGACATTAGTAATCTATTCTGGTTATGAAATAATAAAAATTTCGTTTCCAGCAGTGCATATCTGAACATTGGTAAATGTATCTTGTGTATTAATGTTGAAGAACCTCTACATAAACAACATTTTCGTTGTGGCTTCTAACTGGTGTATAAATATAAACGTTTGCACCACTTTCCATGCGTGAACAACCAACATACAACTGGGCATATAAAAGCAAATACCTGAAGATTAAATCCAACAATTTTGAGGCTTTGTCGTAAAGATTTCTTTATAGATATGGCATAACTAATTTTTATTGGGAATAGTAAAAAAAAATCTAAGGGTTATAATGGCGCCCACAACATGTTTTCAATACTTCAATTTACTTTTAATAAAATAAGATAAATAAAGAATAAGATAAAACGTTGTTATGTAGTGATTTGTACACGGACGAAAAGAATTGCATACAGGTTGCGTATTCAAATCGTCGTGTACTTTCCCCTGACTCTCATACACGTGCTCTTTTCAGGAGCAAAACATATACATATAAAGATACTTTAGGAGAAACGCACGCAATAAAAATGTGTTTTAAACGTGGAAAATGCCACCAAAATACATGGAATGCTTCAAGCTAGTTCTGGAGTATCTTGCTTGAACTGAGCATAAATGGCATGAGAGATTCAAGATAGGCAGAGTGTCTGTGAAGGAGGGTGGGGTGTGTGGGAGAAATAATGAAATCAGTACATCAAAGTTGATTGGCCCAATAAAGAATTCTAGTATGGATAAAGGCTGTCGGGTGTTTATAGAGACAATAAGTGCACATTTTGATATCAGTGTGGGAACTGTATACACTATTATTCGTGAGGAATTGAAGATGCGGAAGATGTGCGCATGTTTGTTTAAGGGTTTTAAAACCTCCTTTTTAGCCAAGATTGGCATCCAGACAGATTCTCGTCCTCTATATAGTCCTTACCTTGTCCCTGTGACTTTGGGTTGTTTCCTAAGCTCAATGAAAACTTTAGAGACTGTCGTTATTAGACAACTGATAAGATGAAAGAGGCTGTGGCAAGGTTCATCGACACGCTCATACAAGAGGACTTCTCCGAGGCCTTCCAGAAATTGTTGAAATGGTACAATAAGTGCATTGCTGCCAGAGGATATCTCTTCGAATGTATTAGAGGTTAATGTGCGTACTATCAATGAACGGGTCCATACGAAAAATGTCTGGAAACTTATCAAAGTCACCTCGTAAGTGATGGCTTTTAGTTGCTTAGCACCAAATGACAAAACATGCCACCGACCATGTTTAAAAATGCTGGAAGAATCACTTGAGCTCGTTTCATTCAAATTTTGATACATGTTAAACTCTGGATTTTTTTTTCTCAATATACTGAAAAGTTCATCGGAGAAAACATAAACAAAATCAATAAAGAATTCAATTCTGCTTTGGAACAAAATGGAGACCCTTGACGCACAATACGACTTGGCTAAAAGTTTCTCAAGGATACGTTTGAGAAAAGGTAGTTGGATAAAGACACGTGACTATTTCTTCACCTACTTTGAAACAATTATAGTATAGTATCTAAACCATGTTATACACGCCTACTAATGTTCCACAACATTCATGAATTATATATTTCTATATATATTTTTTTTATTCAATTTTCACCCCAAACAAGGCACAGTGCCACTTTGAAGCAGGGGGCTACTATTAGGGAATTAATTAGCGGGGTCATTATGAAGGGAGAAGAGTAGAAAGATGTTTGTTTACATTACACTTGAACTTCTGCATATCATTGCAGTTGGGAAAGCAGAATCCCGGAAGGGAGTTCCAAAGACCCGCAGTTCTGGGGAAGAAAATATTGGAGTAAAAGGCTTTCTTGCACCTAGGGATCTCCACTGTAAAGGGATGAGACTTAGTAGCTTGTCGGGTTTGTCGGGGGTAGTTACATCGGGGAGGTACAAGTGTTTGCAGTTCGTCAGAGCATTCACCATTAAAGTATTTGTAGAACAGGCAGAGGGATGCAACATCTCGTCGATGGGACAGAGGTTGAAGCCCAGATGACAGTTCAGGACCTATCAGGTTTGCGACTCTTTTTTGAACCCTGTCCAGGAGCGAGAGACAAGCAGCAGATGCACCAGCCCAGATGTGACAACAGTACTCCATACATGGGCGAATGGTTGCCTTATAGAGGTATAGGATACTGGCAGGCGTAAGTAGTTTTCTAGCACGGTAGAGGGAGCCAACCTTCCTTGCAGCAGCCTTGGCAATGCTCTCAATGTATCTATTCCAGTTCATATTCCCTGTAAACGTTAGGCCGAGGAGTTTAAAAGAAGTACTTTCAGGCAATGTGTTCTTGGCCATTGCTATTGGTGGTAGAGAAGGTTTCTTGTAGTTATTGAAGGAAACAAGCATAGTCTTAGCAGCATTGAATGAGACCAACCATTTTTGTCCCCATTCCACTACGGATTGGAGGTCATCCTCTAGTGTTTCTGCCATTTTCTTGGATATGTGTTCATTTGTTTTCCCCTCATATCTGTTATAGACAGTGGTGTCATCGGCAAATATACCCATCTCCGAAACAATATTATCAGGGAGGTCGTTTATGAATATCAGAAACAATAGAGGTCCAAGGATAGACCCCTGAGGTACTCCCGCATTTATGTCATATTGTTTGGATGTACGTCCGTCGAGGACAACTTTGATTTTTCTATTACTTAAGAAGGATTTAATTACGTTATGAATTCTTCCAGTGATTCCATATGATCTAATTTTCCTTAGAAGACCATCGTGCCATACCCTGTCAAAAGCCTTAGATATATCAAGGGCCACCGCTCTACCCTCCCCTGTTTTATCCAATGAACGGTATATACGTTCAGAAACTACAGTTAAGATATCTGCTGCTGAACGGGCTTGCCTGAATCCATTATGTTTGTCAATCAAGAGTTTAGCAGCTGCTGGGTGCTGGACTAGGGCTTTATTAACTAAGGACTCCAATATATTGGCGAAAAGCGGGAGGAGGCTAATGGGGCGATAATTTAGTGGGTCAGTTCTTTCACCAGAATTCTTGAAGACTGGTACCACAGAGGCGGTTTTCCAGCAGTCGGAAAAACAAGATTCGTTAAGCCATTTATTGTAAAGTTTGGACAGAACTGGAGCAACCTCGGCAGAGCATTTTTTTAATAGCACAGCCGGGATGAGATCTGGTCCACATGCTTTAGAGGTGTCTAGGTTTTTTATAATAGCATGTACCTGAGAAGGGGTGATTTTCAAGTCGTCAAGTGTGGCGTCTGTTCGCAGAGGAAAATCAGGGAGTGAGTGGTGTACCGAGTTCAGTGTGGAGTTTGAGGCAAACCGACTGGCAAGCAGATTAGCCTTGTCAGTTGCCGTGCAAGCAACCTCATGATTGTTTGTTAGTGGGGGAATAATTGACTGTCCATTATTAACTACGCTGTTGTAGATTTTCCAAAAATCCCGGGTTCCTAATTTCTGTGCTTCGATGCGCTTTCTGGTGGTTTCAGAGTAATCTGACTTAGCTGTGTCTATCACTCTCTTACAATTATTTCTAGCTTCTATAAACTTCTGTTTATTTGAGCTGGACTTATGTCGGTTGAATCTGCAGAACGCATGCTGCCTTTGACAAATGGCAGCTGCACAAGCAGAAGTAAACCATTGGGGGGAGTGGGGCTTGCTATAGTATTTCCGTGCGGGAACATGTGCTTCAATAGCAGTTTTGAACCATTCAGTTGTCTCATTTGCACACTGTTCCGCTGGAAGAGTAAAGATATTTTGCCATGGGGCATCTCTGATGAGCTCCCTGATGGCTTCCCAATCAGCCTTTTTGTAATACCTCGTTGTTTTGAGTAGTGGGTCTTCAGTTTTAGGGCGAGAATTTAGGCTGATTTCTACCATTATCACAGCGTGATCAGCATTCCCGAGTGGGCTATGGGCATTTGTTGTACAGTTATTGGGAACTGTTGTCAGAAAGAGATCTAGAAGTGAGGCATGTTGATCGTGCTGGTCTGGGAAACGTGTCGGAAATGTAACCATCTGAGATAGGGAATGAGATATAGAGAAGCTATATGTGGCGCTACCAGCTACGTCTGTGTGATTTGAGAATCCTAGCCAGTTACTGTGGTGGACATTGAAGTCACCAAATACATGTATTTGTGCGCTAGTATCGAGGGAGAGTGCTATATCTATGCTGTCTGAGACTTTGTTTATTAGGGTACAGTCTTGGTTTGAGGGAGAGCGGTAGAGAAAATATAAGTAGCTAATATTGTGTTGCATATTTAGTCTGAAGCACATAAAGGCCTGGCCCTCTGATTCTAGTTTTATTTCTCTAGTTAGGGGGAGGGTGTTTCGAATATAGACTCCAAGTCCATGCATATGTCTGTCCGAGTCCTTACGGTAGAGTGGGACATAACCAGGCATGTTAAAGTGGTTTTAATCAGACTATGAGATTCATCTTGAGTGTTATTTTTGCAACGTTTCGGTCGATGTAACCTTTGACCTTCGTCAGGCATGTTGATCGCCATCTTCGAAAAGTAAGGAGAAAAGACACTGGTTACATAGATGGTTTAATATTCTTGGAGTTGTAGTTGTTGCTGTTGTTGTTTCGCCGTGGTTTCGGATGTGTGGAAAATTTGGTTGACAAAAGGAAGTAACTCTAAAAAAGCCCCCGAGTGAAACTTTCATGACAAGACCGGTCGCGCCCTAAATGTATGGCTAGAAGAAAACCGTAAAGCCGTGACACGGGAGAAGGTTTCGAAAAGTTGGGACTAAGTGATCACGTAGAGAAAAAATAAAGAACACTTTTCCATTTATGCAACGACGTCAAAATAACTGACAGGGGCGCAAGATAGAGAGTTGAACAACTTAAAGAAGCGGCAAATATGCTAAAAAAAAATTCACTAAGCAGACCGTGCATAAAGAGCAGCAGTATACGGGAACCTCTAATTATTAAAAAAAAAAATTGTACAACCCCTTCTTTGAAATTTAAAAACTAAAAGTGAGATAGTTCCCTGCTAAACTTTCTCAGAGTTTCCTCTCTTTGATAACTACATATTTTTTCATAAATAACACTCAAAATGAGAACAATAGTCGGATCAAAATAATAAACCCTCATCTAAAAAGAAATTAGAACTTTTGAAATCCTAATAAACAAACACGGGAAGAAATTCATAAGTAATTCTTGTAGTGCATTTCGAAAGAAAGTTGAGGGACTTATTGCCAAGAAGATAGTAGCTCTTGATATCTAACACTTTGTGTTCTTGCTGTGATATCTGTTGCATTTATTATTGAACTAGCGGGGGTACCCGACGTTGCCCGAGTGGTAGGAGAGGGTGACCCTGTTTCAATATTATAAAAAGCATGATGTTAAAAAAATATTGGAAAAAAACAAAATAAAGCAAAAAGGAAAAAAAAACGGTGTAAAAAAGGGGGAAAAAGTTTAGGTAGGAAGCTAGGCACGAACTCGAAGCATCGAGGCTAAGGCTAAAAAAACCTGAGACGTTACCCCTACGTCAAAGAGCCATACAATTAACAACGGATAAAATTAAACCTTTAAAAATATTACAGGTGGTTTATACTAACGTCAATGTTTTCTAGCTTAAACCTGACGTTATTGGCGTAGTAGCTGGAGGAGAGAAAATGAAGGAACGATTTGTTCGGCACCCCTCCTTGTAGAAAAGGGTCCAGTTTAGGGCGAACGAATGAATGCTTTTGGCCAATGTTTCGATATTTGTCGTGCAAGATGTCGGGCTTCAAAATGATACCAATATCGTGAAAATTCGTCCCATCTGTCGAAAGTTTTTGCGAGACATACAGACACACATACATACATACACACAAATTTTCGCTGTTATATATATATATATATATAGAGAGAGAGAGAGAGAGAGATTATAAATGTTTGAATTTTCTTACAGTTGTTTGACATTTCTTTACTTCAAATTAATAGATTTATTGAGAGACTTAGGATAATTTCGATCATTTTCTTGTTAAAAACATTTCTTCAACATGTTTCCGACACAGAAAGTCTAAAACAGTATACGTGAAACTTTACATTTTGTGCTATAAACAAAATAGCGCTCCATCCTATTTACATGAACTAGAAATTTGCGCTAAGTAATATTCCATAGAGATATACATAGATGCGTACGTGAGAGGATTTTCATTTTATTTTACTGTTTTTTTCTCTATTTTATATTTTTTATATATTTTCTTTCATTTATTAATTTATTTTTAATACAATTGTATATTTAAATACAAAGATTACATATGTACATACAAATAAATATATAACTAGGCATATACTTGTATATAAATTATGAACCCCCATATATATATATATATATATATATATATATATACATACATATATATATGTATGTGTATGTGTGTCTGGGTGTAAGAGTGCGTGCGTGTGTGTTTGTGTGTGTGTAGGTTGAATACCTTTTCAATTTTACTCATGCGTCCAAGTATATTTATTGCTGTTTTGACGGATATAAAAATTAAATGGTCTGTAACAGTTCTATACATTATTATTGACGAATATTAAACGGCACGACAAAGGTTTCATCCCCGCCATACAATGGCGACGACAAAGTGAAAAGCCACAAATCCTGCCATTTTCCAAAGGCCTAAATGCTGCGTCTTTACGTTTATTAGTCATTTAATATATTTATTAGAACTTTTGAAGATGAGAACCTTAATGTGCGTTCATGCGACTTCGACGCCCCATTTAATACCGAAAAATATTACATATATATATATATATATATATATATATATATATATATATCGATGTAGTATTTATTTCTATTTATCTATTTATCATTGCTTAAAAAGCACCGAAAAAGATGTAATTACTTATGCATTGAAAGTTTAATTTTATGATAATTATTATCGTCTTTGCTCTATTTAACGAATAAAGGTGTGTTTAATGCTGACAGCTCTATTGTAAAACTCATACACGCACACATGTACGGACGTTGAGCTGTTTCATTGTTTCTCAGCTTTCTGCTGTTCAGAACAGGCAGGTGCTTTAAGCTGGGATCGGAATTCCGCCGATCTTTCAACAATCTCTGTTTCAATATATACATATATATATACATATATATATATATATATATATTACTTACATATACATATATATATATCGAAATTCAAAATCGCGTAATGGAAACATATTAAAGGTATTTGCAGCTTCTCTTCAATCTTTCGGATTTTAATCATGTAAAATAACACTTTTGTCCTTTTGATGGATTGATTGTTGCTATTTCCTCCGACAATTTAAGGGCATAATAGATTCACAGATTGAATATATATATATATATATATATATATATATATATATATATATATATATATATATATATATATACATATATAATTAAGTGGTTGATTTTGCGCTACGAAACAGATACTCTCAAGAATTGTAAATGTCAACTGAATTAAATGAATATGTAAAAATATAGCCAACATCATGAATTTTAATAAATATTTTTTTGTCATTTATTCACTATATATATATATATATATATATATATATATATATATATATATATATATATATATATCTGATGAGAAGGAGAGTATTTCCTCGAAACTCCGCGGATTAAGGACTATCCATTTATCTAGTGTTTCCTTTTCAGATTAAATATGTTTTTTAACTCATTTCAAAGTATTTTTTTAACATATTTCATTAACTGTTTGCTCATATATATATATATATATATATATATATATATATATATATATATATATATATATAATATGGTGCTCGGAAAACTCGTCCTCGGAAACTCGTAACCAAAAAACCCGTACCCGGAAAACTCGTCCCGGAAAACTCGTCCGTTTTAGCTAGGTAGGAGAACTGGTCCCTTATTGAATAAATATCGATTGAAAACACATTTTATGACTGTTCTTGAAGAAGATATTGTCTTTTAAAGACATCCCATAATATTAAAAAAAATATATTTTTATTTGTTTACTGCTGTTTAAAAAAAATTAAATATAATTATAAAATTAAATTTTCTAAGTGTTCGTTTTCTACCTAGCTTCGAAGGTTTTTGTTGGTGCAACTTATTCTAAGGTTCATTTAAAAAAAACCCAAAAAAAACAAACAAAAGAAAACAAGTAATGTCCAGTGTTACATTTGAACAAAAAATGTCCGACAAAAGATTATCACGTCTTAGGAGACTCGTAATCACTCAAAAACAGAAAATTAAAGAAAATACTGAGGTATATATAGTTTTAAAACAAGCCGCCGTCCTAAAGAAAATGATTTTGCATATTTTTAGGTAATGTCCAAGATCACTGCATGGAAAAAAAATCAAAGCTGCCGGAAGTAGATACGGATGATTATGTAACGAAACCGAACGGAAAACATGAAAAACGAAACCATATATGTATAAAAAATTACTTTAGTTTTTACCATTTCTTGTGTTATTACGAAACTAACAAACAAAAAAGAAAACACTTCATCACTCATCAAACAAATATTTGGATCCCGCGTAAACGGTATCATACATGCTTTACTTCAAATTATATTCGTTTTTCTATTTCTTCTTTGTCTTTTTCGACCTCTGCATATACGATTTAAAAAAAAATACTTCTTTACTATATCTTGTTTGCATCTGTTTACTAAATAAAAGTATGGAAACCTGTAATTAACCAAATGAACAGTTTTGTAAAACCGTATTTCATATTTGATATACAAATATTTATGATATTATTAATCATTAAACTGTGTAAATACTAAAACCTAAGAAAATTATAACAAAGATTAATTATTAATTGCAGTTTGAAGAATATGAACAAAGGTTTTCAAAAAAATCATTAAGTCGCTTCTGCTTTTCCATAGTTCGTCTAGTTAACACAAGTCTGGCGTCACGGGATCATACGCTATGTTCTTCACGATAGTTTGGCAGACCCTATCAACCTCTTAATATTCGTTTTTAGTTTTTTACTACTTCATTGTTTTCTCGTCTTCTATCTATTCCTTTTCTTCTGATTATTCTTGATTTTCTACTCATTTATTTACTTTTCTATTCCTACATCTTTGGTTTACTCATAAAAATTGCAAATTAATGTTGAACGTATATAAAATATACTGCAGTCGCTGCCCTCCTCCCTCGCCAATCTTTTACAAAAAACACCCGCCTTGCTGAATCCACTGTCAAAAACTTTCCCCACTCTTCATCTATGCCTAAATCAAAACGTAGATTCCATGAGCAAAGCTTCTTTCTTAGAACTGCACGCCTGTGGAACTCTGTTCCGTCTGCCTGCTTCCCTCCTGATTACAACTTTGATGTCTTCAAGTCCAACGTAAACAAATTCCTGATGAACAGTCCCCATAAGTAGACACTCTAAAATATCCACACTAACCTGCTGTACTTACAATAACCCTTATCCCTGAGTGTCTTCCGGGCCTTGATATGTGGTGACCACCTTGGAAAAAAATTAAAGTTTATGTACACGTTTCGACAACATTTATTCAACAAACGGTTAGCAATAAAATAGTATCGGTTAATAATTCTGTTAACACATGTTTCTTCAAAACGTATTTCTCTGCAAAAGATGTTCTTTGTGTGCAATAAAATTCTAAAATAGGTCATATATATTCTGAAAACTTTACAATGAAATCTTATTTCAGAACCAGAGATAAAATTTCAACATGGCGGAATGAATAAATATAATTGTTTATACATTTATTTGCGAATGGGTGTTCACTTGTATAACACTTGCAAACGTATTTATTTATTAGCAAGGCCCTTGGAAAAGCCAGTGACTGAGAAATATGTGTAATCAAAAAGTATGTTTTGATAAAGCTGATATTTTTAGGATAGTACAAAAAAATAGTTCTTTCTTGGACAGGAAAAACAATAACAAAAGGCAGGTACTTAAAAAGTATCTTCCCTCCTCTTCAGGTCACGATCACAGTGTAGTATCTGGTCCGATGATACACTTCACCGTTTTTCTCCTAAGTTAGTGAAGGAAAAATTCTTCAGGACTGAGATAATTTTTATTTTTGTTCCTATCCAGACCGCCCCTTTTGGGGGAGGGACTGGATTTTTCCTACATTAAAAACCGACTTTGTGTCTAAGTTTGCCCTCGTGGGGAGGCAAGTGAATAGAAACATTTCTATGAAGATTAGGTCGATTGTATATGAACTATAGACTGACACAAATGAGATAAATATCTACATAAACGTAATATATTAATATATCGTTCAATAAATCGTTGCCTCCGTTCAGTTTTGAAAGACAAAGGATAACTCCTGTTAGTTAAGCAAGGGTTGTGCACTCTACAACTACACATGTCCTGAATCGGCACAGTTTCAGTCCAGTGGCAAGTCCAGGACGACTGGAAAGAATTCCGAGAAAAGCGGACTACACATACAGCATGTGGAAGTCCAAAATGATCCCCAGTAAGTACTGACATGGTTCAACGTTGCTTAACTACAGTGATCTAGCGGCAACCGGTGTGTTAACGTGATAATGCCGTATAATAATGCTGTATGAGTTTTCATTCAATACAAATAATAAAATCACATTGTAAGGGCCAATGTTTAATTTACGCCTTCAGTTCAACATTTCTTGGCAAACAATATTTTCTTCCTTTGCCCTGTTTTTTTCGAATGTTCGTATTTTTACGTAACGTTTCGCTTACCTCCTCCTTCTATGAAAAATATTCTTGCACGTTGAAATTACTACGAGTTATTTTCGCACACCATTACAAAAATAATCATATATTGTTATCATGAAATTTGAAAACGTGGTTACATCTAAACGAGATCACCATTCTTGTCTAGCGTTGACAGATTTCATTGTTTAGCTAAGTTCCCGAATTCTATATTTTAAAAGCGGGTTAGACTTCAAAAATTTTATTTGGCATTTTTCAAAGCTTAATGTACGGATTAACTATGAAAGGAAATAGCAGAAAATTATTAATTATAAAACTATGTAAACTCTGTGGACAGGGCAGACGTCTTTGCTTGCATACTTACTTCAATATTGTCTGTGTGTGTGTGTGCACGTGCATGCATGTACGTAAAGTTTCGTTGTGTGCTGGGCGAATATATATATATATATATATATATATATATATATATATATATATATATATATATATATATATATATAGTAAGTTATAAAATATATATAGCGATTAAGCTACACTGAATATTCCGCGTTTCATCCACTCTAGGACTCTTCAGGCTCATGCGCTATCTATCTATCTATCTATCTATCTATTTATCTCTCTCTATATATATTCAATCTATATATATTCAATATATATATATATATATATATTCAATATATATATATATATATAGAGAGAGAGAGAGAGAGAGAGAGAGATAAAGATAATGTTTATGTTTTACTATCTATTCGAAGAACGCTACTTAACCGTATTTATCGTTTAAAAAAGCAACAAAAAATCTATATAAGTTTAAAAAATAACAAATAAATCTATATAAGTCTAAATAACTGAAGAAGGCTATATAATTTTTTAAAACTAAAGAAATCTATATAATTTTCAAAAACTAAAGAAATCTATATAATTTTCAAAAAACTAAAGAAATCTATATAATTTTAAAAAAAACTAAAGAAATCTATATAATTAAAAAAAATCTATATAATTATAAAAAACCAACAAAATCTTTATAATTTTAAAAAAATTAAAGAAATCTTAATTATTCTAAAAAACTAAAAAAAATCTATATAATTTTCAAAAACGTAAGAAATCTATATAAGTTTTTAAAAACAACTAAAGAAATCTATATAAGTTTTTCAAAAGAACTAAAAAATCTTTATAAGTTTTTAAAAAGAATTAACGAAATTAATATAAGTTTAAAAACATAAGATATCTATATAAATTTTAACGAAATAAATAAATCTATATAAGTCTAAAAAATAAAGACATTTATATAAGTTTAAAAAAACTAAAGAAATTTATACAAGTTTAAAAACATAAATCTATATAAGTCTTAAAAATAAAGAAATATATAAGTTTAAAAAAAAACCTAAGGAAATATATATATAAGTTTAAAAAAATAAAGAAGTCTATATGAGTTTTAAAAAAGCTGAAGGCATCTATATAACTAAAAGACTACAATAATCTATATAATCTAAAAAAAATAAAGAAATTTAAATGAGTTTAAAAAATAAAAGAAATCTTTATAATTCTTAAAAATATAGAAATGTATATTAGTTTAAAAACTAAAGAAATCTACATTTAAAAACCTAAAGAAATATATGTGAGTTTATAAAATTTAAAGAAATCTATATCAGTTAAAAAAAAATAAATGAATATATATGAGTTTATGAAAAATTAAATGCATCTACATAACTTTAAAAAATATAGGAATCTATATAAGTTTTAAAAACTAAGGAAAACTATATTAGTTTGAAAAATTAAAGAAATCAATATGTTTAAAAAATTAAAGATATCTATATAAGTTTTTTTTAAGAAATGATGAAATCTTTATCAGTTTAAAAAACTAAAGAAATATATATGAGTTTATAAAAAATAAAAAAACTATATCAGTTTAAAAATAAATATATATATATAAGTTGAAAAAACTAAAGAAATCTATATAAGTTTTTTAAAAAAACATAAGTTTTAAAAGGTAAAGAAATCGATAAATGTTAAAAAAAAAAATAAACCGTAAAATCATCTGGGATTTCTTGGCGTAACGGTAACGCGCTAGACTGTGATAAACATGGTCAAGAATTCGATTTCTAACGACACATTCAAGTTACGCTGAAGATTGCTAGGAACCTTGAAACGTGCATATCTGTAGATTACTGTTTTAAAAATAATAAAAAAATAAATAAAAAATATTTTTATCTGCGTCCAAATAAAATATGGGCGATTTTCACAGTAGAAACAATCTTCGAGGCGCAGACGCTACGTAACCGTTTTTTATCGTTTAAAAAAAATCAACAAGAAATCCACATATATGATTATACTGACACGGTCACCCAAACTAGGCCTGGATTGAATGACGGTCAACGAATGTACACACTCCCATATTTTTATTGTGATCAAAATCGGTTACATTGACCATTTTTCAATCAAATCGATTGATTACCTGTTTGGGGACCTATCGCGGTGCGCCGGGAAGCGGCTTCACATGGCTCTCACAGTGACTTAGGTTACAATGAATTGTAGTCTACATTGCATCGAAGAGAACCTACTGTTGGTTTTATAAAATTATTTGGTGCTTATGCAATTATGTTAGCGTACTATTTTTTAAATACTATTTTCGATTTAATTCAAGTTTTCCCATATCTATTACTTATTAAATCATTAAGTAAAAGTAAAAAATAGTTACAAAAAAACGTCCCCATGTTAAGAATAGCTTTCTTATTAAGGTTATTATGTCAGCACGGTAACATAAGTGATTAGGTGCCAATTATTTTTATATATAATGGTTTGAATTAAAGTTTAAAAAGCAAAAGTCATGTTTTATGCTTTTATTGCGCACTAAATAGAACCATTCAATTTGAACGCGCTCCTGTTATATATAAAAAAAAACCTACTCTTACGTTTTATACATCGCGATTTTCGGCTTGTGTGGGAATCACACTTTTCAAATGCGCTTACGAGATTAGGCTGTGTAAGGTGTTAACTTTAGTCAAAATTGCCTTTCCTTCTTGCATTAGATCTTTTTCGATTATCAGGAAGACATTCCAATACAAAACATATCTAAAGACACTGCCAGAAATGTAAAATACCTTCGTGTGAAATTTCATAGCTATCAATCCATGCGAGTTCATAGTGAACAAAGTCACTCCCCCCCATATATATATATATATATATATATATATATATATATATATATATATATATACTCTGATGAGTCGTAGACGACGAAACACGTGTCAGTGGATAATTATATTTTAAAAATTATATTTTAAAAATAATATATATATATATATATATATATATATATATATATATATATATATATATATATATATATATATATATATATATGATTGTTGAGCTGGATTAAATCCGACGATATGAAATAAAATGGAGGTGGAAGGACCTGGATACTCAACGTTTCGCCCGATTTATGCGGGCTTCTTCGTCAATGACCATCCCTCTTGAAGAAACCCGCATAAATCGGGCGAAACGTTGAGTATCCAGGTCCTTCCACCTCCATTTTATTTCATATATATATATATATATATATATATATATATATATATATATATATATATGTATATGGATTTTACCGTTATTGGATATTTTACCCTTCACCAGACCATCCATTCACGTGAAATCACCTTCCCCCCCCTATTAGCTCTGCTTCACTGTGTTTGACCAAGTAAGATATATGACTTACTTGTAGTTTCATTAAATACTTTTGCAAACAAAATACGATCCCGCATTTTGCTAAATCCTACCCTCTGATGAGAAGGAAAGTATTTCTTCGAAACTCCGCGAATTAAGGACTATCCACGTATTTTATGCCCCCTTTTTAAAATTAAATATGTTTTAACTATTTTTCAAAGTGTTTTTAACATTTTTATTAACTATTTGTTCTTATATATATATATATATATATATATATATATATATATATATATATAATTCAAATCTAATATTAATCATGTAACCTTCCTTGATGTTACTTTTAACTTCGCAAATAATACACATATACCTTATGGTAAGGATAGTACGAATCCCTTGTATATACATTTATTATCTAATAACTCAAACATACTATTAACCACATCCCCAAATCCATTGAAAAAGGAATCAGCACTAACTCATCGAAACTGGAAATATTTGATAAACACAAACCCTTTCAAGAGCCAGCCCTAAAAGTATGTGGGCATACTAATAGCATCATATTTTTAGAAGCTATAAAGATAAGAAAACCTCAATATGCAAGCTAAAGCACTAAAGAAAGTAATATATATATATAAGCACTAAAGAAAGTAATAAATGCCGAACATAAAAAATACAGTAATTGTCTTTATTTTTGAGATGAGGTGTTTTCATTGATTGAGATTGTCGGACTCACTTCCTCATCTTGGTTGTTATCCTCACAACGTTTCGGCCGTTTTGCTCTCCGGCCTTCATCAGGTGTTTTGTATCAAACTGGGGAACCGTTTGTTAGGAGTCTCGAAGCCAACGCTTTATTATTATTACGGGGGTACAAAAGTTCGATACAAAAACACCTGATGAAGGCCGGAGGGCAAAACGGCCGAAAGGTTGTGACGATGACAACCAAGATGAGGAAGTCAGTCCGACAATCTCAATCAATAAAAAATACAGTTTATTAGTTTAAGTATAAATTCGTTGAATTTAATCATTAAATCCGTTAGCAAAATAGCTGGAAAGCTGGTTGACTCATTCTAGCGCTCCAAAAGGCATGTAACTCCCGACGCAGTCGCCTACCTATACAAGGGTCATATACGCCCTAAAATAGAGTTCTGTTGCAACATCTTGAAGATGGCGCTCGGGGTACCCTACCCTATTAGTCATACTAGTTATTATAGGTGATATAGGGGTTCATTCTACAACCATTTACCCAAAGAAGAGACGTCACAAACATGGTTCTGATTTCCTGTTGTTTTCCAGGCAGGTGCTTGTGTTAGATTAAATCTATGTTCTCCTTTCACTAAGCCAAAGAAACACTCGCCCATCTACAACCACTATCAGTAATTTCCCATAATTCTATATCTGTTTTTAACCCTATAGATACATTCCATAAACAAAGTTTCTTTCCTAAATCTTTCTGCTGCTGAACTATATACGGAGCTAAATACAACGTCGTCTTCATGTTCAATCAAAACCAGGTTTTGTTTAGCCATCTCTTTGAATAATTAAATTATCTTCAACTTCCATCACTGACGAACATTACACAGCTGTCTAAGTGACAAACATGCAATCAATAATCCTTATCCTTGAGTGGTCTTTTCGCCTTGATAAGGGATGGCTCCCTTGGAAAAAAAATCGCAGGAGATATGTATAAATACATAAGCATGATGACCCGACGTTGCCCGGGATTGAATGAAGATCAACTAATGTGTAATCCTCCCATATTTTATTGTAAGCGAAATCGATGAAATCGCCATTTTTTTCAATCAAATCGATCAATCGCTTGCTCTAGTTAGGGACCCACGTCGATGCAGTGGGATGAAGCTTCATATATCCTCAAACTAATTAGTCCACAGTGCACTGCAGTCTGCATTTCCACGTAAATCTCCTGCTGATTTTATAAAATTATTTTTATATAATAGCTTGAATTAAATCCAGTATCATGGTTCATTGGTGCTCTAAATTAAATTAAATTAAATTAAAAAAATCATTTCGTACATGCCCCTATCATATGAGTTAACCTAATGTTGATTTTACATGTCTGTCTTTTCTACTTGTTCGGTGATACTGGTTTAAATTTAAGTTTAAAATGCAAAAGTCAAGTATCATGGTAAAATTGTGCTATGATTACATTACGAACGCGCCAGTATCATATCCAAAAAAACTACTGCTTTCATAATGCCAGGCCTGTTTTTCTTGTGCCGTAATAAAACTTCTCAAATGTACTTGTCATGTTAGGCTGTATAAGGCGTTAATTCAAATCAAAATCGCCTGTTCAAATTCATCAGATATTTCTGATTATCGATTATCGATACTTATCGAAGATATGCCGAAACAAAATTCATCTAAGAACACTACCAGACACATAAAGTGTATTTGTGTAAAATTTGAAAAAAATCGGCCCCGCTGTTTAGGAGTCCATGGGGAAGGAAGTTACACACACACAGAAAAAGTTCCTTTATATAATAGAGATATAGGCTACTAACCTTTTCACAAATCACGTATCCAGGGTGTTTTTTTTCTTACGATGGATAAATTAAAATCCATGCGGACGTCGAAATAACATGGTTTGCCCATATATCATTTATCTACCCTGTAAAACATCGGGTTGTTTCCCAGCCGACTATAACATAGCCGATTTCCAGTCCAACTGAAAAGAAGTTTTTATTAAACAGACCTTTCAAATAAAAATCATTACAATCACCACGATGTTGTCTCAACTTGGATTCGTTAATTCTTATGTAGAGTTGCTTTTTGAAACATGATGAGCGGTGACTCCCTTATCGTCACTTGGATGTAAGGGGTTACTATTTCGGACCATGCTTAGGAAAGATAAACTACATGTTGGTTTTCGTATTATTTAAACTACTGCATATCAGTACAGTCGGGGAATCATGCAGCAGGGCCGGAATTCCAAGGTCTAGCAGTTCGAAGGAAAAAGTTTACAGTAGAAACCTTCTGGCATTAACGGAACTCAACAATGAAGGGGTGTTGTTTTTTTTTTACACAGTGATCACCACTTATCAAGGTCCGGAAGCCACTCAGGGTTAAGGGTTATTGCAAGTACATTACGTTAGTGTGGAGATTTGATGAAGTGTTTACTTAAGGGGGCGGTTCATTATGAATTTGTTAACATTGGACTTGAACTCATCCAAGTTGTAGCCCGATGGGAAGCAGGCAGACGGAACAGAGTTCCACAGGCGTGCAGTTCTAAGTAAGAAGCTTTGTTCAGGGAATCCACGTTTTGATTAAGGCACAGATAAAGAGTGGGGGAAATTTTTCACAGTGGATTCGGCTAGACGGGTGTTTTTCGTGAATTATTTGCGAGGGGGGACAAGAGATTGGAGTTCAGACGAGCACCTGCCATGGAAATAACGATAAAACAAGGATAGGCTCGGAACGTCTCTTCTGTGGGAGAGAGGTTGCAGGGTAGAGAAAAGGGCATCCACCACTAAGCCACGACGTCTATTTTGTACTCTGTCAAGGCAGGATAGGCTGTTTTTTGCAGCTCCTGCCCAGATATGGCAGCAGCATTCCATCCTTGGACGTACTTGGCTTTTATATAGATAGAGAATTGCATCAGTAGTGAGATATCTTCTGGAGCGGTAGAAGGATCCCACCATCTTTCCAGCGACCTTGGCAACAGACTTGATGTACGTGTTCCATTTTAGATCAGGAGTAAAGGTCAAACCCAGAAGCTTGTCAAAACAGGGGGCCTCTCCCAGACGAGAGCCATCCATCACAATTGATGCCAGATGGGGATCAGAGCGTTGATGATGTAAGGATAGGTGTTTGGTTTTGGGTGCATTAAAGGTAACCAGGGTGTTATTTTGTTGCTAGGTACCTCGGGGGTGCATAAGTGCAATTTTATCAGAGTACATTCCATTAAAATACTTTTTAAAACACGCACACGGATGCAACATTGTGGCGATAGGACATGGGTTGGAGATTAGTTTACAAAGCGAGACCTAATAGATTCGAGACTTAATACATTTATACATAAACATACACATACACACACGTGTGTGTGTGTGTGTGTGTGTGTGTGTGTGTGTGTGTGTGTGTGTGTGGAGCAAGTATGTAAAGAAATGCTATTAGGTAAATAGAGCAAGACTTATAATAATTAGAATTCCATTAAAACATCGACACGTAATTTAATCTATGTTCGAGTTTGTAAAGCAATTATTTAGAAAACAGCTGGTCTTTTATAAACATTTGTTCAATAAATCATATTTAATAATTTATTGCCTCAAAGTTAATTATATAATTTATTTTTTTCGTATTGTGTCCATTATTTAATGCAAAGCATTTAAAAGAAGAAAACCAAATACAACAGGATGTTTATTTGGCACGACATTAGCCTTCCACTCTTAAACATGTTTAGGGGTTTGGACGGGATTCTTTTGCAGCTCCGTATATGTTTGACTCTATCCACGATATATTTATGGTTTCTTACTCGTATTTTTGACAATATATATATATATATATACATATATATATATATATATATATATATATATACATATACATAAATATGCATATATATTTATACATATATATATATATATGTGTGTATATATATATATATATATATATATATATATAATCTCTGTGTGTGTTACGTGCCCTCTCATATAAAATAGTCTACTGTTGAATTGATATGCCTACTCTTTTCACTTGTGCGGTAATAAATCTTCTTCATTGCACTAAAATTGTCTGTTCCTTCTTGCATCGTTTTTTGATTGCCGATTATCGATACTCATCGAAGACATTCCAATGCAAAACCCTGCTAGGCATATTAAGTGCATTTATGTGAAATTTCAGCCGTTCAAAGTACATAAGTAATAAAGACAGATACTAACGCACGCACACAAATTTTATTATATCAGAGTATATACTTATACATCTATCTATCTCTTTCTCTCTCTCTCTCTCTCTCTCTCTCTATATATATATATATATATATATATATATATATATAACTATTTCATTTACTCACATAAAATTAATATACGAAAGTATAGATTTATGCGTAAACTTTAAGTATTTACTTTAAAAGTGCTCAATTCGTAGGTAGAGCTAGTTAGTAATTTATAAAATATATATGGCGATTAAGCTACACTGAATATTCGGCGTTTCATCCACTCTAGGATTCCTTTTTTTTGTACGACTCGGAAGAAACGCCGAATATATTGAGTGTAGCTTAATCGCCAAATATATTTTATAAATCACTATACATATATATATATATATATATATATATATATATATATATACATATATATATATATATATATATATATATATATATATATGTATATATATATATATATATATATATATATATATATATATATATATATGAACGGTGATTCGGTTTTTATCATATCAGTCTCAACCCGTTCAATAAAAACGGTATACATTGAAATTAACAATATTTCAAAAATAAACATTTAAATATATATATATATATATATATATATATATATATATATATATATATATATATATATATATATATTCCAGGTGGAGCGATATCCAAAGACGGAGAGTCATTAAATTTCAAAAAAGGTCGTTGATAGTACTCTATCAAAGAGAGCAAATTATACTTTTGTCTGCACATCGTAGCAAGATATGACAGTTTTTAAATAAGGAAGAATATATATATATATATATATATATATATATATATATATATATATATATATATATATATATATATATACATATATATACAGCGTGACCAAAAAAAAAAGAAACATAATGGAGGCCATCTAGATGATATGCTGTAGAACGGAGAAAAAAAGACCAAAGACCCTAGTGTTTTGATGTGATGTTTTGAATATAATAAACTAGTTATGACCAAAGTTTCATTTCATTCGGACGAAACACTAAGAAACGGGCCTTATCAGATTTTGGACCCGTTTTTTTTTGGTCATCCTGTATAAGATTTGATTTCGTGCTAGAAGCCTTGACTCAATTTTAATTTTAAAATGAAATTCTAAATCAAATATTCTTGAAGCTAAATTATAACGCAAAAATAAATTTCTTGTTTAAAATGTATATATATATATATATATATATATATATATATATATATATATATATATATGTTGGAGCTGTACTACTTCCTCAGTATTTATTTATTAATCTTTTCTCGCCATGATATTAAATTGAGGAAAAGAGCTGCGTGACGTGAGATGTTTGGAAATGTCGAAAGAATTCGTCTGGAAAATCTTCTTTTTTCCGTATTAGAAACGTCGACTAAATGTGAATTTTAAAATGAAATACGCATGAAAATACGTTTGAAGCCAAATTACAAGACTAAAATATAAACAAGTAATACTTGTTTAAAATTTATATATATTTCGAGGTTTTGCTTCTTCGTCGGTACCCCTGGGTCGATGTGATCAATGATCAACCAGGAATGAGTTTAGTAGTGTTCATTTTGCAACTAAATTCATGTTGGCTGGGGTAAGGTTTTTCATTGAGGTCGTTGTGAATTCCAGGAGTTTACAGTGTTTGTGGTTAATTTGAGACATGTGTCGTTAGTCTGTAATATCGTATTCTATATAAATAAGTTAAAGATATTACAATAGTAGAAATGAAAGAAAGCACAATATAAGTTCCGTTACAGAGAGACAAATATAAAATCGCTATTATTAAAATAAGTATGATAGTACAATCAATACAAATATAAGTCTTGGAGCATGACTCTAACAGACGCCACTGTTTCTAATACCCTCTGCAACATGGCCGGATGTGATTTGGCAATGTGCGTAGAGATACAAAGAAACACGTTCCCATAATTCTCTTCCCTAGATCTCTCTCTTTCTGTTCAGGCCGTCATGAGGTGAGCACCATAATTTTTGTCAAAGCTAGTAAGGTTAGTTAGCATTGAAAAGCTTATCGTCCAGTTTTTGTAATATATTGTATCGAATGTAAAATAAAATAGTTATATGTTCCATATATTTTACAATTGTGTCGATTGTCGTTTTCTTGTGTTGCCATAAATGCCTTTATAAATGCCTTCATTGAACAATGAAGCGGCCGTAAAATGAAGAAAGAAAATTCCAGTCAGAATGCCAAGAATGAAGAAGTCGAGACGTTTCCTGTGAGAAGGAGCCACACAGAACATCCAACATCTCAGGTATGCTTTTCTTCTTACAGATCCTAACGACGGCCATCTTCATATTTTCCCGAGCCCGCTGTAAGGCATTTACTATAACACGTCTGTCGGTCACACCTCAGTGACCGGCGGATAGTGATATAAATGGTGCCGTGATCAGGATATATTGTTTCCCAACATGGAAATAATTTCGACCCTTAAACCTACGGCACAACCAAAAATAATAACCCCTAGAGGGATCGATTAAAAATATGGCCCATGGTCTTTAAAAACTGAACGAACTGAATATCTCAGGCCAAAATTAAAAAAAAAATGTTAGAGCACGCATACAAAACACACTCAAAAAGAAAATTGAGAACTTGAAAAAAGTGTCTTGCACCTACAAAAAAAAAAGAAAAAACAGTTACAAAAGACCGATTAAAAAAAGAGTATTGAAAGATAACCCTTCGAAAAAAAAAAGTAATAAATGTGTCCTACACAAAGAAAAAAAAACAGAGACGAAAGAAGTGTCTCTAGAAGATGCAATATCTTTTTCTCTCTCATACTCTCTCTCTCTCTTTCTTTCTCTATAAAGATATATATCCATATGCGGCGGATAGTGATATAGTATTCCAATTTCTATTTTAGCTGTTCCTTTACAAAAAAATGTGTCAGTCATCTCATAGGATGTATAGCAATAACATACTGAATTTTCAAGATTGTACACATAAGTCTGGAAATGTATTGAAGCCTAATTGTATCATTAAAGATTAGCAACGAGAAAACGTAATCGCATTCAAAATAATTTTACATAATATAATAACGGTATGCGTTCCATTCTGTTTTTGTTGACGTAAACTTTTATATTGTGTCGATGCGATA
The DNA here is from genome assembly GCF_053919585.1 of Euprymna scolopes. Classification (NCBI taxonomy): domain Eukaryota; kingdom Metazoa; phylum Mollusca; class Cephalopoda; order Sepiida; family Sepiolidae; genus Euprymna; species Euprymna scolopes. Next base: position 119,636,356 of record NC_136499.1, on the reverse strand, counting down.
CATTCGTCTATTTATTGCATAATGCTTTAATTAAAAAAACATATGTGAGGTCACCCGTTTGTGTACGGTGAACGAGGCATAAAAAATGACTAAGTACAGCATTTGTCTCCCCCATTTTCCCCCTCTACTCCCTAGAGGACATCAAATCCTGGTGAAAATAAACACATGGTGCAGTTTTAACATATGCCAATTTGAGTTTTGCGCCATGCAAAAATAGAAATGACTAAGTCCATCATTTGACCACTCCTCCAGGCCTAAAAGTCCCCAAGCCCTTAACAGATTTAAATTTGAGTTTAGCGACATGCAAAACTGCTAAATAGACATACACAGATAATTTGGGACAAATATGGTAAAATAGTCCCCAAAATTGAGTGTTTTTATTAGCCCTGAAAGAGCCCCTGTGACACACCCAAGAGTTATCGCGAAGTATAGACAAACAAAATAATATAGAAATTAGTTAGTTACAACTTTTTAGAAAGTTTTAAATAAATCCAAGGACTTAATATTTTAGAATACACACAAAAGTGTTAATTTTAGCCATTTTAACCCAAAAGGCACCCCTATGGGGCAACCGCAGTTTTCCCGGAAAATCCGTTACTCATATCATGTTTAATGTTTGTGTAAAATTTCCAAAAATTCCAAGGGGTAATTATTGAGAAAAGTGTGACAGACGAACGGACGAACGGATGAAGGTTATCTACAGGTGCATCCTCCTTTTGTCCGGCCCAATAAATAAACATGTAAGTGTGTATTTTACGTACAAATAAAAAAGAAGACATTTACTATCATATATATATATATATATATATATATATATATATATATATATATATATATATTTAATTGTTAGGTTAATGTACCAAATTCCAAAGGTAAAGCTTCCTATTTTTAACTAAAATGTTTAAGATCTACGAAGATGGTAGTCGTACCAGTAAAATAAATGTGTATTTTAAATACACACACAAAACTTAATTTGGTGGCTTGGTCCCAATTTTGGGGGCTTCGGAGATTGTGGAATCCAGTAATGTGATGTCGATTCTAATTCGGTGTGATAGTTCCTGTCAGAATCCTACTTATGTGTTAACTAAAATTTGTCCTGAGTATGAAAAATAAACTCCATCTCAGAGGATGATGCATTAATTGTTGAGATTTGAGTGGATAGTGGCATACAGTTATGTCTTAAATTGTTGTTACTCCCAATTAAACCCTGATTCTATGCAGACGTGCGTCAAGAGTCAATCGAGAGGGAAAATAGAAAAAAGCTTTTGCAAAAATTTTATGCACAAAGTAGTGGCTTATGAGACCAATTTACTATAAATATCACAATACGGTAATAACTTGAAGTATTAATAACTGTCACCAAAATTATTTATTCGGCATTAAAGTAACCAAAATTATCCTGTAATGAAAATTGTTAGATTAAAATACGAAAATCCCTGTACATACACATTATTATTATTATTATAATAATAATAATAATTATTATTATTATTATTATTATAATAATAATAATTATTATTATTATTATTATTATTATAATATTATATATATATTAATAATAATAATAATAATATAATAATATAATATTATATATATATTAACAACAACAACAACACCACCACCACCACCAACAACAACAACAACAACAACAACAACAATAATAATAATAATAATAATAATAATAATAATAATAATAATAATAATGCGGGAGTTCCTAATGGGTCTATCCTTCGACCTCTACTATTCTTAATATTCATATAAGACCTCCCTGGCAAAATTATCTGTGAGATGAGTATATATATATATATATATATATATATATATATATATATATATATATATATATATATATATATATATGCTGATAACACCACGCTCTATAATAGAATCGACAGGAAAACAAATGAACATATTATCTAAAAGAAATGTCAGAAACACTAGAGGATAACCTCCAGTCTGTAGTGGAATGGGGACAAAAATGAATGGTCACATTCAATGCTGCCAAGACTAAACTTGTTTCCTTCAATAACTACAAGAAACTTTCTCTACCACCAATAGCAATGGTCAAAGACTCTTTATCTGAAAGCACATCTTTTAAACTACTCGGCCTAACGTTCACAGGAAACATGTGTTGGAACAATTACACTGAGAGCATTTCCAGGACCGCTGCGAAAAAGGGAGGTCCTGTCTACAATGCTAGAAAGCTACTAACACCCGAGAGTATCCTGTACATCTATAAGGCAACCATTCGCCCATGTATGGAGTATTGTTGTCATATTTGGGCCGGTACATCTGCTACTAGTTTCTACCTCCTAGACAAGGTTCAAAAGATGTCGCCAACCTGATAGGTCCTGAACTATCATCCAAGCTTCAGCCTCTGTCACATCGACGAAATGTAGCATCCTTCTGCCTGTTCTACAAATACTTGAACGGTGAATGTTTCGACAAACTGCAAGCATTTGTAGCCCCTCTACGTACATACATCCGACAGACCCGACAAGCATTAAAATCTCACCCCTTCACAGTAGAGATCCCTAGATGTAAGAGAGCCTTCTACTCAAGTATTTTCTTCCCCAGAACCTCTAGACTTTGGAATTCCCTTCCAGGTTCCTTCTTCCCCAGCTGTACTGACATGCAGAAGTTCAAGTGTAACGTGAACCGACATCTTGCTGCCCAACTCCCACCTAGTACCCCTGTAGCCTGTGTCCCTAATAGTAACCCCCACATCAAAGTGGCAATGTGCCTTGCTTGGAGTAAAAATGTAATACAACATAAATAAATAAATAAATAAAAATAACGCCAACCTTGCGTTCCAACCGTGCTTTATCTATATATTGTTTTCCATTCATAATTCAATGTTTAAGTATGAAAACTTGTTTGAATAATTGTTTTATTCTTGTTTGGGGGTGCAAAATTTGTGTGGTCGAACCACGGTGTATGTGCGTTAGGATAAATTCAAGTTTTATTTAAAGTAAGGACAATAAGAACCATGAAAATAAGTGTTCATATAAGCACTTACAAACTAAACTAAACTAATATAGTTTTACTATTAATAACGATAATAATAATTACATAACAATAAAATAACAAGAAAATATGTAATTATACTAATAATAATCATAAATTTATAATATTCGTATAATATCAATTGATGTATGCTCAGTTTATGTACGAATACCAAGAAGTGCAAAGCGAAAATCGAGCAGTGTATAAATATGTTGTGTGTATCATTGTGTAATCATGTTTTCAATTAGTAAAAATGATTTACGTAATTTATGGTTTTATATTGAAAAAAAAGTTACAATACGATTTATCAGAAAACTATATTTTTGTTGTTTGTAAGCAAAAGTAAAACGCAACACTGCGAACGTTTCTTCCAGTGTTTAAAACTACGGACTATTTATCTAAAACTGACTGTTTTTTCATGTGTACTTCGAACTGGGAAAACTAAATTTATTGAAGGGGAAATATGTACTACTATCTATGTGAGATCACTTTCTTGAGAGAGTGAGTAAAAGAGGGTAAATCATAGTAATTGTTAAATGTATGCCAAAGCAAGACTGTGAATGTTTCTTCCTGTGTTCGAAACTACGGACTTTTATCTGTTTCTATTGTTTACTATTAATAACGATAATAATAATCACATAACAATAAAATAACAAGAAAATATGTAATTATACTAATAATAATCATAAATTTATAATATTCGTATAATATTAATTGATGTATGCTCAGTTTATGTATGACAGTCTGTTAAGGTAATAATAAAAAGAAAACGTTTGTTTATTCAATTGTTCATTTTTAATAAAAACTTTTTCTTCAAAATCACTGGATTCGGCATTAAATGACTTAAAAAAGAGTTGATATGCCGTAAAACCAAAGGCAGCAACCAACCAACATTTATACACAGGCAATACATTTACACACATATATCATATTAATAACTAAGCCAGTCTCATAATTACTAGTTCTTATAGTTAGTCTGTATTTTTAAGATATCAAACTGCTTTTGTCTTATCGGGTCCTACGTACTCGGGCTATTTTACTACATGACGTGTCACCGAATAACTAATCGCTTCATGTCAATCTTATCGGCCTTGCGCAAACTGTTGACAACACAGGAATTAGAGCATGGTTCTGGGCGCACTGAAGATGATTTGCTGATCCAATTAACTGACTGGCGCTGAGCTTTTTCACTCACGATTCTCCGTCGCCTTACAAAGATGTAATCGCCAATGGATGACGTTTTGAGTTGGTTCTGTAATTGTTTCTTCGTTACGGCGCCATGCGCTTCGAGGGTAACTATTCCTCTGTCCTCTTTGAAAACAGACAATTGAGATTATTCGGACGTAAGAGATAAATAATCGTGATAGAGAGATGACTCTTCGTTATTACTTCTCCAAAACTAATACACACAATAACCCTTATCTCCGAGTGGCTTCCGGGCCTTGATAAGTGGTGACTACCTTGTAAAAAAAATAATAAAATTTTCTTCTCCTGTTTTTCCTTAGTTACAAGATTGATGCACAATAGGTCTGTCCGCCTATGGAAGTCTGTTCCGCTGTTCTGTTTTCCAGCTGACTAAATTATTGTCGTCTACAAATCCAGCATAATAAAGTTCTTATTTAATCGTCCTCGCGAATAATCTGAGTATACCAAATTCCCATCACAAACGATTATTGCACTACTATCCCAATAATTACCGAACATACACAAACCCTTATCCTCCAGTAGCCTCGTGGTCTTGACATGTGGTAAGCCTTTTGTAATAAACAAAGCACAAATGAAATCATGTATTGCTAATGCACGATATTTTTTTCTTGATTTATTCGCAAGTTTTAAACCATTAACCTGGTTTCCTAACACTTAAAACATTTTAAATAACTTTAAATTCACACTAAATACAAACTATTTGAATAAGCCATCTGATTAAGAAATTTTCACCAGGTTTCTCCAAATCTAATACCACTTTCTTCCAAGTTACAGAAGCGGTACAAACATATACAGACATTTTATATATTTATTTTAATACTAGCAGGCTGGCCAGGGAATCTACCTGAATAGAAGCCTCCCATACAGGATTTCATACACGACGCCATATATAATGATCCCATATGGTGTAATCTGCTTTGACGCCATACATGACGTTATAACGTATACATAATAGATATCCGATAACGTCATTGCAAATAAACACAGAAACAGACAGAGATGCAGATTTATTATAATAGATTAGACGTAGCAGTGACATTGCCCAAACCATTTTCTCTAGTTTTATTTAATTTTATTTTATTTAAAAATTACTAAACTCTAACATATCTCTTTAGAAAATATTTTTCACGAATATATTAAAAGTAATATTATTATAGCTATTTTAACTTTCTTATGCATTACACTAAATTCATTTATTCCAGACGTATTGGATAGTACATAAATTATGCTATTCACACCATTCTTACGGCAAACCCAAACTCGCTTATTAACCTATGTCTTAAATCCTGCTAAAAACAACATTCAAGTAAAAGAATTAATATATGGTTTCTTGTACAAGAAGAAAAATCTATTATGTGTATGAAATATGAGTAATAAAAGTTTTATATAACATTATCATATCATCAGAACAATCAGGAAAGAAACGCCTTTTGGTCATATCATTTCAAAGCTAAATGCTTTTCCTTAAAAAGGAGAAGGGCAAGAATTATACAAAATGCAAATATAGAAAATACTGGCTAAATGATATTTAGAAATGAAACGAGAAGGAAAAAAATACGATAAAATGGTAAATAGTAATTAAACGTATAAGGGTAGATCGGAAGGGTCAATAGCCATTGCTCCGTAAAAGAACGTTCGCAAGGATGAAGTGCTCAACCTATTTACAGACATTTGCAGAAGCCCCTCTAGTACACGATTTACAAATCCAATCTTCCTTTCCCACACTCCCCCATGCGACTCGATTCTGGGATGTTAAAAATAAAATTGCATCCCTGTCGACAAAGCATATCTTTTAATTTGCCTTCACTTAGCTATTCCAGTTCTGGTTTCCATTCATTTCTGGCACCTACAAAATTTGTTCCCTGGTCACAGCGAATGCTCTGTACTGGTCCACGAATTGATATGAAGCAACGTAGGCAATTGATGAAGGCATCCGTTGTTAAGTCTTCTAAAATTTCCACATGCACTGCTCTGAGTGCCATGCAGGTGAAGATGACACCACAGCGTTTAAGTGTTTTCCTTCCTTGACAAAGAAGGGACCAAAACAATCCATTCCGCAGTAAGTAAATGGTGGTGCTCCCAGCATCCGATCATTTGATACATCGGCTATTTTTTGGTTTGGAGCTTTTCCTCGAAGCTTTCTGCAAATAACACATCCAAATAAGAATGAGGATACTGCTCTACCCCTTATGATCCAGAACCCTCACTAGAGCATTTAAAGTCATCCCTCCATCTTGATGTGCAGTAAGCTCATGATAATGCTTGATTATAAGTCGGGTAATGTGACTATCTTTTGGAAGTATCAAGGGGTGTTTCATCTCAACCGGAAAACCTTATTTTCTCGGTCTTTCCCCTACTCTGAGCATTTCACCCTCATCCACAAAAGAATCCAGTTGAAAGAGGCTGCTCTCCCTCTTGATTGGCGTTGGTTTAGTTTGTGATTTGGCTTTACGGAAAGAAATCAGCTCCTCCACAAAGGCATCCCCTTGCATCAACTGGATGATCTTCCTTTCTGCACACTGTTGAACTGCTTCTACAGATTCCGATGCCCTTATCGGAGAGAAATCATTTGATGATTTCCAGTTATGCCGTAGCTGGAAATCTTGTGAAGTGGACCCTTATGCCATACTTTATCGAAGGCCTTTGATATGCCAAGAGTAACTGCCCTAGAAAGGTAACCTTTGTCAAAAGATTCGCTTATCCTATGAGATATAACCGTTAGTATATCTGCTGTAAATCTGGCAGAACGGAAATCATATTGCATGTCACTAAGAAGGTTATTTCTGCTGAGGTTGTTTTTTTCCGATATTTTCGAAAGTCATTCCCTCTTTTCTATTGACTAGCCTTAATTTAAACCTTCGCCACTTCAGGTTTGGCGATGGATGCAACGACAAGGACGTCACGTTTTTTTTTTTTATTCACATTCTTTTCCTCCTTCGCGGTACGGATTCGAGCCTGCCTAATAACACTTCTTTCTTTCTTTTTTATATGCTTAACACACACTTCCAAACACACGTTCAACGCCGGACACCCAGTCTAGTCTATTATATAAATATCACCTTCCTGTTTAAATGTGTGCATGTATGAATGTCTGCCTACAAGTTTTCCCAGCGGCATTGGACTGTAGAAAAACCGGAACCGTCTGAAAGAGCAATGTCTCGGTCGAATAATATGTGAACATTAGAAAAAACAGTGAATTATTTCCTATAGAAATATACGTTCGCAATGAGGGAGGGTAGTAAAAATCGTTCCTTTATGACAATTTAGCTAAACACGCATGCGCGAAAAAAAGGTTCTTTCTTGAATTAGTTTAAATAGAAAAAAAACGGTGTTGCTTCGTTAATGCGATCGTAGGCCAGTTGTTATAGTGGCAGCGTCGTTGCCTTAAGAATGTACGTTGGCGCCGAAACTTTAAAAATCGGAAAGAAAGGTTAAAAATTATTTTTCGATTTTTAAAACGGCGTCTTTTCGTATTTACAATTTATATTCCTACGTAGTCACCGCCAATTCCAATGCGTTTTGCCTGCAATAAGTGAAAGCTGTACATCGGCGTCTACGGCGCGGGTGTTCCAAAAGTAAAGATTTCCATATTTCTAACTAAAAACCGTTGAAGTATTACGAAGACACGAGTGGTACCATAAAAAACGAGCGATATTTTTTTGGTTTAAAATGTATTTTATTGCATAGTCATCAAATTTCCAGTTAATTTTTGAAGGAATTCAATGAGGAATGTTTTCTTCTAACGCACCTATACGTATATAACAAGCGTTGTGTTTTACTTATTGAGTCTCACACTGTTAATATTTACAACGCATTTCAGTCAATAATACCATATGCGATCCGTTCTGATCAATTCGTGCGGAATTAAAGTTTGAAACATTACTTTTGAAAAAAACGCTCGTATTATTCAAATTCTTCTTTTATTTCCTTAACTTTTCTTTCGCTTCTTCTCATTTTCCTTCATCCCTTCTTACTCTTTTCCCCCCTTTTTTTCTATGACTTCGTTTTCTTTGTTTATCTTTTAACTTCCTATATTTTTCCCTTCTTTCTTTCTTTACATTTTCTTCTTCATCTTTTTCATCGCATTCTACTAGGCCTTGAGAGTTCGTAGTAATCGCCCATTTCTGTGTCCTTCCAATTTCTTTATGCGTCATGCTATCCTTTCAGGGCAAAACAATTTCGCCGTCTTCCCTGACTGCATCAACCCTAACTCCATCTTCGAAATCCATGCAATCACGCCTGGAAAGTTGCATGCCAAGTGTAATTGATGCCTTTTTATCCCAATTTCATCTTTGTGGGGTCATCAACCACGCCTAATTCAAGTCATACATCTTGTCAAAAAACTTCTTTGATGTCAGTCTTATATTTTTCTAAACATCAGACAGTGTATTCCTACAATTAAGTCTTTATCTTCTTTTTATTTCCTTCTTTCTTCCTTCCTTCCTTTGTGCTTTCTTTTCTTTTAATCAATAACTTTCTTTACCATTTATCATTTACTAGTAGTTCAGCCTAGCTTTGCTCGGGCCCAATAAGATATATGTACATATGTGCATATATATATATGTATATATATATATATATATATATATATATATATGTATGTGTGTGTTTGTGTATATATATATATATATATATATATATATATATATATACAAAAACGTTTGACGTATGTCCAGGTAACCTACATCTAAAATTTAAAATGAATAGTTTGCTCAACACTACATAGTTTGCTAAAGACAGCGATGGTTAAATCGTTTAAACTTTGACCCCTTGGGTGCCAAAATGTCGGTTAAAAACATGTTCAAAACCTTGCCCTATGTCTGAGTACACTTTATGAAAAAATTCAAATGTTTAGACCAAGAATTGGCTGAGTACTTTAGTAGAGACCACAAAGATTAATTTTTTTTAAAACTTTGTCACCAATTCTGACGTCTTAATATTTATTGTTTTAGGCTCAAATCAAATTAAAAAGTTTGATCTATGTCCAAGTAACTTACATCTAAATTTCAAGTGTTTACACCCAAAATTGATTAAGGAGTTTGGTAGAGGTTTCCAAGGTCAAATCATTGAACTTTGGCCCCTCGATAGTCAAATTTCTGGCTGAAAACCGATAATAAAGATTTTCCCAAATCTGAATACCCCTTATATTAAACCTTGAGTCAGTAGACTGAAAACTGACAGTATTTTTGCAGGGAAAGGTACACACACAGAGACACACAGACACACACAGACACACAGACACACAGACAGACAATTTCGCTTTTATAGATATAAAGATTTTTTTCCTTCTGATTTTTTTGTTTTATTTCATGCATTTTTCTAAATTTTATACAGCACTGGAAATATGTAATATAGACCGGACGAAAACGAAACGAAAAATATGTCTGACTTTTTTATGAACAGAATAAATAGGATTTTTGCTCGCTTTTAATTTTGTAAGTAAATAATTACCACATCCTCATTTAAACTAAACGTTTTGGTTCTTAATGTATATTTTATATTTAGTAATATTATTTTATTTGAAGTAATACATGCATGTAATACAAGCGAAGATACCCGCGCTTCATACCTGACTGCGCTATACGTTCGAGTTCCCGCGCAAAGGAAACCGTTTCAGTAAGTGGATGTTGCAAGTTACTTTAGGATTTTAATTTTTTTTTTTAACTACTTAAGAATCCGTTGCCAAGGTCGCTCCACAAATGGTGGGATCGTTCTACCGATCCAGTAGATATTTAACTCCTGGTGCAAGTTTCTACCTATATAGATGCCAGGTTCGGCCAACGGTGAAGTACTGTTGCCACATTTTGGGTAGGAGCTGCTACAACCAGCTTATCCTCTCTTAACAAAGTTCAAAATAGACTTCGTAGCTTAGTGCCTTTTTTCTCTTCCCAGCAACCTCTTTCCCATAGAAGAGACGCTGCGAGCTTGTCTCTGCTTTATCGTGATTTTCATGGCAAGTGTTCATCTGAACTTAAATCTATGGTCCCCCATCGCCAGACTTTCACGAAAAACACTCATCAAGCCAAAACCACTATCAAAAATTTCCCACACTCTTTATCTGTGCCTAAACCTAAACGTACGTTCCATGAACAACGCTTCTTTCTTAGAAGTGCACCCATGTCGAATTCTCTTCCGATTGTCTGCTTTCCAGCTGACCACAATCTGATTGTCTTCAAGTCCAACGTAAACAAGTTCTTGATGAATCGTCCCCCTAAGTAATCCAATTTATAAAATTCCCTCTACTTATGTTTATTACGCTATAATCGCAATGACTAATGTATACCCATTAAGCCTTATCCTCGAGTGGTCTCCGGGCCTTGATAAGTTTTTACTTCTATGTAAAAAAAAAGAATTATGGATCTGATTTAAATATACAAAATTTGGCCTATGATAAGGACCATTATAATGCCATATCTCATCACGATTGGTTGATGGGGGTGGAGGAGGGTGATTTGATTCAAATTCACAAAGGAGCTTGCCGGCGCCTTCGTGCCGGCCCTTGGGAGAGTTACGAATTCCAACTCGGTGCGCATCATCCCAAGGTAGGGGAGGTTATGAAGCGCTACACTAAATATGACCATAACCTTCTGACCTTGATTTTGAACAATGGCGTGCACCATCCCTAGGTCGGAGACCAGCATCATGTCATGTTTGGTCATGATCGGTCCAGTTGTGTTGGTTGTAGTAGAGTGTATATATCTATATATCTATAAAAGTGTCTGTGTGTGTACATTTCAATGCGTAATAACTCTGTCAATTTTTAGTTTACAGACTTGAAATTTAATATGCAGGGTCCTGAGATTTGGGAAAATCGATGTGACTGAATTTCGGCCAGAAACTTTTCGATTAAGATGTCAAAGTTCAACGATTTGACCTTTGAGAACTCTACCAAACCGCTCCGACAATTTTGGGTCTAAACACTTGAGGTTTTAGATATATGTTTCTTCGACATGGATCTAACTTGAGAACTTGAGTTGAGCCCAAAACAATAAATGTTAAGGGATCATAAAAGGGGTCAAAGTTTAAAACATTGACCTTTTTTTTCCTCAACATACACCTACAAACATCAAGGCAACGCCGAGCTGAAATGCTAGTGCGTATATATTTTTGTTTAATCTATCTATCTATCTATCTATCTTTCTGTGTGTCTGTGTGTGTACATTTCCCTACGCAAAATCTCTGTAAATTTTTAGTCTACATACTCGAACTTTGATATACAGGGTACTGAGATTTGGGAACATCGATGTTATCGGTTTTCCGTTCAATTTTAAGGGGTCATAATAGGGGTCAAATTTTTTAAAAATTGACCTTTTTTTTTGCTCAACATACACCTAAAAATACCCGGGCAACGCCGGACACCCATGCTAGTATATCTATAAAAGTGAACGTGTCTGTGTGTCTGTGTGTCTGTCTGTCTTTGTGTCTGTGTACATTTCCCTATGCAATAACTCTCTCAATTTTTAGTCTACAGACTCGAAATTTAATATACAGGGTACTAAGATTTGAGAGAAATCTACGTGATCTGGTTTCGGCCAGAAATTTGGCTGTTAAGGGGTCAAAGTTTTACGATTTGACCTTTAAGAACTCTACCAAACTCATCCGACAATTTTTTGTCTAAACACTTGACATTTTAGATATAGGTTCCTTGGACATGGATCTAACTTAATAACTTAATTAAAGCCCAAATCAATAATAGGGGTACAAGTTAAAAAAAAATTGACCGTTATTTTTTTTTGTTTGCTCAGCATACACCTCAAAACACCCGGGCAACGCCGGGCACCCATGCTAGTATATATATATATATATATATATATATATATATTTATAGGCTATGACCTTGACTTTTGACCTTTACCCTGGATAATGGTGTGAACATTCCATGAGGGGTCATCATTATGCTAGGTTTGGTCATGATCAGTCCAGTGATATAGGCTTTAAGACAGTTGTACACACACACATACACACACACACACACACACTCACACACACACGCACACACACACACACACTTGCGCGCGCTACTACTTTATATATAGAGATTTCGTTCTTCAATCCCATACATCCTGAAATATCTACCAAGACACAACGCCGGTCCATCGCTTTATTTTTTCATCATCTTACACGCATTCGGACCTTGAAAAGCGGTGATTCCCTTTACTTCTCCTGGAATCTCCCGACCAGTGGTAATCGAGACTCCCTTTACTGATGATTCCCGAAACGATGAAACACTAGTGTCTGTAGGTATTTATAAAATACTTATAGCAATCATTATGTCTGCTCTTTTAAGAACTGGGTTCTTACAGTTCAACATTTCACGTTGAAATGAAATAAGTAAATCACTCAAGTTCATGTACACAGGTGTTTATATTATAATAATGTGATCATTCTTGACCTTGTTGAATTACATTTACACTTTATATAAATTTTTATTTCAACTATATTCCCGACGTGGTTAATATCGGCCGAGTGGTCTGTTTTTTGTTAATGTAGTTAGAGATGGCTTCATAGCCGCGTTTGAATCTCCTGACCAGCATTAATCGTTACTCCCGGCATTTTCTTAAAGGCTGCAATAAATAATGCCTTCGTTAAGTCTCGAAAGACAAAGGATACCTCCTGCGCGTGTAGTTGTGGTGTATTGTTGCGCAATTTCCAACCACATCTCTGCTGAATCGGCATTGCTTGAGTCCAGTAGCAAGGAGAGTTCCAGGAAGACTGGAAATAATGCCGAGATAAGCGGAGAGCATATAGAACACCTGGAAGTCTCAAATGGTCACTCATCTGGTACAGGCCAGGCTCATAAATAGACCAGGCCGCAATAAATAATTATGAAAAAAAAATACATACATATTTATGTTAGTTAATATATGCAAGTTTTTAGTCATAGAATATGAGCGGCTCTTTTTTACATAAAAGGCCCCGGGGATGCAGAGAATTCTTGGGAAATTTACCGAATGTTTCGGGTATGCAATCAATTAGTAAGTCCTGGCAAAGGTGACAACGGAGTATGACGAGGGTTATTGGTGAAAAAAAAAAAAAAGAATGTTACTTAATTTTCGCAAAACTCTTTCAATCAAACTGACTAAATTGCGGAAACCGCCGTTAGCATTTTTAGAGCAGATGAGACAAAAACGGAAAAAGATGATGAACACTTTTGTGTTGCCAATCGAGAATTATTTTTTATATCTTGTTATCATTTAGCTAGACGTTGGCGCCATCATAAAAATACATGGAGTGATGAGATCATTTGCCAGAGTAAACTTTCTCTTTAGCTGACAACAGTAATGTCTCCGATTTTTTTAAATTCCGCCTGTATGAACAAAAGGGAATTACAAACTGAACTCGTATGATAAGTGAATTTAAGCATTCATTGCCTCACCGTTTCAGCATGTATATTGACGTCATGAGACTCTAAGAAAGCAACTCCTCTCGTAGATGTTTGTGAGAAACAGAGATGCACCATTAAACTCCTGGCCAAATTAAATTTAAACGTTTCATCACTTATATTGACGATGTGAGATCCGAGGAAAGCAACTCCTCTCATAGATGATCGTGAGAAGCAGTGGTGCGCAGTTACATTCCTGGGCAAATGACATTAAAATTGTTGTGACTATGAAGGAAATATTTTCTGCAGCACACATGGTCGCTCATTTTAATGGTATAAATCACGTCTTTGTATCTCTTAATTTGTTTCAGTTAAAAAGAAGGATTTACTTTTGAAACGACCCTCGCACTCCGGACGCCGAAGCATAGCCATCGTTCATCGCTGACAAAAATGCATTGAGGAGAGTGATATATATATATATATATATATATATATATATATATATATATATATATATATATATTTTTTTTTTTTTTTTTTTTTTTAAATCTGCAGCATAAAATTTCGCTCGTTTTAATAGTGCCACACCCGTCTTTTTAGCTCTTTAACTTTTGAGTTAAAAAAAAATTAGAAGATTTATTTTTGGAACGACCATCGTATTAATTATACATTTAAGAGTTTGATAGTATTTATCCAGGCTGAACGCTAAGAGCTATTTTATCTTCTCCATATCAAGATCAAACATTATCCTTTTCCGCCCGTTTTTCTTTTCCTTATTCTGATATGAGGGTTCAATATCAGTGAACGTTTGGCCTCTATAGTAAGTGACGAGTCTTCTTCTAATACGACTATCTAAAGTCGTTTTCAAGTCAAATATAAACAAATTCTAACTGAGCTATTTTTTTTTTTTTTTTTTTTTTTCTTGTATAATCAAACCATTTTAAGCTGATAGCTCTGGAAACTTTTATGCACGTAAAATATTAAAATATTTAAAAATATTTAAATTAAAAAAAAAATAAATAAATATGTTTTGTCAAAAAATGGGCAATGCATTTACATGCAAAAACAAATGTTCAGTAGCTACTTATCACCTGGATACCTAAATAAAAGTTCAGTAATTTTCAACTTATTTCTTCCATTCTTTCTCGTCCTATCTTAGTGGCGATCATTGTCTAAATGACGATCGCTTTAGCCCTAATAGTTATAGTCGTTGACCTCGGATCTTTATAATAAAACAGAGCTGTACTTGCTCAGAGAAAGTTTACACTTCTTAAAAAAGTACACGTTAGGAAAAAAAATAACAGAAACCAAATCATATAGCAAATATGTGTGTTTTAGGTAACACATAAATTAGGTTTATAAGACTAGTCGTTGATGGGTAGAAATCAGAAGCTCACGGTATTAACGCTAGCATCCCTCAGGTTTTCATCCTGTGCCGACTCCCATATTGACCTTTATCAATTACTTTACGAATTACATTCTTGGATCCTTCGTAGGCATCTATGTTAACAACAACACAATCTATGAAAACATTTAAGGCCGACAATGATTAAGACTTTCCTGATTGTCGCTCTTGTGCATGTGATGTAATGGGAAACAAGTGGATTGTTAATTATAATGCATTTAAAATAATTCTTCTCTTCATCATAATCGCTATGAATACCATCTGAACCCAATTAAAATGAATGAATCTCGTCTTGGAGAAGCACCTATATAAAAGCCAAGTACAGCCTACGAGGGAGTACGGTTGCCACATCTGGGCAGGAGCTGCTAGAACCAGCTTATCCTGCCTTGATAGAGTTCAAAATAGACTTCGTAGCTTAATGGGGATGACTTTTTCTCTTTCCACAGAAGAGACGTTGTGAGCCTTTCTCTACTTTATCGTTATTTTCATGGCAAATGCTCAGCTGAGCTCAACCTATGCCCCCACCCTCCCTAAACTTTCACGAAAAACGCTCATCTAGCCAAAACCACTATCAATAATTTCCCACATTCTTTATCTGTGCCTAAATCTTAATGTAGATTCTATAAACAAAGCTTCTTTCTTAGAACTGCATGCCTGTGTCGGCCGAGCGGTTTGTTCTTTGTTTATTTAGTTAGAGATGGCTTCATAGCCGGGTTTAAATCTCCTGGCAGGTATTAATGGTTACTCCCTGCATTTTCTTAAAGGCTGCAATAAATAATGCATCCGTTCAGTCTCGAAAGACAAAGGATACTTTCTACGCGTGTAATTGTGTGGCAAGAGTTGCACAATATCAACCACATTTCTGCTGAATCGGCATTGCTTGAGTCCAGTAGCAAGGAGAATTCCAGGAAGACTGGAAATAATGCCTACAATCTGATTGTCTTCAAATCCAACGTAAACACGTTTTTTATCAATCGCCCCCCCCCCTAAGTAATCCAATTTACAAAATTCCCACTACTGATGTATACTACACTATAATCACATTGACGAATGTATATCAATTAACCCTTATGCTTGAGTGGCCTCCGGGCCGTGATAGGTGGTGATTCCTGTGTAAAAAATAAAATTAAATTAAGGAGCACCTTTTTACAAGCTTCTTGGGCTTACCTTCATTCTTGATCTGAAATGGAATACATACATTAAATCTCTCCCCAAGATCGCTGGAAAAAATTGTAAGACCATTCTACCGCCCCAGTAGATATCTTACTGCCGATGCAATTTTCTATCTGTAGAAGTGCCAAGTATGTCCTATAATGAAATACTGTTGTCTAATCTGAGCAGGAGCTGTTCGGTGCTTCCTATATTGGTTTAATAGAATTTAAAGCCGGTTCTTCCATTCAGCTTCTTTACCACAGAAACGTTGGCCTATCGTTATTTTCATGTGCTCGTCTAAGTGGCAATGTATGTCCCCCTTCCCAATCTTTCACAATAAAATGATCAACTAGTTACAATCACTTTCAATAATTTCCCCTACTCTCTGCTTGTGCCTAAATCTAAACGTAGATTCTATGAACAAAGCTTCTTTCCGATAACTGCCCGTACGTGGCACACTTCCATTGGCCTGCTTCTCGGCCGATTACAATGTGGTCGCCTTCAAGTTCAATGTAAGCAAGTTCTTGTTAGCCAACCCTTAAATCATCTAAATTGTACGCAATCTATATCAGTAACGATTACTAAACAACCATCTTACATGCATTTCCTCTTATCAGCAAGCGTTTTGATAAGTGATAACTCTCTTGTAAAAAATAAAAACTAACAACGTGAAAGAATTAAGAAACCAATTAAGAAAACTAACAAGAATAAGTCAACTATATCTTATTATAAATTTCTCTCATGTCTGTCTGTCTGTGTGTGAGTGTGTGTGTGACGCAGTTTATCTCAGCCTACAGGCAACCCACCCGGCAAGTAAGATACCGAAATGAAGCTTATGACCCAGTGAATATTTTAGTGATATTTATGTCCATGTTTGGTGCATGGAAATGCAAAAAAAATGCAAAAATAACGATTTACTAAACAACGTTTTATTTACGGGATATTTTTCCGGTACAAGAACTCAATTTTGCCCAGCTGGTTCTTGTTAACATAAAAAAGTTAGTATTTTGCTGCATAATCAAGTCTAAAAGTGTGCATTGGAAGGTTTGAATTGCACCTAGAGTTCGAGTTGAACCCAGAAACAAAAGATCCTATCTATACCTCACAAGCGATGCGTAAAAAGTTAAGTGTTTTGATCAGCGCAAAAACGGGTCGGTCATCACAGGCTAGGTTGTTCCCTTCTCTGTCTGGTCATTCACATACATGATGCGCGGAAGAGCTTGAGTGTAGAGGATCACGGTCGGCTCGCGCTCTGCTGTGGGTCTGACCTGTGGTGAAGGTTCCTGTACACAGGGAGGTGGCCGGTGCCCATTTCACGTCCCTTATCATTGGGGGAACTTTCCAACTCTCATGGGGTCCCTGTCTACCTAGGTGGGTAGAAGGTAGATGATCACCCACTGAAAAACAAGATACACTAGCGAAAAAAAATTGTAGCTAGCCAATTTTCAATTGGGGTTTTTATCCCATGTTGTTTGCAAGAAACTAACATACTTTAATACTATTTAAAAAAAAGTTTACATAATCCAGAACTCAATCTGATAAGTACACTTTTTTATAAGTGGTAAAAGGCATGTTGTGTGAATTCGTTCCCTGCTGACTCCAAAATAGCTGCAGTTGTTGTCTTCAAATTCCACACAAAACAGTACTTAATATAGCTTGAAGTGTAGTTAGATAGGTGTTGTATCGGAATGACTCCGATGAGTAATGAAAATTAATTATTGAATAAATCCTATTAAAGGAAAATAATCGGATTTTGACCAAATTAAACATCCTGCTAAGGTCTTACATCAGAATTGTATTTTAAAAATGTTATCACCGGACAAGCAGAAGGGACTGTTGTATAAGATTAACAGATGATTCTTTGATAAAAAAGGAACGCGTTCAAACCGGATGTTTCTGTTTAAAGCACAACTGAACTCGAATATTTGACTTTTATATTTGGAACTTAAATTCAAATAACTTATTAAATCGGCAGTAAGTTCTCTACATTGCAATTTAAATTACAATATATTGTGGACTAAATCATTGTGGGAAGGCAGGTAAAGATTCTTCTAGTTGACAATAACCAAATACAAAACCGTAGCATTCAAAGCTGGTGACGTTACCAGTGTGCAAACATGACTCGCATATAAACTGCTAATAAATTAAAAAATTTTAATTTCTTAAGATAAATGTACAAAAGATATAACGATTTTTTTCAATTTTGACCCATTTTTGGCCCCCTAAAATGATTTTTACCGGTTAAAGACAGATAAAATAACGGCCAAAAAAATCTAACCATTTGAGCGCCCCCTAGGGCCGTTCTGTTTAGTTTTGAAGTCATGGAATTTGAAAATATGGAGAAAAACAGACAGAATACTTCATATACTAAATAACCATACACCCCCCACATATATATATATATATATATATATATATATATATATATATATATATATATAGGTGTGTGTGTGGGTGTGTATATACATATTATGTATACATATATGCGTACATATAAATCTATTAAAGAGTTGCTATTTTGTTTTTGCTTTTCTATTATTAGCCCAAAGAACATAAATTAAATTAGATAATAAATACTGGAATAAAACAACAGATAACTAAACTTTGATATTACGATGAATTCCCAGACTCCTCACACGTAATTGACCTTGTAGGTCTCTACATTCCTAATGAGTTTACTTGAAAATTAATACGTATAATGAGGCCTCTATAGAGACGATGAACTATTCTCAGGTAATAAAATTTAGAATAAATTATACAACTGTCAATTAATTTGTATAAAGAAATTAAGTTTAAAATAACCATTGATGAAAATAATATAATAGTATTCTTTACATGTGATCATATATCATATACCGAAACGGAGGGGGGGGGAGAAACGGAGGGGGCAAAATTACACGTGAACATTAAATTATTAAATATTAAGCAGTTTTACTAACCTTAATAGGTGAGAAATGTAAGTAATCGTAGAAGTTCTTTTGACCCTCAACCAAAGATAAACCAACAATATCCAGAAGTTTCGTTTGAACTGCTACACAGTCTTCAGTGAACAAACGGGTCTGAAAAAAAAAAGAAAAAGTATTTTGTAGTTTGCTTAAAGCATTGTGTGTAGTGTGTAAGGAGTTGTGTTTGAGGGCTATAACAATGCAGTTTTGTAGAAAAACACTGGTAAAAAAAAATGATAATATTGAAAAACACTACTGGAAGCTTTTTTTCTCTCATGCCCATTTCCCCTGTGCATGTGATTTTTTTTTCCGATCTTTTTATATTTAATTAAAAAGTTTTTTTGGGCTTCTTTTAATTAAAAATTATTGAAATTAGTTTTCTAGTTTTTTTTTAAAGAATTATTGAAAACACTTAAAAATATTTTAAAACTATTTTGGGAATATTATGTATTGGATACATTTATGATATATGGAACAGTTTTTTATATTGGTTATGGCTCAAACCATCAAAATCTCAGAAGGGAAAGCTATCATACCTAGCATATCGAAAAGAATATATGGATTATTCTATAATCAACATGTATATAATAGCAAGATAAAATGCTATAATGAAACATTAGCTAGATCATCACGCAGAGTTGAAATATAGTATACTAAAACTAAACATAATGAATTAATGGGGGGAAGTAAAAACCACCGAAACCACCCAATACTATATCATACAATATGAAAATGAATAAATCTAATCGTATAAATAATAGAAAAAGTATTACAAGAAATAATAGTTTCAAAGAAAAAAAAACAAACAACAATATAAGACTCTTATAAAATAGTATCGAGAATAAAAATAAAAAGAAAGATAGACGTTAAATTGCGTATGGTTTAATCCGCCTTATAGGATACACATACAAAATAATTTACCGATAGAAATTTATTAAATTATTGACAAATATTTTCCAAAAAGAAACAACTTAGGAAAAAGTATGAACCGTTATTCTGCTGAGTTTTTTTTCTACAAGTATTAATTCAGTAAAAAACTATTGTAAATTCAAACAGTGTAAGAATATATAAGGGGATTAAGGAAGGTGGTTACTTAAATCAACGCATTGAAGTAAAATCACCTTGCAACTGTAGAAACATACTATATTTAAAAATTTTTTATGGTAGGAAGTTAAAATATGGAGCTGGGGGGAATTAGCGATTTTTGAAAATTTCAGATGATAAAAGTTAAAAATCTAGCGATTTGCTGGACATTTCTTTCTCCTGATCTCGCGGGTTTTTTTAAATCTCAGTTGCCAAAACTGCATCACTAAAAAATACTACAGGCTTAATGTAAACAGAATGTGTTTACAATATCAATATCGGTAAATTTTTAATGGGTTTAATCACATGATTATTGATAATGTAACAATGTTATTGAAATTTAATTTTAATTAACCACACGTAGTCGCTTTCCTATCAAATATTCATCGAAAAATGGTAAGTACAGACAAAATGAATGCCGAAGCTCAAAATGAATAAACATTTTGACCTCTGCCTTTACTTAAAAATCTACCAAAAATCAGGAAATTTACCTATTTTAATGAAAATTGCAGTATTTATCAAATAATAATCGCAGAATATAATGAACTAATTATTTTTCTTACCTCTTAGTGAAAATGTTTTCTTTTGTTTAAACAAAAAATACCTTTACTAAAGTTATGGTTTTCAGTAGTAAATAAAAAACGGAAGAATTTATTTTTGCTTTTTTTATATAAATAAAGCATCGTAATTTGTAACAATAAAACATAATTTTTATAGTAACATTACGAAAAAAGCCCCTAAAGTCCGTATTAATGAATACGATATAACTCGAAGAAAGATGAATTCTCGCGTACTATTCAGGAAATTAAAGATTCAATTGGATTCCTATTTCAGTCACCTAAATTATTAAGGGTGAAATGAGTTTATATGAATTTATAGCCCAACCTAATTTTTTTTTTCTTAAAAAAATAGCATTTATACAGTAAGTTAGGTAAAATTTGTGGAGAATGCTCTGCTTTACGGTTGTTGTAAAAATGGAACGGAAATTTGAATTTCGTTCCTTTTTAAGTTCGGTACATTTTTACATTACGCCCAACTCATCGTTCACATTCGACGTCAACTTTTATAGCTTTTCGGGCATGCTGGCAAGGTTAGGGGTGTCTATTCCGAAAGCCGTTCTTAACATGGGTAGATTGGTAGGTGTGTAAGAAATTTTGTGAAAAATAGTGACTAATTTCACCCCATCTTTCAAGCTTATAACTCGAAAAATGTAATGCAAGCCCTATTTTTTTTCCAATTAAAGGAGCAAGGAACAAGGTTCCATAAAAACAAAAACAAACAACGTGTTTTTTAAAGGTTTTTAAAAAGGTTTTAAACTTCGGACTTTACAGGTAAATTTCTAAAAAACACTACTTTTTTTGTTTTAAATTTGAATATATTATTTATTGACCTTTTCTCTTCAATTTGTGATATATAACACTTTGGTGAGTAAATTATTTACTTTTTAATAGACATTTAAAAATGGGAGGCGTGAATTATTCGACCCCTGTCTTTCCAAGCTTATAACTACTCGAAGAATGTAATTGAAGCCCTAATTTTTTTCAATTAAAGGATCAAGGGCCAAGGTTTCATAAAAACAAACAAAAGAAAAAACAAACAAAAAGGTTTTAAACTTCGAACTTTACAGGTAAATTTCGAAAAAAGCACTACTTTTTTGTTTTAAATTTGAATATATTATTTATTGACCTTTTCTCTTAAATTTGTGATATATAAAACTTTGGTGAGTAAATTAATTATTTACTTTTTAATAGACACTTGAAAATGGGGGCGTGAATTAAAAAAAAACGTTTGTCTAACATATTATATTCGGTTTATTGGAAAGAGCATAAAATTACACAGTGACCCTGACAATATCGTAAAAATACAATCAATAAAAAAAATTTGATAGATTTTTCAAGTTTAAAAATTGAAAAATATTGAGTTCGTAAAATTCATTACTGTTTTTAACAAAAAATATTTCTATTACTTTTACAACAACTTTAGTAGTTTATTTTTTAAGTATAATCAATAAAGAAAATAAACAATCCACTTTTAAAAGAGAAATTACGAGGTTTTTATATGTTATTCGCAGTTTCGTGATAGGGGTGTCAAAAATTCCTACAAAAATTCTGATTCATCTACTAGATTGGAGTGTTTATTCGTTGTAAACCGACCCGACAACCTATAAATGTTGACATTTCCAATGTGAATGGTAAGCTGGACTTATGTAAAAAATAACAAAAAGATATACCAAACTGACTTTTTCGTTTAAAAATGGAATTATTTCGCTTTCGTTATTAACTTTTTTTAAAATAAATATTTTGTGTTTTATATACATACAGTACAATTGTTGAATGCTACTGTTTTGATTATATTCGTTTGGGGGGCACAATTAAAAAATTAAGAAAGATTAAAACGAAGCGGAATTTAAGTTTCCGTTCCATTTTTACAACAACCGTAAAACAGCGCATGCTCAACAAGTTTTATCGTAATTTATAAGCATAATGTTGAAACACTTAATCAACATTTTATTTATTTTTTGCATAATTTATCATGGAAGTATTTTTCGTTTATTTTCTGAACATCTGTAAAAAAAATTAATTTGTACATTCTCTTGAAAAAAAGAATCTAACTTTTCTCTACTTTCACATAACTATTTACAGTGTTCATGTAAAGCATTCATCTGTTCTTTTTATAACAAAAATTCAGTTTTCAAAGAGAAACGTTTAGTGCCAAATTTCTTTTTTAAAAAAAAGTGCAAGTGTTCATGAAAAAACTTTCACCTAACGATTTATGGTAAAAAGTAATTTTTTTGGGGGGGGGAATAACAACTTTTATTGATTAAAAAAATTTCAAAAAAATAATAAAAGTAAATAAACGAACAAAATGCAATTTTTTCTTGAGGAATGTGTTCTATTTTAACAAACTGAGCAACAGCAACGCGTGGCCGGGTACAGCTAGTGTATATATTATTTTTATTGGTAAAAAATAGGAGACATTACTTTTTTAACATTGTAATTTCTCTTTTAAAATATGTCCCTCTGAACAAATAAACAAAAGTTCATGGCCCTTTTCCTACGGATATTATAAAAAAGGGTCTTACTTTAAAACGATATGCTGGTTTCAAAATCATGAAATATATGTGTAAATTATCCTTGAAACAGACGTGAGATTTGAATGGGCTATTGATGTTTTCGAATTTGCTCACTAATCTCAATCACAAGTTACTATTTGCGCGCGGAGAAACAAATCTCAATATACATTATAACAGTTTGTTAGCGTTTACATTATATCAGATTTTGGTGCACAATTTTTACTTAGATTCAATGATCAAAGCAAACATAATATTAAAAGCACTTTAAACGATTTGATTTTAATTACTGCTTTAGAATCTAATATCATAACTTGGATACGTCTCTTTAAACACACACAGGCAAACACAGACACATACACAGACACAGACACAAACACACGCATATATCTATATCTATATCTATATATATATATATATATATATATATATATATATATATATATATATATATATATATATGGTGAGAATTATGGAAATAATATTTCGAAAAAATAGAGAAATAAAAAGAAATAAATGGAGTTATATGTTCGTCAACGTTTCATCTTTGTTTCTAGACTTCCCCTGGTTCAAGAAAACAAAAACACTTGTGCTAAAATATTTTTGTACAGGTGTTTTTGTTTTCCTAATCTCATTCATCCAGAGGAAGTCTCGAAATAAATACGAAACGTTGATGAACACATAACTCGGTTGTTTTTTATTCACCCTCTCTCTCTCTCTCTCTCTCTTTCTCTCTCTCTCTATCTCTGTTAGCAGGTCATTATAAAGACATCAGTTATGGTCATATATGACGTCATCTTCTCTGATGTCATATATGACCTATATTATTGAAGCAAACCGTTTAAAGGGAGGTAATCCATTATGGATATTAATTGTTAGGTATTTAAAAAAATCTTCCTGGACTTTCACCAGCAAATATGCCTCTGATAAATCAATTTTTGAGAAAATTCTTCCCCCATTCAACGTAGAAAAAACTTTCCTTTGATGTTGGGAGTGGATAGGTATGAATTTTGAAGTAATCATTTAATCCAGTGGAGAAATCTGCAGATGTCCTGATTTTATAGATATACTGTAGTTGATGCCACTCAGAATTAATGCGCTTTTTTTTAATTACTCAACTTTCTTGGAGTCTCTTTACTTCTTCATCTACTGTTTTCAGTGAAAAGAATGGAATATTTCCTTTAGGTTTGAACGGCGGGTTTGCTTTGTCCTTTAGTTCAAATTTCACTTCAACCTTAGTGCAACTATCCAGTCCCTCAGAAAATGCATTTTTTAATCCTTTTTAAAATCCTTAATACATTTTTCTCGCAGGTTGGAATTTTCTATCCCTGCCACACTCACATTTCTACAAAACGAGTTTATGGGTTTCTCCCATAAATTAAATAGTATCATAAAGTCGATATCACATCAATCAGAATTTTTTCCTGATATGACATTAATGTTCGTCTTAACTTTTCTTTTCTCATTACGTGTCACATTTGTATAAAATTCACCTTTGAACTTTAGTCTATTCCCAGAAACAACTCTGGCAATTTTCTTTCCATATTTTTTAACTTCGGATATCCAATTTTCTTCTAAGGTACTTCATCAATTACAGATATATCACTTCCAGTACCCAGAAGAAAGTTTACTTTCCAGCCGTAAATTCTGGCATTAATATATTTTCTTTTCTTACACTTCATCGACTTTTTTTAGATCCGATGGTATTTATCCTGCAGGTCTTTGTTTTCTTTTTGCATACCATTGATTTGTGATATTTATGTCCACACTCATAGCATATTATTTTTAAAGTTAGACTCCTTTGTGAAGTTATTTTTCTCCACATCTTATGCAGTATTTCTCTCATAATGGAACAGTTGCTAAACCCTTTGTACTTTGGCTATATATTTTCTTAAATACTGTTTAAGATTCAATAGCTTTTGACACTCTTCCAAAACTTTTTGTAAAGTTATCTCAATGCCTAGATTCATGATTGATATTATCCTTAAACGGACCTCTTTATCTTCCATATGTATATATATATATATATATATATATATATATATATATATATATATATATATATATATATATATATTGAATTTCATTTAACTTTCTTGAATTTATATTTTTGGATTATACCGTCATTGGATTATTTACCTTTCACCAGACAATCCATTCACGTGTAATCACCTTATTCTTCACCATATACCCTCTGTTCCACTTTTTGTTATCAAGTAAGATCTTTGACTCCCTTGTTGTTTCATCAAATACTTTTGTATGCAAAATCCGATCCCGCATTTTGCTAATTCCTACGCTCTGATGAGAAGGAAAGTATTTCTTCGAAACTCCGCGGATTAAGGACTATGCACTTATCAAGGGGTTCCTTTTCAGATACAATATGGTTGTCTTCAAGTCTAACGTAAATAAGTTCTTGATGAGCCGTTCCATATAAGTTATCAAATTTAACAAATTTTCATTACTAATGATTATTATATTGTCCAATTTCTACTGTACACTCTTTAACCCTTATCCTTGAGTGGCCTCTTGGCCTTGATAATGTGTTGATACCTATGAAAAAAAAAAGAAAAAGTCCAATGTGAACAAGTCCTAATTGAATCGTCCCCCTAAGTAATCCAAGTTACAAAATTCACACTGTTTACTATGCTAAAACCACAATGACTAATGTATACCTATTAACCCTTATCCTCGAGTGGCCTCTGGGCCTTGATAAGTGGTGACACCCATGTAAAAAAATATGTTTTTAACTCTTTTTCAAAGTGTTTTAACATGTTTTATTAACTGTTTGCTCCTATATATATATATATATATATATATATATGTGTGGGGGGGGGCGTGTGTGTGTGTGTGTGTGTGTAAGAGAGACAGAAGAGGGAGTATGTATATTCGAGAGATATACTTTTCATTTGTTTAGATTAGTCCGTTTTTCTTTCTTTTCTATGCGTAATATTTGCTTGAAAACAGAAACCCATTAGTAAACTAATACAAGCCATTTATTATTACTCGAATGAAAAACTTCTTAGTTCCAAAACATTAATTTCCAAAGACTAAGATTTATTCCATAACCTTTTTAATTAAGTATAATATTGTAATAAATATGCTTGTATTTCATTTTCATACGAGTGCACAGTACAGAGTTGAAACAAATAAACCAAACACTTTGGAACGTCTGAAATGTTATTGGCGTTAAGAAAAACAAAAATAAAAGTATTCATGACTAAGAAAATTTAAAGTTGTTCCTGCATTTCGGAAGAATGAAACGATTTTTTAAAAATGTAACTATAATCAAAAAAGGATGGCGTTTCCAATTGAACATCAAATTCTTCTCGTAGATTTATTTTTTAAACTCCAAACAAGGCATATTACCACTTGCACGGCTACTGCTTGGGATTATTACGTCCCCTTAAGTAATCCAATTTACTAAATGTCCACTTCTGAAAATTCATCATCATCATCATCATCATCATCATGTGCTGTCCTGGGTGTCCGAAGACGACTTCCTGTGAACCATCATTCTCCACTTGTCACGGTCGAGACTGAGGGTCTGCCAGCTTCCAGTAGGGATCAACCTGTCCTTTAGATTTCGTTTGACGATGTCACGAAACCTGAGCTTAGGTCTGCCTATGCCTCGTACCCGATCTTCCAGTTTTGAAAACAGTATCTGTTTTGGTAGTCGGGAGTTCTCCATTCTGTTTACGTGCCCGGTCCATCTCAGGTTTTTTTCCGGATGAGCAGCTCATACCTGCTTTGGAGGTTGGCTTGTGATAGGATCTCCCTGTTGCTGACAAAGTCATACCACTTGACATTTAAAATCTGCCGGAGGTGTCTCATCATATAGGTTTTGAGCTTGCGGGCTACCAGTTTGTACACTGACCAAGTTTCTGCACCGTATGAGTGACGAGAGGATGATGGCGCGGTACACCAAGCATTTAGTTCTGAAAGTCAGGTCTTTATTTTGCCAGATATTCTGTTTGAGTTTTCCATAGGATATGGAGGCGTTAGTCATTCTTGTAGAAATCTCCTCGTCCATTTTTGTTGTTGTTCATGAGCGTGGTCCCTAGGTATTTGAATTTTCTGACATTGTAAAGACACTAGTCTTGAATCTTAATTGGCTGGCTTGTTGCTGGTGGTTCAGAGGATTGTTGGTACATCATTTCGGTTTTCTTGATGTTAATCCTCAATCCGAAGGCCTTGGCTGATCCTGCGAAGCGAGTTATTATGTCCTGAGCATCCTCATGACTATGCGCTACAAATGCGGTGTCATCAGCAAACATGAGCTCCCGTACGAGTATCTCTGTTGTTCTATTTGCGGATTTGTATGCATTAACATTGAAAAGGTCTGACGGTTACTACGATATTATCCCATTGACTACTATACACTCAATAACCCATATTCTCGAGTGGTCTCTGGGTATTGATAACTATGTAAAATGAAGAAAAAAAGATTTTGAGGTCGACAGAAATATTCCCGGATTCAGCAACATAGGCCTGAAGAAGATCACAGACTATAGCTATCGAAGCTTCGTGAAAATGACACTCAAGATGAGAACTGGTTCGAAATATCTAAAAAATACTTGGGATCGTGTGTAGCAAATGACGATGGAGAGTTTAATAAAAGGATGATTTAAAGTTCTACGTGTTGGTTCTACATTTTTGAGTTGAGGATTGATCGTTTTATTTAGATTCTACGGGCTACTGTTCTCACTTCGTGTGTGTGTGTTTTTTTTCTTTTGCAACATCTCAATCTATATAACAGGATTTATTCCATTTCTTGGCCTTCAATGAAAATCACAGTATAGTATCTGTACTGATGCTACGCTTAACTTTTTCTGCCCTCTATCATTGGAGGAAAAAGCCTCCATGACTGAGACAATTTAGTTTCGTTCCTATCCAGAGTGCCCCTTTTGGGGAGCTGGATTTTCCCCCCACATTAAAAATCAACAATTGGACACACTTACTCTCCCCTCGTGGTGAGGCAAGTAAATAGGAAAAGGATTCATTCCACTTCTTTGCCTTAAGGCCAAGATCACAGTGTAATAACTGTTCTGATGCTTCACTTCACCTTTTCTGTAATCAATCATTGGAGAAAAAATCCGTCATGACTAAGACAATTTTAATTTTTATTTTCTATCCAGAGGGCCTCTTTTTGAGAAGCTGGATATTACTAACATTAAATTGTGTTGAATTCTGCCCTTGTGTGGAGATAAGTAAATACGAACATTTGACTTTCTGCATGTGTATTTCGTCGAACTCGGAAATCATTCGATCGATTGGATTCAGGAATCTTTCTGTTGAAGTAAGCGATTTAAAGGGAACGCTTTATTTAATCAATGTGGATTACACATTAATTTTTTTAATTGTTTTTTATAAGTCACTCCGTCGGTCGGTCGGTCAGTTTGTCGGTCGGTCTGTCGGTCTGTCCGTAACACTTTTGTGCTTGGCCTTTTTGGTTAAGATCAAAGATATGTTGTTAATATACGCTGTTCTTAGCTTTTTAAGCTTTTCTTGGCCGTTTGGCCAAGATAAAAGTGTAGTATATGTCGCGGCAGATACTTGAAGCAAAGACCATATGTTGGGGAAACCCCACATATAAGACCTTGGTCAATGTAGGGGCAACTATTCATACCAATTGTAACTATCCAGCTCCCCTACTCCCCGGGGAACTGGTCTCCATTTCCTCTTCACTCCTCACATTAAAAATCGGCCTAGTGCCTAATTTGCCTGGTGGGGGAGCAAATAAGTACAAACCCCACATATAAGATCTTGGTCAATGTAGGGGCAACGCTTCATACCAATTGTCACTATCCAGCTCCCCTACTCTCTGGGAATTGGTCCCCATTTCCCCTTCACTCCTCACATTAAAAATCGGTCTTTTGCCTAATTTACTTGGGAGGGGAGAAAATAAATATCCTTGCCTTGGCCTTCGTGCCAGGATCAAAGTGTAGTATCTGTTCCGGCAGATGCTGCACTTAAGATAATTT
This sequence comes from Euprymna scolopes, assembly GCF_053919585.1. Taxonomy (NCBI): domain Eukaryota; kingdom Metazoa; phylum Mollusca; class Cephalopoda; order Sepiida; family Sepiolidae; genus Euprymna; species Euprymna scolopes. The sequence goes on along the minus strand of NC_136499.1, from coordinate 119,607,186 downwards.
GTACCAGTCAATGGAGGGGAAACCCTCTATACTGGGACAATTATTATTTTTGGTAACCAGAGTGACCCCTTTTAGGGGAGCTGGTTTTTACCTCACATTAAAAACGGCCTTGTGCCTAATTTGCTCAGTGGGGGAGCAAATAAATACCATCTGTTCCGGCAGATGCTGCACTTGGGATAATTTGTACCGGTCAGTGGAGGGGAAACCCTCTATACTGGGACAATTATTATTTTTGGTAACCAGAGAGCCCCCTTTTTGCCTACTTTTAGGGGAGCTGGTTTTTACCTCACATTAAAAACGGCCTTGTGCCTAATTTGCTCAGTGGGGGAGCAAATAAATACCATCTGTTCCGGCAGATACTGCAAGCTATGACTAGCTAGGACTAATTATGACTAGCAAAGACCAGATGTGGGGGCAACCCCACATGCCTGACCTTTAACCAGCTCCCATTTCCCACCTCTCGGGAGCTGGTCCCCTTTTCCCCTTCCCCCTCCCTTCACTCCTCACATTAAAAATCGGCCTTGTGCCTAATTTGCTCGGTGGGGGAGCAAATAAATACCATCTGTTCCGGCAGATACTGCAAGCTATGACTAGCTAGGACTAATTATGACTAGCAAAGACCAGATGTGGGGGCAACCCCACATGCCTGACCTTTAACCAGCTCCCATTTCCCACCTCTCGGGAGCTGGTCCCCTTTTCCCCTTCCCCCTCCCTTCACTCCTCACATTAAAAATCGGCCTTGTGCCTAATTTGCTCGGTGGGGGAGCAAATAAATACCATCTGTTCCGGCAGATGATGCAAACTATGACTAGCTATGACTAGCAAAGACCAGATGTGGGGGCAACCCCACATGTCTGACCTTTAACCAGCTCCCATTTCCCACCTCTCGGGAGCTGGTCCCCTTTTCCCTTCCCCCTCCCTTCACTCCTCACATCAAAAATTGGCCTTGTGCCTAATTTGCTCGGTGGGGGAGCAAATAAATACCATCTGTTCTTACTACATGCTGTACTTATCGTGATATAAATTGGGGATAACTTTTCTGTATTAATTTAATGTAAAATAATCCCCCTCTTTACAACCAGTCAGTCTAAAAGCCATTCAAGTCATTCTCAAGATCATTCAAGTTGTGTTTGAAGGATTCCATTTATTTTTTAAGCATTCAAGTTATTTTTAAGGTCATTTAATTCATTCTTAAATTCATTAAAGTCATTCTAAGTCATTTACTTTTTATTTATTTAAGTCATTTCAGCCCATTTTTCGGTCATTTTAGTTTATTTTTAAGAATTTCATGTCAATCCTACATTCATGCATTCATTCATTACACGAGTGCGCGCGACTAATGGCTATCGACCTTGTTAAAACTACATTTGAGTTGACTTAATTCGATAACGAGAGAGAAAGAGAGAGAAAGAAAGAGAGAGAGAGAGAAAGAGATATATGGGGAGAAGAGGGATATAGTTTATGTTTTTTTTCTCAACACTTCGTAAACATTTTTTAGCGGCGCTAGTCTACAATAAAAACTCAATAGATCTTGTTTGTTCGATCTGTTTATTTCGTTTTGCCTCTACACATTTTACTACGTCATTCGTTTTTTGCGTCATCACTTAAAACGCAAGTGAGGGTAACAGTGCTCTATGGATGACGTCACTTAAGCATCAAAACATTTAAGAGATAGAGATCGTTTATAAAGTTTATATCGTAAAGAAGCCTTATTAAAAAGATCACGAATTGTCTATATAAAAATTCAGAATACTAATAAACAGTAAGGCCAGGTAATATTGATTTCATAGTAGAGAAGTACTATGATAAGTAGATGAACACCCTGCATACGGTTATTCGAGTATATTCAAAGTCTATTGGATTCATAGATATAGACCTTACTTGTACTACCACTTCACACTAGATGGGATCTGGAAGAAATAGTAGTTAAGAGGCAATTCACATTTTTAGGGTTCTTGAATTGAGGCCTAAACTCTAAATGTCTTTTATATATACGTCCGAAAACTGAATGACATTGAAATACATCCTGCTATACAAAAATAAATATACAAAAACACGATAAGAAACAACTGGTTTGTTTGTTGGTTGCTTTTTTTACGGCATATCAACCTTTTTCAGGTTATTTAATGCCGAATCTAGTTATTTTGAGGAACGATTTTTAATGGAGTATATTTTATTTTTAAGTCGGATTCGATTTTTAATGGAGTATATTTTATTTTTAAGTCGGATTCTATTTAACCCATAGTTGGGACCCCTCCGGGTCAGAGTGAACCTGGGAACAATGGCAATTAAAGGGTGGCTCCACACTCCCCAATGCCCGCAAGGTTGTGCCTCAGCATCGGATATAGTTTTAGGTCATATCTAGGACCCCTGGTTTGTATTTGGAATATATAAAATTCCAACATACTAACATACAAAACCAATATACAACTGATCAATATGTACTTAGGAGTAACACACAGTAATGCCAACAGTTCTGAGAAAGAAGCTTTATTCATGGAATCTACGTCAGGTTTAGGCACAGATAAATAGTGGGGAGAAATTATTGATAGTGGTTTTTGCGAGACGGGTGTTTTTCGTGAAAGTCAAGCCAGTGGAGACCATTGATTGAGGCTCAGACGGGCACTTGCCATGTAAATCACGATAAAGCAGAGATAGGCTCGCAAGGTCTCTTCTGTGGGAAAGAGGTTGCAGGGCGAAAAAGGGCATCCCTCACCAGACTACGAAGTCTATTTTTAACTCTGTTAAGGCAGGTCAAGGTGCTTCTTGCACGCCTGCTTAGTCACATTAAAAACGTTGTTAGTCCGTTGCCATAAAGTTAGGGATTTGTGTCCAATTGTTGGTTGAACATGGTAAAATCTGTGCTCGTTTTACATTAAATACTAATCCCGATTAACACCCTAATTGTGTCTCGAACGGATATCATAATAGTTAGATACACCTTATAATAACATAGAAATACAAAAGTTTTAGCAAGATCGGTCCTAGTGTTTCAAAATGTTTTCTAAAATAACTGTCCTATTATTGTGACTAATTCATATTAGTCTATATTGATTGCTAAATGTGTATCGAACTGATACCCTAGTATCTAGTTTGCTGCCCTATTTATGAGACAGATTCATACAAAATTTAAGCTAAATCGACGCAGTAGTTTTCGAGAAACTTTGGAGTAAATGTTGTATTGGGCTACCTTATTATTCCTTATTATTCTTTATTACTGTTCTTTAGACGGATGCCATAATAATTAATTCGTTGCCACTTATAACAAAAGTTCATACAAAATTGCATGCCGATCGATCCAGTACGTTCCGAGCAAAAGTAAAACAAACAAACAAACAGACAGACAAGTAGAAATATAATATAGAAAATGAGAAAAAAATCTAAAAACAGAATGATAAACTGACTGATTAGATGAAGAATAATCTTAAATAAAGGATGCGGCATAGCTTGGAAGGAAGTTGCCTTTTGATTGTGACGTCAAAAATTATGTGATGACACAAAAGTCTGGATTAGTTAAATCTGCTAGGTTCATTGGGTGCAAATAAACAGACGAATTTCAGAGATCCCCTTCTCTGACTTGTACGCGGAATATGTCAGAGGTTATTAATATTCTGTATAAATACTTTGTAATGTAAATATTTTGCAATAACACTACAATACACTAATTATGAGAAAGTAAACAACAGTTTATGTTATTCTACCAAAGAATGCTCGTATATGTTGCCACGATATACTCATCTCTATAATCGCTGCTACTGCATACTTCGTTCTATTGCTATAGGTATTTCTAATATAACGGCCGCGAAGATTCGTCAGCTACGTTAAAATAAGCGAAATGAAAAATACAGAACGACCGAGATATGGAGATACATAAACATAAAATAAAAACAAGGCGTACAAAAAAAATGCCAGAAAACTACGACAAAGCTATTTGTGTAAATAAACTAGCAGCGGGTGAAGTGTTACCCTGACTTTAGGAAGGCTAAGTCATTTACGTAATCCGTTCTATTCTTTTATTTTAATCTGAGGTATAAAGTAATAACGTTTTATCTGTCTTTCGATAGGAATTATTTTATGTCTCTGGTGAAGGCAAGAAATGAGAATCACAAAACAACAAACCTGTGAAATTCTTTATTGGTACACACGATATTGTTGCAAATAAGTGTACCCATCTTGCGTTAAATTTGAAGCTGGTGGTTGGCTTCAATGAATCGGTATTTAGAGTCCTTTTGCATTCTGCAATGTTGCCGTAGTCTGTAGCAGAGAAAGGATGAAATTAGCCGTGTTTCATTGGATCTCATGGCCCTATAAAATTGGTAGCATGGTGAAAGCATGGAATGAGATAATCACAAAACAACAAACCCTACCTGTAAAATTCAAGAAAAACTGTATTGGTACACAGGATATTATTGCAAATTTGTGCGCGATCTTGCGTCCAACTTGAAGTTGGTAGTTGGCTTCAATGAAGCGGTAGTTTGAGTTATTTGCATTCCGTACGCTGTCGTAGTCTGTTGCAGGGAAGAATGAATCTAGCCGTGTTCGATTGGACCTCATGACCCTAAAAAACTGGTAGTAACGCAAATAAGCTGAATACCGAAGATAAAAGGTTCACAATGATAAGAAAAGTCCGCAAGTCTGTTAAAGACATTCTGTCTCATAAGTAAGCCTAATTCGTAAGCGTTTATAAATATGTTCTATACGTCATCCACGGCTGAGATCTAAAGTAAAAAGGCACTACTATTGAGTCTCCTTCTTAGAAGACATAATAAATATTAGTCGTCCTCTTCGCTGGTCTGGAACAAACTGAAAAATTAGAAAAGGAAATAGAAATTGGCGCCAAAGGCACGTGACATGTCTGCTTAGATTCGACCAATCAAATAGCTCGATACAATGGCAGTTAGGGGTTGTATTATGACTAGAAAATTTTCTTACACTATCTATATATCAATCCATTTCTTGTGTCATGCAATTTACAGTAGCTAGCTGTCTTTGTATTTGCTCGGCACAGCTGTCTGGTGATACTGAATATCATGTTTAGCTGCAATAACAAGAACATTTATTTACACAAACTTGAGAAAGGTTGCTTGCTGACTTAGTTTTTCTTTTGTGTTTTTTTTATGAATGAGTCATCGCGTATTAAGACCTGAATGCCACTCGAGGATAAGGTTAATGAGTGTACAGAAGTCAATGGGGAAATAATGCAGTAATCGTTAGTAGTCGAAATTTGGTAAATTGGATTACTTAAGGTGATGCTCATCAAGGACTTGTTCACGTTGGACCGGAAGACGAGAATATTGTAGTCAGTTGGAAAGCAGGAAAACGGTACAAAGTTCTACAGGTGCACACTTCAAAGTAAGAAGCTTTGTTAATTGAATCTATGTTTAGGTTTCGGCAGAGATAAAGAGTGGGTGAAATTATTGATAGTGGTTTCAGCTAGACAAGTGTTTTTCCTGAATGTCAGGCCAAGGAAAACCATTGATTGGAGCTCAGACGAGCACTTGTCATGAAAATAACGATAAAGCAGAGACAAGCTCGCAAGGTTTCTTCTGTGGGAAAGAGGTTGCATCATCAATGACCTCCCTAAACACATACTTAAATCATTCGTTGACATCTATGCTGATGACACGACCATCTACGGCAACACATCAAAGGCTGTAAATGACAAAGTTCTCTCTGATTCTCTCTCCTCTGATCTCGAGCGCGTGGTTCAGTGGGGGAAGATGTGGCTAGTTACCTTTAATGCACCCAAAACCAAACTCCTATCCTTACATCATCAACGCTCTGATCCCCAGCTGGCATCAATTGTGATGGATGGCTCTCGTCTGGGTGAGGCCCCGTGTTTTGACAAGCTTCTGGGTTTGACCTTTACTCCTGATCTGAAATGGAACACGTACATCAAGTCTGTTGCCAAGGTCGCTGGAAAGATGGTGGGATCCTTCTACCGCTCCAGAAGATATCTCACTACTGATGCAATTCTCTATCTCTATAAAAGCCAAGTACGTCCAAGGATGGAATACTGTTGCCATATCTGGGCAGGAGCTGCCAAAAACAGCCTACTATGCCTTGACAGAGTACAAAATAGACTTCGTGGTTTAGTGGTGGATGCCCTTTTCTCTACCCTGCAACCCCTCTCCCACAGAAGAGACGTTGCGAGCCTATCCTTGTTTTATCGTTATTTTCATGGCAGGTGCTCGTCTGAACTCCAATCCCTGGTCCCCCCTCGCCAGTCTTTCACGAAAAACACCCGTCTAGCTGAATCCACTGTGAAAAATTTCCCCCACTCTATATCTGTGCCTAAATCAAAACGCGGATTCCATGAACAAAGCTTCTTTCTTAGAACTGCACGCCTGTGGAACTCTGTTCCGTCTACCTGCTTCCCTCTGGACTACAACTTGGATGTCTTCAAGTCTAATGTTAACAAATTCCTAATGAACCGCCCCCTTAAGTGAACACTCCATCAAATCTCCACACTAACGTAATGTACTTGCAATAACCCTTATCCCTGAGTTGCTTCCGGGCCTTGATAAGTGGTGATCACTGTGTAAAAAAAAAAAAAAAAAAGAGAGAAAAGGGCATCAATCACTGGGCTACGAAGTATATTTTAAACTATTAAAGCAGGGCAAAGTGTTCTAGCAGCTCCTGGCAACAGTACTCCATCCTTGGACGTACTTGGCTCTTATGCAGGTAGAGAATTGCATCATCAGTTTAATATCTATTGGATCGGTAGAACGATTCTACCATTTTTCCAGCAGCCTAGGAAATGGATTTGATGTACGTGTTGTCTCTTAGTTCAGGAGTAAATATCAGACCCAGAAGCTTGTCAAAATATGGAGCCTTTCATTTCAATTGATGGTGGACTGGGACCTTTTTATTTCTGCTGGTCACTCATAACACGTTTACTCATAGATTCAGAAAAGCCCGTACAGTAACGAAAAAGAGTAGATCAACACGCCAAGTATTTATTTTTCTTTTTATTTTCATGATAATATATGATCCAGTTGTAAAAGTGCTTCATTTGTTAGCAAACAACCCTATATCATGTTAGTGAGTGTTAGTTGGGGTGAGGGGATGAATGATATAATTGTGTGACGACCACATCGACGCGGAACACATCAAACAATTATCGCTAAAGATTTACTAGTCTGGATTAGATTTCCTAATACGGAACCCAACAATTACACAACAGAGATTTCTGCCTCAATATGAATAGATTTCTATGAAATACAAAAGTGGACACATTCAAACAGAACAAAAATGGTTATGAATTTACAATATACTTGTATACAACTTCCGATTTATAACAAAACCACACGTTTATATATATATATATATATATATATATATATATATATATATATACGTGGATGTGTATATGTGTGTGTACACATACATATTATGTATGTATTATATATATATATTATATATACACGTATTATATATATGTATTATATATGTATTATATATAATATATATATTATATACACGTGTATATATGTGTTTGTGTGTATACATACATATAATATACACATATATATATATACAAATGCATGCATATATATACATAAATATATGTATATATACATGTATATATACATATATGCAAATATGCATATACATATATATATATATATATATATATATTATACATATAAACATATACATGTATATGCATTATATATATATATATATATATATATATATATATATATATATATATATATATATATATATATATACATATATATTCTCGGCATTGTTTCCAGTTGTACTGAACCTCTACTTGCCACTGGGCTTAAACAATATCGACTGATGAAAGGTTTGGTTGCTGATTGTGCAACTCTTGCCACATATATTTCACGGGCAGGCATCCTTACAGTGGGTGTCCATAGTCTGTCAAGACTAAAGGAAGCCTTTTAATACATATATATATATATGTACATATATATATATATATATATATATATATATATAGGCATATATATATGCATATATACATATGCGTATATATACATATATATACATATCCATATATATATAAATATAAACATATATATAAATACATATGTATATATATATGTGTGTGTGTGTGTGTGTGTGTGTGTGTGTGTGTGTGTGTGTGTGTGTTTAGTACCTGATTGGTGACCTTTTGGTAATTCTAGACGCTGCATATGCTCTCAACTTATCTCGGCATATGTTTTGAGTCGTCCCGAACATATACGCCGCTTGCCACACTTATATTACAATGTATATTAAAGAGAGGTATGGTTGGATATTGCACGCATCTTGCCCCAAAAAATATCACGCGCAGGCACCACTACAGTGGGTATCCATAGTTTGTCAAAGACTGAAGAACCTATATATATATATATATATATATATATATATATATATATATATATATATATATATATATATATATAAATTTATAAAATATATATGGCGATTAAGCTACACTGAATATTCCGCGTTTCATCCACTCTAGGATTCTTCAGGCTTATGCGCGAATTTTGTGGTTATCTGTCGTTTTTACATACGCACCTTCTATTGAGATTTTAATTAACCAATCAGATTTCTAGTATCCACTGCGCCCTTCTTATCAGCCAATGGACATGCACTTTAGGACAAAAGCCCCTTTTGACGTCTGGTTTACCTGATTCTTTGTGTGTGTTCTATTTAGCCTATGACAGAAAAGGGAATTATTTTTGACCCTAGACGTTTTCGCAAGAAAATGCCGGGAAAAATTAAATTAATGATTAAAATGAGAATGAGTTATTTACAATTACTATAAGATTTATATACAAGCAGGAAGGAAGAGAATAAGATAAAATAAAGAAATGTGGATTATACGTATACATATATATATATATATATATATACATATATATATATACATATATATATAATATAAAGCTGAATGTGTGTGTGTTTGTGTGTGTGTGTGTGTGTGTGTGTGTGTGTGTGTGTGTGTGTGTGGTCACGAATAGGCTCCTATATGGTTGACTATTTTTAAAAACTGATTACATATAATGATAGAAGATGTATCGAGACACAGAGAGTGGTATGTTTAATCTGGCAGAACTGTGGTTCTTTAAAATTGTGGGGTCTGCCAGTAATGTAAAAATCTTGCGTTCTGGTGGCGATCAAGTAGCTAAGGCGTTTTTGATATCGCTTAGGTTTTGGAAGCATTTCTCCTGCAGAAAGTGGTCGAGATGCTTGAAAATATAATAGTCGGTAAGTGAGAGGTCTGAATATTATGCCAGATGAAGCAGAGTTTCGTAGCCCAATTCGTTAAACTTCAACAGTGTTCGTTTTTCAGCGTGCAGTCTGGCATTATCGTGGTAAAAAATTAGCCATTTATTGTTGACTAAGGCTGGATGTTGTCGAAGTTTCTAATACGTTTTAACCATTTGTTGACAATACATCTCCGTCCTAATGGCTTTGAACGCATTCCAAAAACAGTAATTGATAAAACCGGACGGATACCAGCAAACAATCAGCATGACCTTCGTTTTATGGAACTTTGGCTTCGGGAAATATCATGGAAATTCGTCGGCGTCTAACAACTGAGATGCTCGTCACCAGTTTTCGTAAAGAACTCACTTTTGATCGCAAGTCATAACCTGGTCGAGAAACGGATCGTTCTTGTTGCGGAAAACAAAGGAAGAGCACATTTCATAATGGTGGTTGCAAATCGTCGTATACGTTATGTCTAATTCAGAAGCAAATGCATGGCTACTTATGGGCAGATTGACCTCGACTTAAGCTCCTATTTGATTATTGTCCACATCCGAGGGTCGAAACTACGCTTATCATCGTCAAGAAACGGTAGTGTTTGAATTTTGGTTAAGTGCCAGTCTTAATCAGTTAGAACTGGTTTAAAGCTTAACTATCGCTCATTTTCGGCCAAATTTCAACCAATTATTACACTTTATATATCACATACATTATAATGAATTTAAAGCTTAAAATATTGCAGCATTAAGAAATGTTGTTAATTCATTTTATAACGTTATATAAAACATATTTAATGCTGCAATATTTTAAGTTATAAAGTTATTATATTTTTTACTGGAATATTTTGTCTTTCTCCTTTCTAGTTTTAACAATTAGTCCTTTACTTTTCTATGTTTAAGCTCAACCATATTACTTTTCATGCTCGCATTTATATATTGTAATATATATATATATATATATATATATATATATATATATATATATATATATATATATACTGTATTAACAGAACCAAGATTTCAAAAAAGGAATTGGTAGCAACTAAAAGTGTATTTCATTGTAAGATACAATTGTTTACAGACCGGTTGGACAATTACAAACATACTTTTCACATAACCAGCCTTTCTTCAGACATTTTGAATAAAAACACAGGAAAATTATTTAAAGAAATTTCCCTTAAAGGAAATGAAGCATGCGAAAACATTTATCCTGTACGCATCCTTTGTCAAGAGCTTATTTAAATATTTATATATCACCTATTCCATGTGTAATGTATGGGCACTTCCGAATAGAGCAGTGTTGATGTAAATGCGTCTTTTTGACATAACGTGAAAAAAAGCCGGTAATGTTGTCCCCGATGGATTAAGAGCGATTAAGAGCTATTTGTTGCACATTTGAATCTGTAAAGTAAACGCGGTGCCCATTTTCTAAATGTACTGATAGGTGCACAATAGCCAGACTTCGTTCATGTATGAAAAATGAAAGAATTCGCTATACAGCTTCATTACTGCTTATGTATCTTACAGCTTGAAACTGTACAATTTCATCGATATGTATGCTTACATTTCTGTCATTTCTTTGAGTTACCAAACAAAAACTGTCATATCACTGCCTTTATTCACATACTTGCAATGTATTTGACTGATTGAACTGAGTTACAGTATTCCACATAAATTTGCTATTTGTAGGCCTTGCTAGCAAAAGTGGATATGGAACAACCCACCGGTTATCGACTTCAATGTCACCATTTCGCATTTATATCATTGCTAAGTCACCACCATTTTCTATTGCCGTTCTTTTGTAACTGTGTCTGATAGTAAAGCCCGAGGATATCGCTTAGAGCATTTTCAATCTTTCATGCATGGTGAATTTGGAGTCAATATACCACAAGGTCCATGTAACGTATTTTTTGTCACAACTTCATGCAAATCTTTATGTCAGCATCAGGTATTTCAGCACATATTACATTGTCGATTTCATTTGGAATTATGTTGTTATGGAACTAGATTAGTATTTGTGAGTGTGGTAATCCTCTCTTTTGTCATTCCATCGGATACATCCAACAGCACACAGACGCAAATACTTTATGTTTAGCAATATAATCTATTAGAGATGTCTGCAATGTTTGTTAATTGATCATGTCTCCTATGAAGGACAATATCCCTAGGTTGAAATTGATCTCTAACTATAACAATTGCCACTTCATCTATAGTTGGGGCACTGAATCATCGCACGTGTTCCCGTAGCAGGAGCTTTGTCAGCACGAATAACAATCAGATGGCATAATTTCAATTGCAGTTTTGAATAAATGAACCAAATTGTTTTCATTATGGAGCAACTCTTGCAGTTGGGGAACAATGGACCTTTTTTGTGCCAGTCCGAATTCCATAGCGTGCATTCAGTTAATCATAATTATAAACGATGAAATACATTTGTAGGAATTTATGATGACCACCTGGGAAAGGAATTGGGCCTTTTATTTTTAAAGTTGGCATGAATTGTACTGCAATGATTTCTGCACCGAACGATGTCATTTGGAAGCATGAGTTGTATTTCCTGATGTTCGATAGAACATGCTTTGATTCAGCACTATATCCACCAAGTAAAGTTGTTAATCGTTCTGGTGGTTCTTCAACTTGAGTTAGTTTAATTTTTCCGTTGACACAGCACCCTCCTTTAGTTTCCCCCTTAAATTTCAGAGCCTTGCAATAGAGACACACTTCAGTCACAGTGCCGATGTGAACATGGCGACTCAAACTATAATCATTATTGTAGTGGAATGCAAGCCGATCGCAATCCCTGGATTGTTGAGCATGGAGTCGTGTTTGACGCTGATCTGCAGTTTTTCATTGAATTCTTTCAGCATGTCGCAGCCTCTCACGTTCATTCAGTTGAGATCGAAGCAGATCTGTATAGGTATTACGGAATTATACCCATAATCGTGGCTTCTGAAGTCTGACAGCACGTCGCTCTGCTGCTTCATTGGCACATATCTGAGGCATCCCTTGTCTGCTTCGCTCGTTTGCTGATGCTCGTTAGTCAGTACTTTGTCTGGCAACTAATCACCGCCATAATTCTGCACTTCGAGTACGACCACCTAAGTGTGATCTGCTGCGGGACATATTAACGAAAAAGAAATTGTAACAAAAACGGTGCTTATAAATGGGAAGAACCTTGGTAGGAAACAGAATAATCGTGTTAATAGATCAAAAGAACGTCAACAATGAAAAACAAACAGGAAATTTATCTGTGTAAGCGAAGAAAGTAATAGAAAAGTAATGAATATGTTTTGTCCTAAACAGTAACAATTTGTTAATGTAATAATCGACAAAAAAAAGAATATTTAAGGGGTTTTTTTTGTTTTTGTTAAATAGGAAACAATTTTGCATGAAAAAATTAAGAAAAAGGGGTGAACAATATTGATTTTGTATAAACCGGAAGTTCCTTTGTGTATTTTTTTATTTAATAATTTTTAATTTATTTTTTCAGCGGCGAAAAAGAGGAATGGAAAATAAGTTTTTTTGTTAAACAGAAAACAGTGAGTGTATTTTTCTAAAACTGATATAAAGAATGAGAAAGTCGGAAATAAAAAAAACAAATCAATTCATTTTTTTTATCAAAGCAACAAAAAAAAAACAATGGAAACATTGTTAGTGACACAACACAAATCCATGTGTTGTATTTGAAATTACTCTTTATGAGGAAAAAAGCATGTAAAAAAATGAATTCTGTTTATTTTTCAATAAAAAAAAAACAGGATGAACAAAACAGACAAAAATAACAAAAAAATAAAAAACATAACAAAATAGTAAACAGTAAAATGCGTATATAGTTCTAAAACAAATATAAAAAACGTAAAAATAGTTGGAAAGAAACAAATAAATACAACTTTTTTTTAAATTAAAAGAAACATGTTTAATGGCACAACAGATCGGCGGCACACGCGTGTGTAAATATAATTAAAAAATAAGTCAATTATACACCGGTATGATAAAAAAGAATCTGTAAAGAAATAGCAGGTTAGCAAAAAAAAAAAAATCAACTTAATTTTTTCTATAAAAAAACAGGATACATGGTATACTTATTGATATGAAAAGTCACTGAATGATTCTGGAAAATAGAATAATGAAAGGCGATTCAATATAAACCGGAAGTATTTCCGGTAAGTAGCCTCGGCTATACTCGGAAGGATAAGACACGATGTCGAAAAATTCTTTTTTTTAATATGATAATATTTTTTAGGTTTTATATTTAAAAACACAGTAAGATATGACGGAACACGGGCCTCTAGTTTTCTAGTTCATTTAAGCCGATCGAACCAAACGTAGTGTAAGATGCTTTCAATAAGTTTTCAGAGCTTTTCCCTATGAGTCCTTTTATTGATAATACACACGTTGAACTCCAGTTCTATTTAGAAGTCATGTCCTCCAACTTCAATGCCCGTTGGAACCGTTCTAACAACTTCAAGAATGTTCAATTGAAGTTCTCTTATGTGAGTGTGTCATTGACCCTCGTCACAGCCTCTTTCATCTCAATTTTATAATAAAGACACGGTATAAAGATTTTTTTTAATCTAAAGTCATGGAATGCAAGTTCTGGATTATAGAAAGAGTGAAGAACTGTCTTTATGCCTACCTTAGTCAAATAGAACGTAACAAGGATGGAGCTCACTTGGGATAGATTTCGCGCAAATTTTTCGTATCTTTAGACCTCGCGAATAATTGTGGACATATATATTACCACTTATCAAGGCCCATAGGCCATTCGAGGATGAAATTTGCACAGTAGTCAAATTCGGGAAAACGATGGAAACACTTTAACGGGAGGATGAGTTATTCAGCGACTCCAACCTATTTTGTTATATATATATATATATATATATATATATATATATATATATATATATATATTTGGTATAAAATATATATTACCACTTATACAGGCCCATAGGCCACTCGAGGATGAGAGTTTAAAAGTCCACAGTAGTCAAATTCGGGAAGGAGGATGGAACCGCTATAACAGGAGATTGAGTTATACAGCGACTCCAACCTATTCCTCTCCCCTAAGAATAAAACATATGTTCAATATCTGCTTTTGTTTTTTCATTGTTTATACGGTCCCGAGCAACGCCGGGTAGCCCTGACATCAACAAATGTTCCATGATTTCAATACTTCTATTGTCATCGAAATTGGCAAAATCACATATTTTTCAATCAAATCGATTGATTACCTGCTCTTTTCAGCGATCCGCCACAGTGCACCAGGAAAAAACTTTGCATGTCTAACTGCAGTGACTTAGTCCACAGCACATTGTAGTCTACATTGCACTGTAGAGAACCTATAGTTGATTTCATAAAAATTATTTTAAACTTTAATTCAAGCCAATATATAAATTGGCTTGAATTAAAGTTTTAAATGCAAAGTCAAGTATCATGGTTCGATTGTGCTTTAAACAGGAACCTTCACTTCATACGCGCCACTGTCTTATCAAAGAACACTGTTGCTTTTAGAGACAGAGGACGGTTCTTATCCCGGGAATTCTTTATTTGACCAATCAACTCTGTTGTTCTGACTTGCTTACCTCTTCCAGAACTTTTCTTATTCCGCAGAGACTCGCTGCATTCCTTGACTATGTTATGCTCTTAAAAAAGTTATGATCAATTACTGCAAGATGGTCCAAAAGCAGTATGAAGCATTTCATACATTGTTCTCGCATAGAATAGTTGCTTAAAACAGAATTTTATTGCATATTAGTCTCCTAAATTCCTTACGTCCAGATTGCATTTTTGCAATGCAATTAATTTATGTTATCAATGGTGGCCATTGTTTTGCGCGGAACTGAGCATATTTTTAGAACATGCATACAACAATGCACACCACTGATAATATAAAGGAACTGCATTGCTTAATATCCGAATAATTACTTGTTTGCAGAAATTTTAATGCGATATTCGTTTTCAGCATACCTCCAAACCTAATAAGTCGTTATTTTAAAGATAATTGTTAAGATGGAAAGTAAGTAAAACCAAATTTACCAGTACACATACTGTATAAATCGAATTTTACTGGTAAATTATATAAAAAAAAAGCACGGTCCGTATACTGCATAAGTACCGGCAGGGGATTTGGAACATAAATCAACAATGAAAGTCACCGTATCTCTATTATATTAAGAACAAGATGCAAGTCATCTAATGCGATTATTTACCGATAACTGACCGTATTGACATTCGACTCCACCGTAGTGTCTCCACTTTACCAAATGACGTCATAGTTAATATCTCTGGCCACCTGGTATCGCACCACCTGAGCGTAGCAAGCACATCATACCCTGAAACCAGATGAAGACTTAATATCTCGATTGCTTGTAGGATATTCAATTGCCATGCCATCTCATCAGGGTGTGGGGATGCAATACTCGTCAACTTTCCGCTTATTTTGGTTGAAAGTTTTCGGCAGACTGACGTCATGACCACTCCTCCAACGACAACACATGTCATTATAAGCCGCGGGGGTCGCCATCTCGAAACCGCCTCCACAGGAACGATATTTCCCCAGAAGTACACCCACCTTGAACGTTTCTTTTTTTTTTTTTTTTTTTTTTTTTTTTGATCAAACGATTTGTTTGTTTTGTGTACCTTGTCGCTTTCGTAACAAAGACAACAAGCATCATATTCGTCTTAGCAAATTACAAGGTATCATGTTGTTGTTGTTGTTGTTGATTGTTTTGTTGTCTATGCTATGGGCGGTCTTGTTACAGCTGTGTTTAGACTTTATTTTTTGTTCTCTGTGTCTTGTATGCGGTTTTCTTTCTTTCTTTCTTTACCTTTATCTTTTTTTTTCATTTTTCTCTTTTCTATTGCGTATACTGTATTATTTCTACATTTTTTATGTATCTTTGCCGGTCGGCTTTGTATGTGTGTGCGAGCGCGCGCGTGTGTGTATTTTATTTTTATCTTTTACTAGCATTTCGGCCCGGCGTTGCCCGGGTGTTTGGGGGTGTATGCTGAGAAAAAAAAAAGAAAAAAAGGTCAATTTTTTTTAACTTTGACCCCTATTATGACTCCTTAACATTTATTGTTTTTTGACTTAAATCAACTTATTAAGTTAGATTCATGTACAATGAATCTATATCAGAAATTTTAAGTGTTTACACCCAAAATTGTCGGAGGAGTTGGATAGAGTTCTCAAATGTAAAATCGTTGAACTTTGACCCCTTAATAGCCAAATTTCTGGCCGAAAATAGATCACAAAGATTTTTCCAAATTTCAGTACCCTGTATATCAAATTTCGAGTATGTAGACTAAACATTGACAGAGCTATTGCGAAGGGAAATGTACACAGACACAGACAGACAGACAGACACACACACAGACACGTTCACTTTTATAGATATATAGATAAAACTGTCCTCCTTACTTACCTCTCACAGTCTTCCGTCTCGCACAAGTCGCAAAAAACAAAAGAATAATATTTTCTATAAAATACGGAATGCGAAATGACATCATCAGTAGGGAAAAAAGAAACACTATAAACAGACGATCACATTACAGACGTTCGAGAGCACGTTCGGATCTCTACGGGTACCGAAGTAAGAGAAAAGTAGGACGATCACGGTATATTCGGGAAAGTACCGGGGTTATGTATTAGGTCGAACACAAGAAAGTATTTGTTAGTTATTAATCTGTCGATCGATCTATCTATTTATATATATATGATTTTCGATATATCTCTCGATATAGTTATTTATTTCTGTATCTATCCATCTCGATTTATCTATCTGTTATATCGTGGGATGCGTTAGATCAATATAACATAAAATATCTTACCGCAAGGAGTCCAGCCTTCACGTTGGCATATAGCAGCTCATGAGGAAAGAACATGACATATATGAACAAATAAGGAACCACTCATTGTTACATAACGATATACGTTTATTAAGAAGACACGCACACACACGTAACTACAATTCAAACATAATAGACGAAGATTATAAGTGCAAATATGATAAATCGATGAACGGGAATGATGTTCATCTCGCCAACTAAGCACCAGTGACATATGGCCGAGTGGTCCTAGACGTTGTATCAAAGTTTACAGTTACCCAAAGGTGCTGAGTTCAATCCTGAACGAAGGCCTTGAAAAGTAACATTCAAAACAGAGAATCAGCAACTACGTCCCAGAGCCTAGCTGGAGTTCGATCACGGTACCCCCTTAATAATAATAATAATAAAGGGGTGGGTTCGAGACTCCTAACAAACTGTTCCCCATTTCGATACAAAACACCTGATGAAGGCCGGAGGGCAAAACGGCCGAAACGTTGTGATTATAACAACCAAGATGAGGAAGTCAGTCCGACAATCTCAATAAATTAATATATATATATATATATATATATATATATATATATATATATATATATATATATACACACACACAAAATTCAAAGTAGAGGTGGGGGTTGAGGGAAGAGGGGAAGTACGATCTCATGTGGTCAAGCAATAGTATAAACAATCGCCAAGTTAATTTAATACCAACACCCTCCGCTGCTAGCTTGACAACATGAGATCGTACTTCCCCTCTCTTCCTTCATCCCCACTCCTATTCCCTTCTTCCACAAACACCTTCCTCCAAAACCCCATACTGCTCACATTCAAATAGTATACACATCACTTATTTCGAAAGTGTAAACCACACCGAATATCTTATAAAATAACGAATGTAATCGTGACTCTTTTTTCAATATCGCTTCTTTTTTGGTCTGATGAAATGGCCTTTTTAATAAGGATTTCATTGAAACATGTATGTACATATGTATTTAATAAAGGTTGTATAATGAACAGACTATATACACATCTATTCTCCATTGAGCACTCTTTAATAATCACAAGGGTTCCATTGGATTTACTTCTAGAAAACCAAGCCATACAACTATTATCTGCACACACACACACACACACACACACACACACATATATATATATATATATATATATATATATATAGAGAGAGAGAGAGAGAGAGAGAGAGAGAGAGAAAGAGAAATAAAATGAACAAACCGTATTATGTATTCATCAACGTTTTGTCTTTATTTCGAGACTTCTTCGAAATAAAGACGAAACGTTGATGAATACATAATACGGTTTGATCCTTTTTATTTCTCTATTTTGTCTGAATGCTATTTCCATAGTTCTCATCATATATATATATATATATATATATATATATATATATATATATATATATATATATATATATGATGAGAAATATGGAAATAGTATATATATATGTATGTGTATATATATATATATATATATATATATATATATATATATATATAATCAAATAAAAATTATTGGAATATTTTCCTTTTTTTCTTGTACACATTTTTGTGAATTTTTCCATGGATTTCTGCCTTTGGATTATTATGTACCATCTTCTTCCAATTACGGGATTTCCTTGGATTTTACTTGTGCGAATTGAAATTCATTAAACTTTCTGGAATTTATATATTTGGATTTTACCGTCACTGGATTATATATCTTCCACCAGACTATCCATTCATGTGTAATCATCTTTTTCTTCACCATATTCCCTCTGCTTCACTTTTTTTGTTTTCAAGTAAGATTTTTGACTTACTTGTTGTTTCATTAAATAATTTAACATGCAAAATCCGATCCCACATTTTGCTAATTCCTACCCTCTGATGAGAAGGAAAGTATTTCTTCGAAACCGCGGATTAAGGACTATCCACTTATCTAGTGTTTTGAGATTAAATATGTTTTTAACTCATTTCAAAGTGTTTTTAACATGTTTTATTAACTGTTTGTTCGTATATATAAAAATATAGAAAGAAAACAGGTCTGTATGTCGATGACTAAAATATATTTTATAAAGCTCCCCTCTTTGGTAGAGCACTCTCGTAAATTATCTTACTCGCTACTTAATTTAGCTGAAATAATGCGAAGCTCGCGGTTTGTTTACAGACAAACGTTTGAGCCCTCTACGAGTGGCGGACGGATGTTTATTTAAATAGACGTTCGGACAGTTTAATTTCGGCCACCGATTCCGTAGTCAGGGGGTAGGACTGCCGACTGTCATCACGACGGTTCTAGGTTCGATCCTCGGCTTGGGAGAGGTGTTAGTCGAGCGGCACTGATGAGTTGTGAAACAACGAAACAGGTCTGTATGGCGATGACTAAAATATATTTTATATAAAAATATATACATATACAATTTTATATATTTGCATGAAATGTTATGTACGTATTTTCAGTATTTACTTCGACAGTACTCGTAAATAGGTCTAGGTAGTAAGCCTGATGTACATATATATTTGTGATGGGAGAATTACAATAATTTTACCGATTGCCATACAGTTACTGATTGTGTTCTTAATTATCGATTGCGATTCCGATTCTTTTTCTTATTATTAATTCCTGAAAAACAAAAAAAAATCTGAAAAATGGGTATATATTTTCGGAAATAAATGGCGCTGTTACAATATGAAAACATGTGTATGAGTATACAGTAATAAGTCAGTCGTATAGATTTTAGTTTGATTAATCAATTTATCATTACATCTTTAATGTAGGTTGTTGGAAACTCGTTCTTAAGCAAAAAAAAAAAAGAAAAAAAAAAGAAATGGAAAACAGTACAAAGAATCGTTTTGGACATTGGAGAATATGCAAAAATCTTCCTAATTCCGAAAAAGAAAATCCCATGATTTTTTTTCCAATTCTAATTCCGATTCCCTTCCCAATAATATATGTATGTGTGTGTGCGTGTGTATATATGTGTGTGTATATTTTATGTATGTGGGTATATATATATATATATATATATATATATATATATATATATATATGTATATATGTGTGTATATATATGTAGATATATATAGATGTGTATATATATAGGTGTATATATATGTGTGTATATATATGCGTATATATATATATATTAGTATATATATATATATATATATATATATATAAGTGAAAGTGCCTGTCTGTTTGTCTATGTGTTTGTGTACATTGAAATTTTAGATATAGGTTCCTTTGAGATGGATCAACTTAATAACTTGATTTGAGTCCAAATCAATAAATGTTAAGGAGTCATAATAGGGGTCAAAGTTTAAAAGAATTGACCTCTGCGGTCTCTACCAAATCACTCAGACTATTTCTGGTTTAAACCTTTGACATTCTACATAAATGCTATTCAGAGATAGGGATAGCTTATTGGTCGGTTTGGGTCGAAAACCTGAGCTACAAATATATAAATGTATGTATATGTTTGCATGTCTGCCTAAAACTTTCGACAGATCTGACGAATTTTCACAAGATTAGGGTCGTTTGGAAGTTCGACCCTTCAGACGACAAATACCGAAAATATGGCTAAAACCATTAATTTCTTCAGCCTCAACTGGGCACTTTTCTACAGGAAAAGGTCGTCTTTTTCGCTGATATTTTCGAAAGTCATCCCCTCTTTTCGATTGTCTAGCCTTAATTTAAACCTACGTCATTTACAATTCGGCATTGGTCGTAACAGCAAAGACAGCATTTTTCCCCGTGCTTTTTCTTCTTCGTGGTACGGGTTCGAGCCTGCCCTGCTACTATGGGGCACCCATGCTAATATATATATATATATATATATATATATATATATATATATATATATACACACACGCACATATATATATATATTTGTGTGTATATATATATATATATATATATATATATATATATATATATATATATATATATTAAACGATTCCAATATATCATCCGATTCCGTTTCCAATTATCTTAAAAACACTTGTTAAATGTGCATGTAGTTGCTAAATTTTCAAAATACACTTTTAAGGGATGATAATAGATGTTTGTCTTACTATTAGTTTGAAATAAATAAATATTTATATTTTCTCATTACTCGTAGTAGTGGAAGATTTTGGTTTTGACAAAATCACATAAAAAAGACGATTACAAGAATTGTTTTTGGCATAGAAGAATAGGAATGATTTTTTTCTTTCGATACCGCTTCCGATATCTCTAAAAGTTCTACTTGATCCGATTCCCGATTCCGATTAATCGAATCAACACTAATATATGTGTGTGTATGTGTGTAATTTTGTATAATTATTACAGGTGAGAATATATATATATACATATATACACACACACACACACACACACACACACACACATATATATATATATATATATATATATATATATATATATATATATATATATATATATATATAATTATTTCCACAGTCAAACAACGTATAAGAGCCATGAGACCTTGATCGCGTCCCTTGTCGAGACGGAGTATGTCCGTTTCACTGTCGGATTTCGCCGCCGTTTGCTTGACCTGTGTTAGGTAATACAATTTCTTTTGTGAGGGGCGTTTACGTAGTTGGGAAAGTGCTTGCCTCGCATTCAAGAGGCTCAGGTTTCAAATCCATTGTTTGGACATGTCTGACTGGTTAGCCCAAATGAGGACGTAACTCGAGTCTTGGACTTCCAGTTCGTTTCCTGCTCTTGTCGGTTGCGACGTTTTTTGTCTGTTTAAATAATTATATAATCTCTCACATTCTTAAAAATTATATATATATATATATATATATATATATATATATATATATATATATATATATATATATATATATATACACGAACAAAAGTACCCGTCGTTCACTGTGTTCAAAAACAGCCTACAGAAAATGGAATCTGATTTATCAAATTATGATAGGTTATGAAAAGGAAGGGTTATAAAAAGATAGCTTCGAATTTGGGGGTATCAAAACCAAAGCAAAATATGATGAAAGTAAAAATAAAATAGATAAACCCCATAATTTATTATACCATACCTGTTCACACTGAAACACTTATTACAATATTCTGTGGATCTATATTAAAAAACCTTGTTAAACTTTATGACATATTTCCATTCTATGGAGGCCAGGCGCGAACGAACACCCCATAATTTTATTATACTATATTTCTTCAAACTGAAACCTTATTATCAAAATATACTTACGCAGATAGACATGAAAAGTCTTTAATAAAGCGTGTGCCTATTTACATTCTATGGAGGCCAGCTGCAAACGCAGACCTCATAATTTTATTATACCATCCCTATTTAAGTTAAAACATACTTATCAAATTATTCTTATGTACATCTATATCAAAAACACATGTAAATATATTTTTTTTAATTTGTAATTTTTTTTATTTCCATACTTTGTGGACAGGCGCGAATGCAGACCCCACAATTTTAATGAACCACTCTTCTGACAGCTGAAACATACCCATTCCTGTGTCTCGATACATCTTCTATCATTATATGTGATCAGTTTTTTATAATAGTCAACCATATAGGAGCGTGTTTGTGACCACACACACACACACACACATTCAGCTTTATATCATAGAAGATATATATATATATATATATATATATATATATATATATATATATATATATATATATATATAAAGAGAGAGAGTGAGAGAGAAAGAAGAAGAAGAAGAAGAAGAAGAAGAAGAAAGAAGGAAATAGAGAGGATTGGAGAAATGTGCGACGGAAAGCGAGTTTTATTAGATAGATAATGCTATGTTGAATGACGTAAATTTGAAAAGAAATACATTTTCTTTGTCACAAAACTGCTCTGTTTTTTGCAAGCTCGTCTAAATTTTATAAGTCGGGATAAGCAAACCCGATTTATCAATCAAATCTTTTTTATTCACAATAACAAAACACGTCGACCAACATAAATCAAATCTTTTATGAGCCGAAGTATCTATTACGGCTTTTTTTAATTCGACTTGTAAGCTTTTCCTATGATTCAAGTTTCTTCTTTTATTGTTTTTTTTTTTCGTTTTGTGTTGTCTTTTCTTTTTTTTTTTTCTGTTTTTCGTACCGCGGTGTATTACGGCCCTACTTCTTTCCACCAAGTGAAACCTGCCACCGCGATAAAAATATACAAGCGACCGCCATAATTACAAGGCGAAACTAGAAGTTAACCGGAAGTCACCTGTATAAAATAGTTGACATATAAAGCGCTCCTCCGACTCTATTGACAGTGGTAACTGTAGTCAGCGACACTTTACCCATCTCAAATATATGAGAGGGGGGAAAAACGAAAAAAAACTCTAGCAAACGACATGATCAATGACCTTCAACACATTTATTTGCACGGCTATTATACACATCAGGTGATTGAATGTTTAATGGCGTAATATTCATACCTTGGAATTTACCTGAATATTAGAGCAGCAATAAGATCTGTTTGAAGTCTAAATGATATATATATATATATATATATATATATATATATATATATATATATATATATATATATATATATATAAATTGGGTAAAACTGGTAATTAGTAAAAATCTGAAAAGAGTGCTCAATACTATTGCAGAGCATATATGAGTTTTATTTTTTATTACCGTTTTATCTGTTTGGTTACATATGTTTCGGATTTTTGACCATGTTTACGATCCAACAGCCTTGTCAGACCCTACAGAAATAAAAAGATTTTCTGTAAGGTCTGCTGTGGCTGTTGGATCGTAAACGTGATCCAACATCCGAAACATATGTAACCAAACAGATAAAACGCTAATAAAAATAACACACACACACACACACATATATATATATATATATATATATATATATATATATATATATATATATATATATATGTAGCCTTTGAGATTTGAAAAAAAACAAAAAAAAAACAGTCGACCGCCGGTCGAGTGTGAGGGAAAATTTACTGGCCCCAAAATATTTTTACTTGTCCGACTTTATGACTTTGTTGCAGTTAAATAATTGTTAAATAATTTTACATGAATTCAATTATAGTTTTCTTCTTTATATAATATCAACAAACATAACCTTAACCGTGGGTGTTGAAAAAAAACAGGTTACGAAATATCCGGGTATTCACGATTGTGGACTGAAATCTCCTGGTACGAGATGCACGTGGCCCAAAATCTCCGATACTAAAAAAAATACCATTTAGCTGAAATGAATAAGATTTCTTAGAAAATCCGCATGGTTTCGTATCTTTTTAAAATTTAAACGGTCAATTTTTCTTTGTAATTTATGGAAAAAACTTTGATATACAACAGAAATTGGTCTCTTTTGTTTCTATTAAAACAAAGAAATCACCTTGGAACAACATTCTTAAATTTAGAATATATATTTTTTTTAAATTGAGTATCAATGATTTTGTTTTAAGTTGCGCAAAAAGGAGCATGCAAATATCTGAATTTATATAATTGAGAAAATATGCTTACTTACTTGTTGTGTAATTTAATTTTCGGCGCGTGCTTGACGGAACGGTGCGTGTTTTCCTCTTTCAAATATTCATCTTTTCTTTTGTAAGCATGAACTGTATGTGGCAGTAGCGTCGAATACCTTTTCCAAATGAATTTCAAAATCAGAGAGCTAAATGAAGGCGACATTTTGACTACAAGCCGAATGTGTAAATTTTACCTCTTGCTGACCTTTAGCGTGACCACTCTTTTTTCAATACGATATTCCAACGGTCTCACAGCTAGAGATGAAAGAATTCACAAATGATGAGACATAGGTCATTCTAAGTCACCGCATATTTGAGGGTCGTAAAATAAAGAAGTTTTTCCCGTTTCTTTCTTTAAAGAAATTTTATCGACTGGCGGGCGAGTGATTTACGACTTTTAGTCGCCCCAAGAAATTTTCAATCGACTGTGGCGACCGATCGTGTAAATATCAAAGGATGCGTACATATATATGTATACATATATAAACATGTATATATATATATGTATATATATGCATATATATATGAATATGCACATATATATGTATATATGTATATGTATGTGTATACATGTATTTGTATATGTACGTGTAAACAAATATGTATACATATATAAACATGTATATATGTATATATATGTACGTGTACATATATGCATATGTATATGCACATATATATGTATATATATGTATATACATATATATGTATATATGTATGTTATATATATATATATATATATACTAGAAGACGTACCCTGCGTTAGCCTGTAGCGTTCAATTCTTTTAAAACGTGTAGAAACAGGAAAACGAACTGAGACATGTGCATGCGAGTATTATGTTTTTTTTTCTAAATTGTTCACTTCTTAAAAAAACAAATACTTTAGCTGAGATCGAAACCAAACCGTAACGACAGTGAGTCAAGTACGATAACCATTAAGCCAGCTAAAGACGATTTTCAAACGTGTTTTCAAGCCTATTTATTTTTAACATAAGGAAGCTATCATGTGAATGATTCATGCATGCGCAGTCGTTAAACAGTTGACAAACACATCACAATCCGATGACCTGCTGGTACATTTTTTTTGGTACATTTTGACCACTTTGCAGCTCTCTTGGTCTTGAGGAAAACTGATTAAATAGTTTACCACGTGGCTGAATAACTTATATCCCATATTCTCTCTCACACACACGCATATATATATATATATATATATATATATATATATATATATATATATATATATATATATATGTTTACAACGTGGCTGGATACCTTATATACAAAATTTTTAATGTGTAGATCAAAAATTCGTTGCGTATATAGGTTGAGAATTCTTTTCCAATACACATACTCTCATATATATATATATATATATATATATATATATATATATATATATATATATATATATATATATATATATATATATATGATACAATATTGATAATTACCTTGCAAAGCTGTTCAATCGAAACCTATAAGATAAAACTTCCCGAGCGCGTTAGAAATCGTTATTAGTTAGTCCAGTATTTAAATATTCGAAACACCCTCCCCCTAACGAGAGTATGTAAAACACCCTCCCCCTAACTAGAGAAATAAAACTAGAATCAGAGGGCCAGGCCTTTATGTGCTTCAGACTAAATATGCAACACAATATTAGCTACTTATATTTTCTCTACCGCTCTCCCTCAAACCAAGACTGTACCCTAATAAACAAAGTCTCAGACAGCATAGATATAGCACTCTCCCTCGATACTAGCGCACAAATACATGTATTTGGTGACTTCAATGTCCACCACAGTAACTGGCTAGGATTCTCAAATCACACAGACGTAGCTGGTAGCGCCACATACAGCTTCTCTATATCTCATTCCCTATCTCAGATGGTTACATTTCCGACACGTTTCCCAGACCAGCACGATCAACATGCCTCACTTCTAGATCTCTTTCTGACAACAGTTCCCAATGACTGTACAACAAATGCCCATAGCCCACTCGGGAATGCTGATCACGCTGTGATAATGGTAGAAATCAGCCTAAATTCTCGCCCTAAAACTGAAGACCCACTACTCAAAACAACGAGTTATTACAAAAAGGCTGATTGGGAAGCCATCAGGGAGCTCATCAGAGATGCCCCATGGCAAAATATCTTTACTCTTCCAGCGGAACAGTGTGCAAATGAGACAACTGAATGGTTCAAAACTGCTATTGAAGCACATGTTCCCGCACGGAAATACTATAGCAAGCCCCACTCCCCCCAATGGTTTACTTCTGCTTGTGCAGCTGCCATTTGTCAAAGGCAGCATGCGTTCCGCAGATTCAACCGACATAAGTCCAGCTCAAATAAACAGAAGTTTATAGAAGCTAGAAATAATTGTAAGAGAGTGATAGACACAGCTAAGTCAGATTACTCTGAAACCACCAGAAAGCGCATCGAAGCACAGAAATTAGGAACCCGGGATTTTTGGAAAATCTACAACAGCGTAGTTAATAATGGACAGTCAATTATTCCCCCACTAACAAACAATCATGAGGTTGCTTGCACGGCAACTGACAAGGCTAATCTGCTTGCCAGTCGGTTTGCCTCAAACTCCACACTGAACTCGGTACACCACTCACTCCCTGATTTTCCTCTGCGAACAGACGCCACACTTGACGACTTGAAAATCAGGTACATGCTATTATAAAAAACCTAGACACCTCTAAAGCATGTGGACCAAATCTCATCCCGGCTGTGCTATTAAAAAAATGCTCTGCCGAGGTTGCTCCAGTTCTGTCCAAACTTTACAATAAATGCCTTAACGAATCTTGTTTTTCCGACTGCTGGAAAACCGCCTCTGTGGTACCAGTCTTCAAGAATTCTGGTGAAAGAACTGACCCACTAAATTATCGCCCCATTAGCCTCCTCCCGCTTTTCGCCAAAATATTTGAGTCCTTAGTTAATAAAGCCCTAGTCCAGCACCTAACAGCTGCTAAACTCTTGACTGACAAACAATATGGATTCAGGCAAGCCCGTTCAACAGCAGATATCTTAACTGTAGTTTCTGAACGTATATACCGTTCATTGGATAAAACAGGGGAGGGAGGAGCGGTGGCCCTTGATATATCTAAGGCTTTTGACAGGGTATGGCACGATGGTCTTCTAAGGAAAATTAGATCATATGGAATCACTGGAAGAATTCATAACGTAATTAAATCCTTCTTAAGTAATAGAAAAATCAAAGTTGTCCTCGACGGACGTACATCCAAACAATATGACATAAATGCGGGAGTGCCTCAGGGGTCTATCCTTGGACCTCTATTGTTCCTGATATTCATAAACGACCTCCCTGATAATATTGTTTCGGAGATGGGTATATTTGCCGATGACACCACTCTCTATAACAGATATGAGGGGAAAACAAATGAACACATATCCAAGAAAATGGCAGAAACACTAGAGGATGACCTCCAATCCGTAGTGGAATGGGGACAAAAATGGTTGGTCTCATTCAATGCTGCTAAGACTAAGCTTGTTTCCTTCAATAACTACAAGAAACCTTCTCTACCACCAATAGCAATGGCCAAGAACACATTGCCTGAAAGTACTTCTTTTAAACTCCTCGGCCTAACGTTTACAGGGAATATGAACTGGAATAGATACATTGAGAGCATTGCCAAGGCTGCTGCAAGGAAGGTTGGCTCCCTCTACCGTGCTAGAAAACTACTTACGCCTGCCAGTATCCTATACCTCTATAAGGCAACCATTCGCCCATGTATGGAGTACTGTTGTCACATCTGGGCTGGTGCATCTGCTGCTTGTCTCTCGCTCCTAGACAGGGTTCAAAAAAGAGTCGCAAACCTGATAGGTCCTGAACTGTCATCTAGGCTTCAACCTCTGTCCCATCGACGAGATGTTGCATCCCTCTACAAATACTTTAATGGTGAATGCTCTGACGAACTGCAAACACTTGTACCTCCCCGACGTAACTACCCCCGACAAACCCGACAAGCTACTAAGTCTCATCCCTTTACAGTGGAGATCCCTAGGTGCAAGAAAGCCTTTTACTCCAATATTTTCTTCCCCAGAACTGCGGGTCTTTGGAACTCCCTTCCGGGATTCTGCTTTCCCAACTGCAATGATATGCAGAAGTTCAAGTGTAATGTTAACAAACATCTTTCTACTCTTCTCCCTTCATAATGACCCCGCTAATTAATTCCCTAATAGTAGCCCCCTGCTTCAAAGTGGCACTGTGCCTTGTTTGGGGTGAAAATTGAATTTAAAAAAAATATATATATATATACTGGAGAATGATCTTCTGCATCTCAGTACAGAACAATTAGTATGTTACGAAGTAGTTTCTCGTGTTACTGATGAATACAGAAACACCAGCGTACTCAGTGACAATCCTGCAAGATCTACAGCTGATTTACTGATCGTAATTCACATAGAAGCTGTTAATCTACCATTTGGGTTTCAATAAATCGAGAGCAATAGCTCTCGACATATCAATGATCTGCCTCAAGGATACGTCCTTAGCTGAATTCTCTTCATTATTTTCACCACTGATCTCTTCAATAACATTTGAACTTTATTCGTAGCTATAGACGCAGACTACATGACGACATGTGACAATTCTTATAAGGCGAGCAACGACCAGGATCTAGCGCTCTGTCTCTCTCTCTCTCTCTCTCTCTCTCTCTCTCTCTCTCTCTCTCTATCTATCTATCTATCTATCTATCTCTCCTCCAATCATGATTACATGGCCAATAATATAAAAGGTTACTGGTTAATTTGAATACATAATAAAAGAAACTTCTATCTTGGATACAATTGATAAAAATGCCTCTCGTCTCAAATAAGTACCTGGCTTCGACAACTTGTAGGGTTGGAAGACTAACATAAATCAGTTGCCAAAATCGCCGAAAAAAATGGTTGCATCATTCTACTGCTCCACAAGGGATCTTAGTCCCGATGCAAACCTCTACCTGTATAAAAGCCAAAATAAAAAAAAGAGTGGGCGATTTGAGGAAAGAGGCAAATGAACTAATGGGAGAAAGACAGACTTTTCATAATAAATAGAAAAATAAAAAGAAAGAAAAGGAAGACAGAAAATAAAACAAAACAATCCAGTGCAAAGAGAACGAAAGAAATGAAAAAAAAAAGAGTTTATTTTAATTAGTTCATTACCGCAAACCAAAACAAGAAAAAAGTAATCAAATAGTTAGACAAAAAAAGTACTAAACTACATCTGAAGATGATCACCAGAAAAGTTAAAACAAAAAATAATAACGTGACAGGAATGGTGGATGAAAAACGAAAAAAAAAAAAAAACTATTATTAAATATGGAAGAAAGAAAGACACACAATAAAGTATTCAAATAAAGAAATAAAATGAAGAACGAAAATGAGGGAAAACTTTTTGGTCCCGCGATAAAAGGAAGGTGGACCTGTACATTCACCCTTGTCCATTCCTCCGCTCGTTCGTTCTTCTATCCGCAATTTTCTCAATAACTACGCCTTGGAATTTTTTTATATTTGCACAAACATTAAACATGATATGAGTAAAAATGTAACAGAACGGATTTTCCTCCTTAGGGGTGCTTTTCGGGTTAAAATGACTCAAATTGGCATTTTGTGCTTATTTAAAAAAAATTGATGCCTTGGATTTTTATAAAACTTTCTGAAAAGTTGTAACTAAGTGACTTCTATATAGTTTTTTGTCTATACTTCGCGATAACTATTGGGTGTGCCCCAGGGTCTCTTTTAGGACTATTAAAACACTCAATTTGGGAGACTATTTTACCATATTTGTCAAAAATTTTCTGTGTATATCTACTTAGCAGTTTTGCATGGTGCTGAACACAAATTTAAATATGTTAAGGCCTTGTGGCCTTCCGGGGTTTAATCGGGGAGGAGGTTGAGCAACTGATGGACTTAGTCGTTTCTTTTCTGGCATATTTAAGGTTTAAAACTGCACCCTTTCTTCATTTTCACGATGATTTGACGTCCCCTGGGGTCGTTTGGTGCTAAATGGATGGAGGGGGAAAATGCTGAGATAATCACTTTTTTTTTATTTTTGTTCACTGTGCAATAACGGGGGACCATACATGCTTCACTTGTTTTTAATCGTAACGAACCCTAACCAAAAGTAATACAAGTTGTCTCTATAGGAGTCTAAAATACTAATATATAGAAAGGAAAGGGTATGTAGATATCCTAAGAGAGGAGTAATGTGAACATTTGGCCGAAAGAAATACGAGATTATTTAATACCTTATTGAATTACTCAAAATTCTTATTGAGATGAGTGATTTTAATAATCTATCCATTTATGCATTAAGCACTATTATCATTATTTTCTAGTTGTTGATTACCGACGTTTCGGCACACTTTTCCTCTAGCCTTCATCAGGTGGTCAAACGCGACGGGATAGGAACGCCGAATCTTCTAATTCATCGCCCTTCGGGACCCATGGCGCAATGGATAGAGACGTTTAAACTCTACGGTTCCAGGTGAGCATTGTCTGTAGATAGCGGTTTCAATCCTATCCAAATCCGACCAGACGCTTAATTAGCCCAAACGTGGTGAGACCACAACGACTATGTAAACCAGTAATTGCGGAGGATGCAGTGAGAAGATTAGGCGTTCCTAATAGTTCGCCGAAACATCGTGGAATAACAACTAGATGATGAGGATAATAGTCCGCAATAAATAAATGGGTAAATGATTTAATACCTTGCCTGGAACAAATGTTTTACAGGTACTACCAGGGCACGCCAGAGGGGATCTAGGAAGAATAGTAAGTAATAGTTAAGTTACTCTAACCAGGGCTCCTTATTTGGGTCCTCATTATTGAATATCTTTTACGTTTATATACAGGAACTGAATGAGAGCAAAATGCATCCAATATACAATTGCAAAATAAATAAGATATAATAAACATAAATGGATTTGATCAATACTGACTTAGAAATAACATATATAAGAGGAACATTTTAAAGAAAAGAAAAAAAAAGACAGAATAAAAAGGAAACTAAAGAAAAATAAAGAACAGAAGTTACTACAAAAAGGGAGATAATTCAGAAAGCACGAAAATAAAAATATAAAAGTAAACAAGAAAAAATGAAAAAAAAAACGAAAAAAAAATGTAATGTACAAAAACGAAAAGAAAAATGGATGAAAATTCAATAAAGACGATAAAATCTCAGAAGCAATCAATATAAGTAAATCAAAGTAAATAAATAAAAGAGGAATTAAAATTAAAATACTGACAGAAACTCCCAAACATAAAACAAGAGAAAAATGCTGCATATACGCCATTTTGTTTTTAATGGTTTTTCTTTACATATTTTCGAAAATCTCTAAATACGAACCGAAGAATCTGTCGTTTTTGCGTATCAGTCGTTATGAAATTTTCAATTTATTGTTTTCTGCAATACTTCATGTTTTATTTTCTTCCTTTTCTTTTGTCTCGTATTTCGCTCAATCGTTTCTATAAAAAGGCTTCGTCCGTCAGTCGTCCGTTTGAAATATCAGTTTATGTGTCAGACGCGAGTGTGCAGATATCTCAACTGCACGATCAGTAAAAGCATGAATAACAAATGAAGTAGCAAGTCCTTAGAAGAATAAAGAGAAAATGGCTTGAAATAAGTCATATACCATCCACTATAACAATAGATTATATAGAGCTACGCACCTAGAAAACGGAACTATCATACCGGACATAATGATAGGGGACATGAAGAAGAAAGAAGCAAACTTAATGGAGGTTTGTCTTCCCTATCGATCGATCTATGCATCTGTTCAGTCTCGAAAGACAAAGGAGACCTCTCTAGGGGCAGTTGCGCGTGTAATTGTGAGGCAAGGTTCGTGCAATCCCTAACCACACCTCTCCTGAATCGACACTGTTTGGGTCCAGTGGCAATGAGAAGACCAGGACGACTGGAA
This sequence comes from Euprymna scolopes, assembly GCF_053919585.1. Lineage (NCBI taxonomy): Eukaryota > Metazoa > Mollusca > Cephalopoda > Sepiida > Sepiolidae > Euprymna > Euprymna scolopes. Next base: position 119,574,703 of record NC_136499.1, on the reverse strand, counting down.
ACAATGCCGAGATAAGCGGAGAGCACATACAGCAGCTGGAAATCTCAAATGGTCACCCATTTAGTACTGACCAGGCTCAATGTTGCTTAACTTCGGTGATCCAGCAGGAACAGGTGTGTCAATGTGATTGTGTCTACTTCAAACTTCCTACCTTTTCTTACCTTAATAAATAACATTTAAATAGTTTTAATGGCATTCATTTTATTATTCATTAATTAATTCAATTTGTACAATTAATTAACTTTTTCATTGAATATTAATTGTTATTTCATACTTAAACCTGACATACAAGAATTTTATATACATATATATATATATATGTGTGCGTGTGTGTGTGTGTGTGTGTGTGTTTCATACATTAGTGTGACTACAAGAATTTAATATACACTAGACTACCCGTGACCCGTTGGATCAGTATGTTATATTAGCTATGGAATTAATGTATATCTTTCCTATGATGCTGGGTTAAACAGAACAGAGAAAGAAACGACGACGGAATGCAAAGGTCTCATGTACAACATGAAAAGAAACTGGAATCTTAGGCAGATCGCCATCATTTCAGTAATAATAGAAGCAACAAGACTCATAAAAAACAAAATTCAAAACTACCTGACAAATATACCCGGTGAACAAGAGAGATTCAAACCATTGCACTTAGAGGGAGGTTAGAAATTACAAAAGATCTCTCGGTTGTTTGTTTTTTTTCTTTTACAACATATCTGCTTCTTTTGTGGTAATATAATTAATTTATAAGTGTTAGATGTTGGTTAGTTGCTTTTGGTGGTTCTTGTGGAATCTTTTCTTATATTTAGTTGTATATTTTAGTCTTTTTTTCAGGAATTAAATAAGATTTTCTGGTTCGATTTAATTAAATATCTCACTATTCTCCTGGTAATGCCCGTTTAAAGTCCTCAGAGTCCGTCAATATATGATGTATTGTGTAGAGCTCCTGACACATGCAAATAAACACCTCTTCTCCCCTCGGTTCTAGTGAATAAGGTAGCGGGCAAATGTCTGGCATCCCACAGAGTGCTCCACCCCCAGCTTGAACGAAATGATAAGAAAATTGAAAAAAAAAATGAATCGATGTATTTTCAATTTTAGATGCGTAAAATAATCTCTATAAAATTTGAAGTAATATTTCATTGATTTAATTTTTTTTCTTTATGTAAATATTCCTTATTGGACAGAAAGTCTTCAGAATATACAAATGCGTCGAGTAATGTATAATTTCTAACGAGGATGTTTCATAAAGGTACTATAAAATCGCCAAATTGGTTCATGCGAGATTAATGCATCTCTCACAAAAACGCATTATATAGTTCATCTATCATAATTTTATCAAAACCCGAAGGTCACTCGAAGATAAAGGATTAATGAATATAAGGTGGTAATGAAGTAATCGTTAATGAGGTAAACTAGGCAGGATTTGTTGATTTACATTGGATTTCAAGGCAACCATGTTGTATTAAATCGCGAAGCAGGACTGTGGAACAGTGTTCCACTGGCGGGTAGTTCTGGGAAAGAAGATTTGTTCATGGAATCTGCGTTTAGATTTAGGCACATATAGAGACTAGGGGAAATCGTTTATAGTGGTTGCAGAAAAGTCGAGCGTTTATTGTGAAGATTTGGCAAGGAGAACCCATAGATTGGAGCTCAGTTGAGCACTTGCACGCTTATTGATAATAAATATTTTCAAAATATAGGTGAGCGAACAACTATTAGATATTGGCTATCGAGTTTGCACAAAGCAACTTCTTCCTCTCCCACCTCCGGGTCCATGTTTAAATAATATTCGTCGTAGCTTTGTTTATGATCACGCCGAGTAAAAAGAATATTTAAAGAACTAGTACCAACTTTAAAGAGCAATGTATTAAGGTTGCGTAACTCAATTTGCTATTTAACTGTACCTTTATGAACTTTTTTTTGTTATGAATTAAGGACAACCTGCAAATATATTTTTAACAAGCAGTGCATTAATCTAGCCCAACTTGGAGTTATCTTTATAGACTGTTTTGGTTGGGATAGATGAACTAACCGGAAGTTTATTTTTAGCTATCAATGCTAATCAATAGATGGTGTAATGTGTAGGGCTCCTGACACATGCAAATAAACACTTCTTCTTCCCTCGGTTCTAGTGAATTAGGTAGCGGGTGAATATCTGGCATCCGGTAGAGTGCTCAACCCCCATCTTTAACGAAATGATAAGAAAATTGAAAAAAAAAATGAATGGATGCATTTTAGATATTAGATGCGTAAAATAATCTCTATAAAGTTAACCAGTACGGCGATTTTTTGTATACTTTTATGAACTGTCTTTTAGCGAACAATGCCATTTTAAGCACAATCTACTAATTCAGTTTTATTATTACATAATTTATAATTTTTATAGTCTATAATCCGGAGGTCATCTCGTCAGCATTAAACAAGGCCAATCTATTTGCCAAGAACTTTGGCACTAATTCTACCCTATGCGATGAAGGGCATCAACTCCCCGCATTTCCTCCTATAACAGACAACACGTTATGCAACATACAAATATCTATGCGTGAGGTCGCCAAACTAATCAAGAACCTTGATTCCAGTAAAGCAACTCCCCCTGACGGCATTCCAATCATTGTGCTGAAAAGAACTTGCCCCCATATTTACTAAACTCCTTAAGCGTCGCCTTAAAGAGGTGGTTCCCAACCCCCCTGGAAAACCTCATCAGTATGCCCTGTATTTAAGAATTCAGGAGATAAGTCATCTCCCTCTCAGTACAGACTAATAGGTCTCCTGTGTTTCATGAGTAAGCCGCTGAAATCCATATTAAATAGAGAAGTAGTCAACCACCTCAGCAGAAATAACCTTATTGGTGACATGCAATATGGTTTCCGTTCTGCCAGATATACAGCAGATGTGCTAACTGTTATATCTCATAGGATTAACGAATCTCTTGACAAAGGCTTCCTCTCTAGGGCAATTCCTCTTGACATATCCATTAAATCATTTTTCTCTGATAGGCTCATAAGACTAGTGGTTGATGGACAGAGATCAGAAGCACTCAATATCAATTCTGAAGTCCCTCAGTGGTCCATCCTAGGTCAAACTCTCTTCCTTATATATATCAATGATCTCCAATAACACCTACTTAAACCATTTGTTGACATCTATGCTGCTGACACAACCATTTATGGCAACACATCAAAGGCCGTAAATGATAATGTTCTCTCTGATTCTCTCTCCTCTGATCTTGAACACGTGTTACAATGAGGAAAGCAGTGGCTGGTTACTTTTAATGCATCTTAAACCAAGTGTCTATCTTTACATCAGCAATGTTCTGATCCCCATCTGGCATCAATTAAAATGAATGGCTCTCGTCTTTAGGAGGTCTCATGTTTTGACAAGCTTGTGGGCTTGACCTTTAATCCTGATCTTAAATGGAACGCGTACATAAAATTTGTTTCCAAGGCCACTGGAAAAATCGTGGGATCCTTCTATCGATCCAGTAGATATCTCACTGCTGATGTAATTATCTATCTATATAAGATCAAGGTACGTCCAAGGATGGAGTACTGCTGCCACATCTGGGTAGGAGCTGCTAGAAAGGACTTAACCTGCCTTGATAGAGTTCGAAATAGACTTCGTAGCCTCGTAGGAGATGCTCTTTTCTCTTCCCTGCAATCTCTATTTCGCAGAAGAGATATTGCGTGTTTGTCGCTGCTTTATCGTTATTTTCATGGCAAGTGCTCGACTGCGCTTCAATCTGTGATCCCCCCTCGCTAAACTCTCACAAGAAACACTCGTCTAGCTGAAAACACTATCAATATTTCTCCCACTCTTTATCTGTGTGTAAACCTAAGCGTAGATTCCATGAACAAAGTTTCTTTCTTAGAACTGCACGCCCGTGAAACTGTCTTCCGTTTTCCTGCTTTCCAGCTGACTACACTATGTTTGTCTTCAAGTCCAACGTAAACAAGTTCTTGATGGGCCGTTCCATTAATTTAATAAATTTAAGGAACACTCTTAAACCTTATCCTTGAGTAGTCTCTGGGCCTTGATAAGTGGTTATGCCTATGTAAAAAAAAAACAAAAGTTATCATAATGTTTTCCACCAGCGAACCTTCGATAATTCAACTAAAGTTTGAATTTTACACGGTAAATTCATTTTAATCCAAACTAATATATATTTTCACCGATTTTTATTTTCATTTTATTATTATTTTTTCTTACCTTAATAAATAAAATATAAATAGTTTTCATACCATTCATTTTATGTTAGTTATTAGTTAATTCAATTTGTACTATGAATTAATTAACTTTTTCATTGAATATTAAATGTTATTTCATGCTTAAACCTTACATACAAGAATTTAATATATGTTTCATACATTAGTGTGGCTACAAGAATTTAATATACACTAGACTTCCCATGACCCGTTGGGTAAGTACGTTATATAAGCTATAGAATTAATGTATGAGCGTGATGTAAGAAAATAGTTTTGTGGCATAACAGAAACATAACTAGACTACCCCTGACCCGTTGTGTCAGTATGTTTTATTAGCTATGGAATTAATGTATGAGCGTGACACTTATGACGTAAAGAAAATAGTTTTTTTTTTTGACATAACGGAAATATTTCTGTAAAAGTGTATTAAAATGAAAAAAAAATATAGATAAGTCGTTCTAATTATAATTTTTTTAATTAAAAAAACTTAGAGCCATTGAATTATTAGTGGTTTGCCATACTTATAGGAAAATGTACACTGAACAGATACTACATTACTTTCAGTTAAACTCAACTTTTCATATATCTTTTAATTTAAACGTGAATTCAAAAACAATTCGGGACCCTGAAAACGTACACAGTAAAACAATACGTTTTATTGTCGCGTTGATTATTTATTTGTAACGCAAATAACATTTATTTGTAACGCAAAAAAACTACTCGGGGTTATTTATTTCTCTTGGTACTGTAAAAGAAAATGTATGAATGTTTCTTAAGAAAATTGTGTTAAAAAATGGAGAATAATTTTTTTTAATAAATAGAGGCGGTGGGTAAATCGCTGTTGTAAAATGCTCTTATGGGTGTCAACGGGTAAAAGTAGATTTATTTGTAAGAAAATTGCGTTAAAATAACAAAAACGTAATACGGAAATGAGAGATGTAAAAAATCAGAAAATATTAACAATTGTTTATTTGTTTTATTGTCGCGTTGATTATTTGTTTATGTACACATGCGCAACCGGAAGTCGTAAACCGGATGTTGGGTTACATCATCCGTTACAAGGTCCTTGGAATTATATATAAATATATATATATATATATATATATATATATATGTATATATAGTAATTTATAAAATATATATTTTATAAATTACTAACTAGCTCTACCTACGTATTGATCACTTTTGAAGTAAATAGTCGAATAAATTTGTACTTTTGTATATTAATTTATGTGATTAAATAAAGTATATATATATATATATATATATATATATATATATATATATATATATATATATATAATCTACAGAAGCTTTGAATAAAAAAAAATGCAAAAATAAAAATAAAGAATGCAGTTTAGATTCCTGGAAGGAAAAAAATATTATTTTTAACCTATCGTAGACTAAGTACCTACAAAACCCGATTTATAAAATGTTTATAATGACCAAAGATAATTCATTTATATATAGATGAAAAAAAAAGGACTTAACTAAAATTGTTAAATAGAAATAGTCTTCGACATTGTATTAGCCGAGTTCGAAAAATCTGCAATTTTAAAAACAGAATTGAACTACATAAGTATTAAAAGAGAAAACCTCAACTAAAATGTTGTAAACAGAAAACGGAGATCATCAGTTTTTTACCATGTAGCTGTATATATATTGATTTTTTTGTATGTGACGCTTAAGAATGAAATAGTATTTTGCACATGCCTGCACGACTTAATTCTAAATACTCTTCATTTTATTTTTAGTGAGTCACAATTATCAAGACCCAAAGAGCACTCGATGATCATGATTAATGAGTGGAAGTACTGTTCGGTAGTGGTGGCACTTAGAATTTGATTATTAAAGAGGACGGTTTAACAAGAACTTAGTTACATTGAATTGGAAGAAGTTCATATTGTAGTCACTTGGAAAGAAGCCCTGCGATATAAAGTCCCACAGGCGGATACTTCTATGAAAAAATGGTCATGTTAATTTATTTCTATACATCGTTTGTCAGGTGTCTATTTTAAATATTATGCGGACCGTTCCCTAAAAGATACTCCTTTTCTTTTATTCCACCCTAATAAATCAGAGAGTATGTCAAAATGCGTTCTTATGATGGCTGAACGTCATGACTTGAGAGTTTCATCCTTCTGTTGTAGATATTGACAGTATGAGATTTTAAGGAAGCCTCCCTAAAATGGCCCTCCGTTTAAAGTGGGGATGTGTCATTGAATTCCTCCATGCAATAAATTGAAAACTTCAGCATTCACCGGCGCCTACTGAACGCTTACGAAGCCACATCAGTTGATGTCAGAACAGTTACGAGATGAGTTCGTCGATTTTAGAGTGATCACAGAGATGTGAGTGACAAAGCACCCGCCGAACTTTTACGAGCAAGGCATTTAACGAGGCTGGCTAAAAGTGCATTGAGATTGTTGGTGACTATGTAGAAAAATATATTTAGAGCACAAGAATCGCTCGTTTTAACGGTAGCCCTCCCGTCTTCGTAGCTCTTTGATGTTTTAGTTAAAAATAGATCTTACTCCTCGGAAATCTTCCGTAAATTAATAAGGTAGACTAAACATCCAAGCCTTGCCTGTGCAACTAATCTAAAAGGAAAAATCTCAGAAATTAACGCTGGTCTTTTTCTGATATTTCTGATATTGATCTCAAAGCATCTTGTCGATATACGTCAAACAATGGAACTGCAGTTGGAGATTGCTTCACTCTAGTTTTAGTATATAATCTCAATGCAGGCATTTTTTAGTTGTTATCCGCTGTCTCTTGACAAATAAATGGTAATTTTGTTTTCCTGTCAAATTACATTTAAAACTACGCGATGATTAAAAAACGCTTTGTTTTAATGGGCGCAACTTACGCACCCGAAAAATATCGTTTCGTGTTTTGTTCTTTTTTTTTGTGTTGCTTTGTTTTCGTGTTTTTATTTTCTTTTCAATCAAGCTGCCAGCCACGCCTACCTTTTTACCCCCATCAAAGACACGGCAATATCGATTCGTGCTTTTAGATCTATCGATTTCCCGGATAAATCTCTCACGAAAACTGACAATCTTCCGCAGCACTGTCAGTTCTACAAAAGCTGCAATATTTGAAGAGGTTTTCAAAGCCGTATTAATGCCAATAACCTTAATAAATAACTGTCAGTTTCGCGCTTGTCACTTGGCGTGGGTATTTATCCCTTAAAAATTATCAAAATCCGCTCCGCCATTTGACGTAAAAACAAAAAACGAAACAAACATTACGAATTGATTTCGAGAGACAGTTTGTCAGTAATTCGTTCGTTTCTTTCTTCACGTTCAATCGATTTGTCTTCTGTGCTTAATTTTGGTAGAGAACCATTCCTTAAAACAGCCAGACTAAACGACATATATTATCAGCCAAAATTAGCGGGTTTTACTGAAAGATTACTCGAAGATGAGGTTCCGTAATGCTGTTTCTGTGTTTTGTTTTCAATTTATTTAATTCTGACAACGCATATTGCCAGAGAACCACAGTGGAGGACCACCAGTTTGGGGTTTGATTGTTTTTCTTTCATGGCATACCAACTATTTACGGATTACTTTTTGCCAAAGCCAGTAATTGTGAACAAGTTTTCATGGCTTAATTTATTTATATATACAAAAACATATTCATGAATTTGGTTTAGTCTTGTTTTCTCTTGCGGCATATGAACTGGAACAAATACGTAGAGGATACTGCAAAGGCTGCTGCAAAGAAGGTGGGCTCCCTCTATGGTGCTAGAATACAACTCACACCTAATAAACTAGACAAAATACTGTTCGAAATTCGCTCAATATATGTTACCGTGACATACGTTGATATATATTTGGTGTTTTTTTAATTAGTATTTTGTCTAGTTTATTATTTATAACACCTTATTATTTATAACACCTTTTCACAACATTACAATGTTAAGGAGAGAGTCGGGCGCCATTTTGAATTTTCAAATACATCGGTAAGCAGTGCATGTTTATCGAGCTGAATAAACATGTTACATTGAATCAAAACACAAAAAATGTATCCAGTTTGGTAGAAAAGTAACTTATCTTGCCTTTGATAACATTTATTTGTTATATATTTGTTTTTTGACAACTTTTTCGAATCTATGTGTACAGTAATACAAACCCAAAGATGCCTCTTTTTGTAACCATTATTATTTAATAGAGTAAAGTTCCTTCATAACTTTACTCTCCAGTCTTAACAGATTATACATAAGCACAGTACGGGTGCCTGCGTGTGGATTTCCCCCCAAACAGTATCAATATTTTATTTCGCTCCTAATGTAACTGTCGCTGGACGTCGAATTCTTATTATGTTACCAAACATTTTCTTTCCTCTTTTGATGAGAAGCATTAGGTTTCGAAATACTGTGGTATAAGTAGTCCTTACTTACCCTACATCTTAATTGATGTATACTCTTAGTGAATAAATGATTAAATCTATATATGTAGTAGTATAAACCTATTTATGGTGTCTTTTATTAAAAAAAACACCCATTATTTTGCTGATGAGGAGACTTTATTTTCATAAAAAACTATATGCTAAAATTATTGTCCTTGACCCAATCTCTGTCACAAAAAAACATCGTTTCCGAAACGATTGTACAATTTATTGGCTTGTTGTTCTCCTTCTTATGAAACGGATTTTTAATTTTAATTTTGAATTATAAGTTATCAATCACCTTACCATATATATATATATATATATATATATATATATATATATATATATATATATATAGCAGACGCTCAGCAATGCTTACTCATAAAACACGCATATACATATTTTTATTAATACAGATATTTTACTTATTATGGACAGAAATACCGACGGTATTAAATATAACGTTAAATGATTCCGCAAAAACCTAAAGACAATGAGTCAAGTTCGATAACCATTAGATTAGCTTGCTACGTTCTTCAAAAACTGTTTTCAAACCTACTTATTCTTTATATAACCCCTGATGTTGAAGACGTCGACATGGTAGTAGGGGTCTACGTTGGGGGGGGGGATGTTCCAGGTTTATTCGTGTTTTTTTTCGTTTTTTTTTTTTTAGATATTTCATGTTGAGTTTTTGGGATTTGTGGAACAGGTCGACAGACTTGGTTAGAGTAGGACAGAGAGAGAAAGTAAGAGATATAAAGACAGTTTTTTTTGTAGCACATCATAAGGTAAAGCCGTACCAGTTACCCACTAGTATGGCATCGAGAGGCTCCACCAGAAACTACTGCATGGTCCAGAATCCATTCACCAAATGGCAATACAGCAGCCCCAGTACTTTGCACCTGCTGATAGTACAGCCTCCTTAGTGGTTAATCCAAGGCTCGGGTACCTGACTATCAGGCGGGTAACGTCAGCCCAGATGAAACGTTTACCTCCAGCACCCTTACTAGTGACGTGGCCACAAGGATAGACATAGAAACAGAAAGATTTCCGACATCTCAGGCTTCTGTTCACGAAGTATTACCGACCTTTAAGCAGCTTTTTCCTCACCGTTTGTCAGAAAAAAAACACTCATTGGAAATGAGAACTGAGGGACAAAAAAGGAGAAGCTAAAGTTTCTGGAGCTGCCGATAACACAACCGCAGTGTATTATCTACTCTCCATTAAAAACATCTGAGGGCTTATTAATATCTACAATATATGATATTTGAAAATAGTTTCCCCTCCCATAATTATGCGTTGATATTCTTTTGGCTTTATCGAACCTCGATAGAGAATGATTCGAGCATTCAAGCTTTACCTTATTTTATGTTTGTTTATTTTTATATTATTTTATGCCATAACTAGCGGGGGTACCCGGCGTTGCCCGAGTGTTTGTTTCCGGGACGGGGGGGAGTTGTAAAAAATATTATAGTAGGTAAGTAGGAAGGATCAAACCCGGAGCCATGAGTAAAAGTAGGAAAATAAAGTGTGAAAAAAAAACAAAAAATATAATCTGCAACGTTAACAGTTCGGCCACCAAGAAAAGTCCATTCCAGTTGTTTAGGAAAAAAAAAACGACTACGGTAGGTCGGCACGAACGTGAAAATATAATGTGAATTGTCCAGCACGCTAACCACTACGCCACAGAGCACTGCAGCTTAGTTTAGTGATTTTAAATAACTTCACATGAAAGAACTACGAAGCCAAACCGGTGTTCTCTTCTCAACTGTTCCTTGTGAACGATCCCCAAACGATGTTAAGTGGTGGCAGGGGGAGGAGGAATTTATTAGAGAGAAAATATTTTACCACTTCCATTGATCTTAACCGATTTTGGCCGTGACTTCTCAGCAGAAAAAGTATAGAAATCTAAGCACAGTTAGGGATGTATATGGATTAGTATGTAATGCAAAAAATGAACACAAATTTAACATATTTCACCATCAATTTAACTAATTCGAATTCAACGGGATATAACATTTACCGGTTTTTATAGTCTAGTCTCTCTCTCACACTCACTCTCTCTCTCTCTGTATATCTCTGTCTGTCTGTCTGTCTGTCTGTCTGTCTCTCTATATATATATACATATATATACATATATATATATATATATATATATATATATATATATACATATATATATATTGACCTTTTGGGTGACGTGTACAGGGATACTATAACTATAATCTCTCCCCCTCCCCATATTTATATGCGGGATATCATTCATTACTCGTGTTATTTTACGAGTCTGTTTTTTTTCTGCTTCAAATCATATTCATTATATATGTATACATATACATGTATATATATATATATATATATATATATATATATATATATATATATATATATATATGTTAAATCCACGTTTAAAAAACAAATAAAATTATTCTCCCCTTCTTTCCTCCCTGTACATATATTTTCCGGTAATTATAAATATGTCGTTCTCGTTTTCACCTTAATTATTATTTCTTCCACGTATTTTCTTTTAAAAAAACAAACAAAATGCCATCGTTTACCCCTGACGAGGATGACGAAAGACACTTAGGATCTAAAAGATGTCCACTCTTCTTCATATACAAGTTTTGCAACCCAAATCAATTGTTCTCACATGTATATATATATATATATATATATATATATATATATATATATATATATATATATATATATGTCAGGTCATGTCATGTATGTCAGGTCATGTCATGTGCTACTGGTACCATGTAACCCAGTACTACCTGCCTCATGGTCGGGTCACCGGCGACTAAACTGGTTCCCCCACAAGACTTGTTTTGTGAGGAGGGCGGCTAGTCTCCCTGAAGGATTAAAAGCAAGACCTTCCAAAGGGCGAATGAACTCTTTTTATGGGTCAACAGCCAACTAGCACCGTGTATATTTGTGTGGGTGTATATGTGTATTGGGTGGAGAGGGCTCCCGTAAGCCGTGGTGAAAGCAACCTTTCTAGGAGAAGCAAATCTCTGATTTTAAAAAAAAACATAAAGCGGGAGACCAGTACCCACATTAAGCTGGTATGCAGTTTAATTTGTTGCTGGCTATCTTGCTCTTGCTTGTTGCTGGATCTCAACATTTTGAGCCGAGAGAGAGACTTAGCTGTCGTACAAAGCTAAGACTCTGTAACATCATATTTGTATAGATACTTCCTCGGGCATTTGGGGTCATGGATTTTAAATGTCTGAGGGAGTGGCACTCGTCTGACAAGACGTTGCAATCATCATCATTATCATATATATATATATATATATATATATATATATATATATGGAGGGGTTGTTTGTGTGTGTGTGAGAGAGAGAGAGACTGTGCGTGAGAATGTGTGTGAGGACTATCCTCAACCTATATACTCAATGAATATTTGACCTACAGAGATTGATATTTGGTGTATGAGATATTCAGACATGGGGAAAGCTTTTTAATTGATTTCCACCCAGAAGAAAAAATTGTTGCTAAAGGGGTTAAAATTGAAACATTGGTACGTGGGGGGGGGGGGTCATCGTATTTTTATCTGTGTGTTTATTATATCACGAATGCGCATGCGTGAATCGTTCACGTGGTAGATTACTTATGCAGAGGATAGTTTGGTTTGAAAACACTTTTTAGATTTCGTGTCAATCTTGTGGAATAATTTTCGTACTTGACTCACTGCCTATAGGTTTTGGTTTGATCTCAGTCCAAGTTTTTTTGTTTGTTTTGTTTTTCTTTGACTTACAAGAAGTGAACAGCTTAGAAAAAGCATAATACTCGCATGCGCATGTTTCTGTTTTTCCCCCCCGTTTTCTTTTTTTACTTCGGTTATTTTTTTTCAAACGGATTTAACGTCACGTTTATTACCTACGGTATTTCTATTTATATTATATATGAATTCTGCACTAATTAAAATATAATATTTATGCATATTTTACGATCGGGCAACGACGGGCGGCCTGCTAGTTTTATTATAATTTTATGTTTATTTTATGTTATTACTTTCCTTCTTTTATACTTTTTTTTGTTGTTGTTTGATAAATCTTCTCATCTCATCTCGTCATTGTTTTTTTTTCAGCCAAATTTCAATTTTCTATCTTTCCCCCTTTTCTTTTTCTTTTAGTTTTTTTTTTAAGTACTTTCTTCTGTTTCCCATATTTGTTAGTACCACGCAGATGACTATAAAAAATGATTGTGTTTATTCTTGTGAGGCTCTCCAATTGAAAAGCTTGTTTTTTTTATTAGGTAATAAAAGGAACGTCCCAAACTGATCGCATGAATCGGTTTCATGTGTTCATGAGCGTAGACAAAGAGGCGCAAACCAAGATGGCGTCAGTTCAAATTGCCTGCAACCGGACGGTAATCGACAAATAATACAAACAAAACGATAGCAACTCTCCTAATAACTTTTCAACAATTACTGCATTTTCCCATATTTTCGCCAAATGAAAAGATCTATTCATAGAAGCTTATTTTCAAGTCGAGTAGGCAGATATGGATATTAACGCTGCAATATAATTACATGATATAGCAAAGTGCATCAACAATGCGACTGAAAAGAAAAAAATGAATACGAAGCTAGGTCACGTACATTAAATCATCATGAGTGTATACAGGATAAATATACTTACCTGACCAGTCCAGCTACTGTATAATAGGTCTAACTCAGACAGACAACCAGTTGTAGCCAGTGTAATATATAGACTTGAGAATTGAGGTTTATTGTTTTAGATTAGTAGTTATTTTGCATGTATAACTGTAAGTTGTTTGTTTAACAAAAGTGTCATGACAATATTAGAGAAACGGATCGAACAGGCAGAGCAGTAGATATCATGGGGGGATGGCATTATATTGTGACGTCACTCAACCGTATATAATATACGGCATAATCACGTTGACACAGCGGTTTCCGTCAGATCATCGAAGTTAAGCAAAGTTGAGCCTGAGCATTACTAAAATGGGTGACCAATTCGGGAATTCCAGGCGGACGTCGACATCTCGCTACAAGAGTTGCAAAAACCTCACATCGTCATCTCCCCTAACAGGGATATACATGTGACTGGGGGGCCGCCTGTGAATTTTATACTCCTCTGGAAATTCCACCCTTGGAGGAAGCCGGTTAAACCCGAATAGGGTTAGTACCGACACACACACACACCCACTGAAACGTGGAACGCGATTTGGGGAGGATTATGACGAGATCGGGTCGCAGAGAGAGCAGATCGAAAAAGTCTGTTTTCTTTCTTTTATTCCCAAAGAAAATGGTCAGGCAGAGTTCTCTCGGGAGAGCAGCTAGACGAACAACGTGAGATCATAGCAAGATAGATTCACCCTCCCTCTAAGATATTGATGAGTCACATCTTCAACCGTTGTAAAATCGATGATGATGAAGAAAACTCACTTGTCGAAAAACAAACAAACAAACGAAAAACGTAGAAACTTGCGCCTGTAACTATGGGTTGCGAAAGCTTTTGTTTCCAGACGAGAGAAACGGAAGGGGGCAAGCAACTCAAGAACGAAATAGAACAAAAAACACACATACGTTATGTTGCATTATAATGAACAAAACATTCGGTTCAGATGTTGTAGAAGTCATTTCTCATGTACGATAAACCTGTATACATTTCAGAATAGTTGGTCTGATATAATGGTGACCATTGATGATATACATTTTAAAATGCTTGGATGTTTTTAAAAACTTTTTTATAAATAAATTCAAATGAATGTTATACTCTCGAATCAATTTTTTTCGAATAAACTCCGCCCCCTCCTTTGCTGTTATTAAGATCATTTGAAATCTTAGTAGCAAGATTTAATCTCCCTTCCATCAAGGAAAAAGGTCTGAGGGGAATATATCTATCTATCTACATATATATATATATATATATATATATATATATATATATATACATATGTATACGTATACATATAAGCATTTACATTTAAGTATATTATATAATAATAATTAAAATACAATACATATGCCGTTCCCTAATTTGGGTTACAAAATTGGTCAAAGAAAAAATTATTCCTAACTCGCATTTAAGTAAAAATGCACTTTCATATAAAAAATTGAATTAATTCAAAAGTTATCGCTAACAAAAACAAGCAAACACTATAAGTATATATATATATATATATATATATACATATATATATATATATATATATATATATATATATATATATATATATATATATATAAAGAAGTAACCCAAGGATCGGTCGAAAATTAGGTGCTTTTGAAATAAACATTTTCGTTGTTTTTTAAATACATTTTGTATTCCTACACATCAATACAAAGGAAATAAATACAGAAAAGATATACACATCTATATATTTTTCGTATTGAGTTTATATCGGTCTATCTATCTATCTATCTATCTTTCTATCTTTCTATCTATCTATTAATTTATATATATATATATTATATGTATATATATATATATATATATATATATATATATATATATATATATATATATATATATGTATATATGTATTCTCGTCCCCTACATTTGAGTGTACGTTGTGATTTCTCGCTATATATATAGGCTCCAAAGCACATCGGTGTAAAAGGTTAATTCGATTTATAGAAAGGTAAGTGTAAGGTTCTAAGAATTCTGACATTTAATCTTGGAAATGTGTCTGGAGATACAGCGCTGTGACAACATTATTGGATATACAAGTACTAAAGCAAGTTCCTCGACTTAATTATGTGATTTAATGCCTGTATAAATATGGTTCAATAAATGGGATATAACTTTATTGGAATTGCAAAATTTAAAAATATTAAGGAAGAAATGGACAATATTTGGATGTAAAATCGTCTATAATACGAATAAAAAGGGGGAGGCGAAAAACCGGGAAAATGTTACATTACCAATTCACAATTTAGGTGAACTAAGCCGATTTAAAGAATCAAGAAATATAATAAAACCTGATGTGCTTTTCCTTAGACCACTTTTTAAATAGTATATATAGCATATATACCGCTCCCCATGTGGGGGTACCAAAGTGATTAAAGGGAAAATTATTCCCAACTCGCATTTAGGTAAAAATGTAGTTTCGTAAATAATTGGATTCAGTCAAAACATATCGCTAAAACCAAAACAAACAACATCTAAGTATATTGCGATATATCCAGAAAGTCGTGCGAGATGGGTCAGTTGTAAGGGGTTTAGGCTCATTACTGTGGGGTCCCGATTTCGAATCTCGCTAGATTCCGCCACTATGATGAGCCGTAGACTACGAAACACGTGTCAGTGGATAATTATATATTAAAAATAATATATTCATATATATATATATATATATATATATATATATATATATATATATATATATATATATACCGCTGATGGTACCAAATTGTTGAAGGGAAAATTATTCCCAACTCGCATTTAGGTAAAAATGCACTTTCGTAAATAATTGGATTTAGTCAAAACATATCGCTAAAACCAAAACAAACAACATATATAAATATATATATATATATATATATATATATATATATATAGAGAGAGAGAGAGAGAGAGAGAGAAAGAGAGAGGTTTAAAAAGTAGAGTCTTATTCGGTAAACGCATATATGCCTTTATTTTCTTCTAAAATTGATAAGTGTTGTTTCTTCTAATTAGTTTAAGGAGAAAAAACTTCAACAGTGTATAATTTAAGAATTTGATACTACGAAACAGCAAGTGTACATGTCAAGGTCCTTAATGAAATAAAAGGGTTAAAATATGAACCTCTTGAATTTAGGAAAATAGACATTTGACATTTTTTGGCTCTGTAGTTACAGAAGACCTTTATAAATTTAAGAATTTGTATAAATAAAAACTGAAATTTCCTCTATATTTCCTCATATATGCATATATATATATATATATATATATATATATATATATATATATATATATATATATACCTGCATATATATACATATATATGCATGCATATATGCCCCTGCATATATATATAATGTCTAATACCAGAACACTGATCAGACGATTCGTATTGAGAAATTATGTTTATGTTATTTTGTACATAATCAGTCGAACAGAATTATATTTATTGTTTTTGGCGCTTGAAACGGACTTAAAAACACGGAATTATCATTGCTTTGTCTATTGTTCAAAACTTAGGATTATTTCTTTCGCTTGATCTAAAATATTTGAAATTGCTGAACGGGAGACAGAAAGAATCTTACACCGAATTAAAGCCCGCATACATTAACGTCTGCAGCGTAATTTAAATGGAATAAAAAATGCAACTCAGTAAAGATTGTTTAAAACTGGGATGCGAATTGGATTAAATATTATGTATTTTTAAAAAAAAGCCTTGTATTTTTTTTAAATTCAAAGCTAACACAACTAAAATTTTAATACAATGAAATGAAATGAAATACTAACGTTATTTGTTCTCTTACACGCAGATTTATCTAACTATATTCAAGTCTAACATATTTGATTCTGACTAACCCACTTTTTTTTTCGTTTTTATTTCATTTCACTGTTTACCTAGCAGGACTATATTTTGTTCTGGTTTCCCATTTAAATATAATTACAACTTAACATATAAATTTATCTTGCTGGATTTGAAAGTCAGACCGAAACTGAAATACGCTTGACATTTCGATAATTGATTCAGCTTAACGTATTTTTTGTATTTCTGTTTTCCTTCTACGATGAAACTAATAAGAATAACATTTATTCCCAACAGTTAATTCGGAAAATATTTCTGTGATATAATTCTTTCAGTGGCGATTTTTTTCGTCCTTATAGACTTTTTCTTAAAATGTGAATCGTAAGTAATTATGTCATTAAATTTACATGTAAAATTAAAAATAATTAACAAGCCGTATGCTCTTTTATAAATTCGATTTTTCTGAAAATTTAAACAATAAGAATTACACAAAAAGTAATAAAGATTCACAATATGTCAGTTTCCTTAAAGCAAGGTAAAATTAGAAATTAGAAAAATTAATTATTTGAATGTTAAAAAAATATCAGATTCGATACTGAATTTGATCCAAAGTCGTTAAATACAAATTCAGCAAAATTTTATGAAATACCTCTTATGATTCCATACATTAAACTATCAAATATTAGACGTTTCTAGAATAAATATCGTTTAATAAATTAGGAGCAAAAGTGCACCATTAAAATAAGCAACATTTTGTTCTCAAGAATATCATTATCTACAGAGTCACGAACATTCTCAATGGACTGTGGATGATCGATGCTGCGGCCATAAATGTCCAGAACGCGCTTTAAACTCAGATTTTTCTGGCCACTCTGATATCGCTGAACCCGTCTCCTAACAGTGCTAGCATAAACTGTTATGTAGCCGACGGGCAACGCTGGTTAGACAATAATTATAGACATAATAATAATTATAGACAATAATTATAGACATAAGTAGATGCGGCCAGGTTTGGCGTGTCAAAAGTTCCGGTTTGGGGAAATTTTGTTAATTTTAGTGAGTTGGTTCCTAGACACGCAATCGGCAACATCTGAGATCAGTGTTTCCTCAAAAGGAGGCGACGGTTTGTCATCTCTGATGTGTTCATAAGAGTAGTGGTTTTGGGGCAGACATCAGAAGCTCTCAGTATTAATGCGAGAGTCCCTCAGGGGCCCATCCTGGACTCAACTCTCTTCCTGATCTACATCAATGATCTTCCAAATCACATCCATACATCATTTGTAGACATTTATGCTGACAACACTACAATCTATGGTAGCACATCAAAGACAGTAAACGACCAAGTTTTCTTTGAATCTCTCTCCTCTGATCTTGAGCATGTGGTACAATGGGGAAAGAGGTGGCTAGTTACATTTAATTCATTAAAAACCAAGCTTCTATCTTCACATTATCAAGGCTCTGAGGTCCATCTGGCACCAATTAAAATAGACGGCTCTCGACTTGGAGAGATTCATGTTTTGACAAGCTTTTGGGATTGACCTTTACTCCTGATCTGAAATGGAACACGTATATCAAATCCATTTCTAAGGTCGCCGGAAAAATGGTGGGATCTTTCTATCGCTCCAGTAGATATTTCACTCCTGATGCAATTCTCTACCTATATAAAAGCCAGGTACGGCCAATGATGGAGTACTCTTGCCACATCTGGATAGGAGCTGCGAGAAGCAGCTTATCCTGCCTTGTCTCTGCTTTATCGTTATTTTCATGGCAAGTGCTCATCTGGGCTTTAATTTATGGTCCCCCCCTTCGCCAAACTTTCACGAAAAACATTCGTCTAGCCAAAAACACTTTCAATAATTTCCCACACTCTTTATCTGTGCCTAAAGCTAAACGCAGGCTCCATGAATAAATCGTCTTTCTTAGAACTGCACGCCTGTGGGACTCTCTTCTGATTGCCTGCTTTCCAGCTGACTACAGTCTTATTGTCTTCAAGTCTAACGCGAACAACTTCTTGATTTACAAAATTCCACTACTTATCTTTACTGTGCTATAATCACATTTAGATGTCAGAATGATTTAATAATTGCGAAGGCATTTGCAGCAATATAAAAGATGAAGATCTTATGAAGTAGAACTTTATGCCATACCTTCTCAAAGGCTTTTAATATGTCAAGAGCAATGCTCTAGAGAGGAAGCCTCCGGAGAGAGATTCGCTAATCCTATGAGATATAACTGTAAGCACGTCTGCTGTAGATCTAGCAGAACGGAAACCATATTGCACGTCATTAAGAAGCTGAAAGAAATTGTTTCTATCACCGAAGTTTGGAGTTTTAAACATCTTATAATAAATTATGTTTAATCTTCTGTTGCTATGCACAATACACACACACACACACACACACACACACACACACACACACACACACACACACATATATATATATATATATATACTAGCATTTCAGCTCGGCGTTGCCCTGGTGTTAAGAGGTGTATGCTGAGCAAAAACAAACAAAAAAGGGTTAATTTTTTAAACTTTGACCCCTTTTATGACCCCTATACTTTTATTGCTTTGGGCTCAAATTTACTTATTAAGTTTGATCCATGTCAAAGAAACCTATATCTAGAATTTAAAGTGTGTAGACCCAAATTTGTCGGGGGAGTTTGGTAGAGTTCTCAAAGGTCAAACCGTTGAACTTTGACCCCTTAACAGACAAATTTCTGGCCGAAAATAGATCACGTAGATTTTCTCAAATCTCAGTACCCTGTATATCAAATTTCGAGTCTGTAGACTACAAATTGACAGCGTTATTGCGTAGGGAAATTTGCACAGACACACAGACACACAGACACACAGACACAGACACGTTCACTTTTATAGATATATGGAGATATATATATATATATATATATATATATAAATATGTATGAATAAAAAATCAATACGAAAAATATATAAATGTTTATATATTTTCTGTGTTTATTTCCTGTGTGTTGACGTGTAGGAATACAAATATATATATATATATATATATATATATATATATATATATAATTATTTCTTAGTATGATAATTAAATACCTATAGACACTAGTGTTTCATCCTTTCGGGAATCCTCAGTGGAGTGTCTCACGATTAACACTAGTCGACGGATTCGAACCCGGTAACACGAGCAATATCTTGCTTGATTAGCAAAGACCGTATCCAATCGGTTACCATTAACCGCGAGAAATAACGTTGCATTTAAATATTTTAATTTTAAATGCTTTTTAGGCCAGTCACAGTGATCTAATCGTTATACGATGATCTATGCTAAGCTAAATTGACCGACTTAATTCAATTGAAAGTGCTCAATGATAAGAAACGAGTTCCTTAAAGGGGCTGACATAACTATTTTTTTACTAAAATAAGTTAATATATATATATATATATATATATATATATATATGCATATACATATATGTGTGTGGGTGTGTTTATGTGGGTGTTGGTGTGTGTGTGCACGCGCGTGTGTGTATATAATTACATATATATTTATCAACTGACAGCTTGTCTTATCTGGCGAGCATTCAATGTGACAAAAAGTTCCATGGCGGGTCTATTTCAAAATTGTTGTACTTTTGTAGACGGAGCTTTAATATCTAAGTGTTTTTAAGACTATAACAATTGAGAGACAACTATACTACTTCAAGCCTCTTAAAAGCCATCTATCATGTGAAATGGGTTTTCGATTTCACTTGATAAATGCGTCGTAAATGCTTTGAAGTGGGCTGAATACAGCCCCACTTCTGTAGCTCAAGAACTACAAAGGTGGAATATTTTATCCATCTAAAGTTGTTCGATACTTAAATATACACCCTTCTCTCTCTCTCTCTCTCTCTCTCTCTCTCTCTATATATATATATATATATATATATATATATATATATATATATATATATATGAACAAATGATTAATAAAATATGTTAAAAGACATCTTGAAAAAGAGTTAAAAACATATTTAATTTAAAAAAAAAAAGGAAGCACAAGATAAGTGGATAGTCCTTAATCCGCGGAGTTTCAAAGAAATACTCTCCTTCTCATCAGAGGGCAGGAATTAGCAAAATGCAGAATCGGATTTTGCATATAAAAGTATTTAATGAAACTACAAGTAAGTCAAAGATCCTACTTGGTTAAAAAAAGGTGAGGTAAGGGGAACAGGAGGCAAAAGAAAAATAATAAAAAGATTTCACATGAATGAATTATATATATATATATATATATATATATATATATATATATATATATATATATATATATATATATATATATATATATACACGAAAGTGATATTTTGTGTGTAAGGACACTTCTCAACCTATATACTCAACGCATTTTAATCTAGAGATCTGAAATTTGATAGATAGGTTATTAAAACATGTGAAAATCACTTTAATCAGTTTTAAATCGTAAAAAATTGCTGCTAAGGAGTCAAAATCGAAACGTTGTACGTGGGGAGGGTCATCGGATTTTTATCTCTGTTAACTGTTTTATGAATGCACATTAAAGTTGATTAATACTTAAATATACATACCCACCAACACGAACATGCACAAACACCCACATAATCTCTGTCTGTCTGTCTGCCTCTCTCTCTCTCTTTATATATATATATATATATATATATATATATATATATATATATATATATATATATATATAGTTTAATGATTAAAGTTAAATTCTGTAGATTAAAGTATATACAAATATATTCAAGTTAATAATTTTTTGTTTGAAACAAGCAATATATAGAGAATATTATATTTATTTCCTTAATCCATGGATTTTCTATAATGGCTCATATCATCAGAGGAAATGGAATGCAATTAGCAAAATGTGCAGCTATGAATAAACAAATATTTTGCATTTTAGAATCTTCAGTGCAGGGTACAGCGAGAAATAACGTTGAATCTAAACATTTTATTTTTATATGTTCTTTCAATCAGTGACAGTCATCTAATCATTATCTGATGATCTATGCATAAGAGCAAATTTGACCGATTTAATTCAACTGAAAGTGCTCAACGACAAGAAACGAGTTCTTTAAAGGGGTTGACATAGCTATTTTTTTTACTTTGATAAATTATATATATATATTTATTTATATACATATGTGTGTGTGTGCGTGTGTGTGTGCGCGGGTGTATATAATTACATATATATTTATCAACTGACAGCTTGTCTTATCTTGCGAGTATTCAATGTCCCAAAAAGTCCCATGGCGGGTCTATTTGTTTATTTTTGTACTTTTGTAGACGGAGCTTTAATATCTAAGTGTTTCTACGACTATAACAATTGAGAGACAACTATACTACTTCAAACCTCTTATGCCATTTATCATGTGAAATGGCTTTTCGATTTCACTTGATAAATGCGTCGTAAATGCTTTGAAGTGGGCTGAATCACGGCCACCGAGACTAAGAAGAAGGCCTGTTAACTGAAAAATGTCTGCAGGCAATGTAGGTAAGATTTGCCAGACTGTCAGTACTATATGAGGGTCATTTAAAAAAGAGCAATAAAACATTTTTAAAAAGAAAAAGAAACACAGTTCGATTAATACTGAAACTGAACTTTATTCAATATAAAATATAAATATTATCTATGTAAAATTAAGTAATTTTAAAGCAATATACAATTTAATACTGATAAAATATACAATTTAATACTGATAAAATATAGAATTTAATACTGATAAAACTGAATTATGAATTTAAGGAACAAGCAATTAAAGAAACATTAAACACAAATTTTTGGGGGGGGGGCCTTGGAAAAAGATCACAGTGTAATATCTGTTTCGATACGACACTTTACCTTTTCTGTCCTCGGTCGATGAAGGAGAAAGCTTTCATGACTGAGATAATTTTTATTTTTGTTCCTATCCAGAATACCCCTTATTGGGGAACTGGATTTTGCCCACAAAATTATATATTGAAATATTTAAATAACTATTACTTTAAATACAGAAATTATTTGGTTTTCTGTTCTTCTATGTCCATTTTCCCCCCATTTTTTCATCAAAATGTGTAGCGTATTAGTTGT
The DNA here is from genome assembly GCF_053919585.1 of Euprymna scolopes. Classification (NCBI taxonomy): domain Eukaryota; kingdom Metazoa; phylum Mollusca; class Cephalopoda; order Sepiida; family Sepiolidae; genus Euprymna; species Euprymna scolopes. The sequence continues at coordinate 119,551,580 of NC_136499.1, read as the reverse complement.
CTCACAAGCCATCATCAGTGATTGCTCACTGGCAGTAACCTGTGGTGTTCCTTGGAGGCCAAGTGACAACAAGTCTCCCTTGATTTCCCGTGCTCTCAACCTCTTGACCACTTGTGCAGATGATTACATGTTATCGCAACAGCCATTGTCACTGATTTCTCTTTGGCATCAGTCATTGGTGTTTCCTGGGGTTTGGGTGACAAAATGTCCCCCCAACGTACCTGAACTGCACAGATCCAGTGGAGGTTTGGTTAGTACTTTCTCACTTCGGTCTTTCCATCCTCCCTAACTCTTCACAACGAGTTGGAGTTGCGCCAGTCGATGTCATCTACACCAGTTTTTATTATTATTATTATTATTATTATTATTATTATTATTATTATTATTATTATTATTATTATTATTATTATTATTATTATTATTATAAGGGTGTTTGTGCAGTGTACGCACATGTATTTTAAATATTATTTCCAACTTAAATAAAATTTTGGGTTTGTATTACTGTACACATAGATTCGAAAAAGTGATCAAAACACAAATATATAACAAATAAATGTTATCAAAGGCAAGATAAGTTACTTTTCTGCCTAACTGGATATGTTTTTAGAGGTTTGATTACTATACACAGATTCGAAAAAGTTGTCAAAAATCGAATATATACCAAATAAATGTAATGAAAGACAAGATAAGTTACCCTTCTACCTATTTGGAAAGGTTTTTAGTGGTTTTACTTACTTTAAAACGTGTAATCGCTTCGAAAATCATACAATGTTTATCGATATATTTTGTTATATATTTGTTTTTTCTTGACAACTTTTTCGAATCTATGTGTATAGTAAAACAAAGCCGTCATGTAAATTATTTACAGTTAAAATATTATAACAAACGAAAACTTGAATTTTTAAATATATTTCAAAGAAAGAAATTACGCCCGGTGCTAAAATATTGAAAATTCACCGATCATAAAAAAATAAAATAAAATTAAAAAAAAATGCCGTGAAAAATGCTAACTATATTTGGAAATACTCAATGCAAAGTTTTATTTATTATTAAAAGAACGGACTGATAAATATTATATAAAAATTGTTTGTTTTGTAGTAAAAGAAACAAAGAAATAAAATGAAATATTCGACTTTCTCCGCTAGAAATTAAAGGTTCAAAATCAATTTCACTTACTATATTTTGTTGGATTAAAATTCTCCCAATGTGCAATTATAATAATTATTATCCAAATCGAGAATTGTTCTTTCTCTTTAGAACATAACGGACAATCAGTAACACATATTGGTAGCCATGGATAATAGGTTGCCATATTTTTTTGCCTATTAACGTGACCACGTGGTTGAATAGCGGAAGCTGTCTATACCTACAACTTAATCAGGAAGTGACGTTATACTGTAATATGGATCAGCCTCCTTCTTAGTCTTAGTAGCCACGGCTGAATACAGCTCAACTGCTATAGCTCAAGAACTACAAAGGTGGAATAGTTTATCATCTAAAGTTGTTCAATACTTAAATATACACACCCACTCACACAAACATTCACAAACACATACATAATCTCTCTCCCTCTCTCTTTCTCTCTTCCTCCTTCCCTATCTCTCCTTTTCTCTCTCTCTCTCTCTCTCTCTCTTTCTCTCTCTCTCTCTCTCTCTCTATATATATATAGTTTTTGAATTTTTAACCTTTAAAACTATACAAAAAAATGTAAAAAATATTTTTATCATTCGTTAGAAAACCATCTAGTCAGTAAGTCATTTAATCACCTGCAATCACTGCATCAACTCGCTCTCGAATTTACTATAGTACTAATAATTTATTTTTAAGGGATCATAAGTTGTTTACCAGGAAACAATGTTTCGGGATTTAAAAACAAAACAGTATATTACATCATGGCTCCCCAGCAGTGTTGATAAAACACCACATCCCTTAATCCACAGGTCAACCAATATTTGTGAAACAACCCTAAAAAATAGTGGATACAAAAATATCGATATCAAATATAAGCTACAAAACACCAATAACTATAGAAAAGTTTATAAAAGAAGAAAAAGAACTATAATTTGATATACGGCCGTATACAATCAAATGTTAAAAACAAAACTTAGCAAGAAATTTCTAGACCTTATTGAAAAACATTTTCCCGCCACCAACCCCTTACATAAAATTTTCAATAAAAATAGCTTAAAGTTATCCTACAGCTGCTGCGAAAATTTAGAGGAGATAATTAAAGCATATAATAACAAAATATTAAATAAAAACAATGTAAACAACAACAAAATAAACAATAAAAAAGTAGAAACCATGAAAAATAAAACTAACACTAGCAGAAATAATAATAATAATAATAATGATAATAATAAATCAACCCCGAGCAATAACAACCATCCTAGAAACAAAAACAAAAATACTAATAACGAACAAGATAAATGCAACTGTAGACACCGCCCACTTTGCCCACTTAAAAATAAATGTCTAACCAAAATCGTAGTTTACCAGGCCAGAATATTTGCGAAAGAAAACCCGAATAATAAGAAATATTACGTAGGTATGACTTCCTTAGATTTCAAAACTCGATATTATGACCAAAAAGAGACATTCAATAATAAGAAACACCATATGAAAACAACGCTAGCAAATAAATACTGAGAACTCAAGGAAAGCGGACATTCGCCGGTAGTTGAATGGAAAATAATAAGACAAGCTACCACGTGTAGGGGCCTAGACGACCCATGTAGATTATTCCTTCACGAAAAACTTGCTATCTGTACTTTGAAGAACCCCAACATCTACTAAACTGTAAAAGAGAAATAGCGAACAACTGTGTCCACATGCAAAATTTACTCTAGGATAGCGATATAAAATAATTTTAAAACTAACTAAACCAATAGAAAATAAACAAATTAGATAAAATAAATTAAATAAGCATGAATATACATAAACTACCACCCATATATGTATGTATATATATATATATGTACTATGTACATATCTATTTTTATATATATATATATATATATATATATATATATATATATGTATATATATATACATAAACTAACCTAAAAACCCCTAATCTAGATTTAAAACAGGTCAAGAAATAAGATATCCAGGCTAAATAGAGCACACACAAAAGAACAGGTCAACCAGAGGTCAAATAGGCCTTTGTCGGGTAAGTGCATGTTCGTTGACTGATGGGAAGGGCGCAGTGGATACTAGAAAGCTGATTGGCTTACTAAAATCTCAATAGAATATATATAAAAACGACAGTCAACCACAAAATTCGCGCATCAGCCTGAAGAGTCCTAGAGGATGAAACGCGGAATATTCAGTGTAGCTTAATCGCCATATATATTTTATAACCTACTAACTAGCTCTACCTACGTATTGAGCACTTTTGAAGTAAATACTTAAATTTTACACATGGATTTATACTTTCGTATATTAATTATATGTGAGTAAATGAAGTAGTTATATATATATATATATATATATATATATATATATACATATATTATTTTTAAAATAGAATTATCCACTGACACGTGTTTCGTCGTCCACGACTCATCAGAGCGGCTGAATCTAGCGAGATTCGAAAGCGGCACCTCGTGATAAGAAGCCTAAACCTCTACCATGGTGCTAACCTCGCCGGACTACTAAATGTATCACTTTTACGTAGATGTTTTTTTTTTTTTGTTTTTGTTAGCGATACTTTCTTGAATAAATTCAAGTATTTATACGAAAGTGCATTTTTGCCTAAATGCTTGTTGGGAATTATTTTCCCATTGACCAATCTGGTATATATATATATATATATATATATATATATATATATATACGAGCGTGAGATTTTGTGTGTAAGGACACGTCTCAACCTATATACTCAACGCATGTTAATCTAGACACTTGAATTATGATAGATAGGTTATTCAGACATGTGAAAAGCACTTTAATCAGTTTTCATTCATAAAAAATTGCTGCTAAGGGGCCAAAATTGAAAACTTGATACGTGGGGGGGGGCATCGAATTTTTATACCTTTTCAACTGCTTTACCAATGCGCATGCGTAAATTGTTTACATAAGAAATTCCTTATATAAAGAATAAGTAGGTTTGAAAACAGTTTTTGAAGAACGTAGCAAGCTAATCTAATGGTTATCGAACTTGACTCATTGTCTTTAGGTTTTTGCGGAATCATTTAACGTTATATTTGATACGTCGGTATTTCTGTCCATAATAAGCAAAATATCTGCATTAATAAAAATGTAATATATATGCGTGTTTTATGACTGGGCATTGCTGGGAAGTCATATATATATATATATATATATATATATATATATATATATATATATATATATATATATATATACACGGCATAATCACGGTAACACACCGGTTCCAGATGGATCACCGAAGTTAAGAAACGTTGAGCCTGGTTAGTACTAAATGGCTGACCATTTGGGGCTTCCTGCTGCTGAATGTGCTCTCCGCTTATCTCGGTATTGTTTTCAGTCGTCCTAGTCTTCTCCTTGACACTGAACCCAAACGGTGTCAATTCAGGAGAGGTGTGATTATCGATTGCGCGACGCTTGCCTCACAATTACGCGCGCAACTGCCCCTACATGGATATCCTTTGTCTTTCGAGACTGAACGGAGGCATCGGTCGATATGTATATATATATATATATATATATATATATATATATATATATATGTGTGTGTGTGTGTGTGTGTGTGTGTGTGTGTGTATATATATATATATATATATATATATATATATATATATATATTATGACTCTCACCCAGGTTACATTCTAACTTGACGAAATAGGAAAATGTATTTGGTTGAAATATCACTTTCGACGGTAATTCTTGGCCAGAAGACGTAATCCCCCAACGCGGGTGATTACAGAAACATGTATGCACATATGTAGCCATTAATGTTTGTATAAATAAAATTAATATACCTGCTCTGTTCACTCATTGAGCACTATTTTGGTAGACACATGTTGTTTCATTGGATGTACTTCTAGGAAACTAAACTCTACTGGCTATATATATATATATATATATATATATATATATATATATATATATATATATAGAGAGAGAGAGAGAGAGAGAGAGAGAGAGAGAGAGAGAGATAGAAAGGGAGAGGGAAAATGAGGGGAATATATACAGAGAGATAGACAAATTGATAGGAGCAAATTAGTCCGAAATGTTAAGTAATCACCGTGAAGACAATACGGTACTTTCACATTGACACACCGGTTCTCGCCAAATCACCGAAGTTAAGCAACGATAAGCCTGGCCAGTACCATTTGGGATTGTTAGACGCGGTATGTACCGCGGAGAGTCGTAGAAATTTCTAGGTTGGTATCTGGGGTTGTATTTATCTCACTGAGGGAGATGCACCCTCGTATCAAGACGGAAAGTAACGTGAAACTACCATCTTTACTTGTCTTCCAGAGATTGCCATGGCTCTACAATTTGGAGAGCCGTGGTTGCCGATGCTGTTAAAAACATCAGGGCCGCTGATCCTGCTGCTGCTTCTGATGATGATGTTGATGCTGCCGATGCTGCTGATGATGATGTTAATATACTATGCAAGGAAGGAGTAGAAGAAGGAAGATAAAGCAATAGATAGAGGGAGGGGGAGGAAAAACAGGGGGGTATAAAGAGAGAGATAGGCAGGAGGATAAGAGCAGATGAGTGCGGAATTTTTACAAACCATTTTGAAATACAATATAGCTTGGAAAGAGAAATGGAAAAGATGCAGAAGAAAAAGATAAAACAGGATAGGGAAATAAAGAGTTAGAGAAAGAAAGATAAAGAGAGACAGACATGAAAGTAAAAGAGACGCCCATGTTCACAAATAAGTACGAAAGCCTCGTCTCGCCCTCAGCAACTGGAATCTTATGCAAATCGTTTTCTATTCCTCATCATAGGATTTCAGTGTTATTTGAAATGATGGAATCGGTGCTTACAGTAACTGAACCTTGACGCGTTCGCAACTTAATCTAGTGACGTTCACCTGCGTCAAAACACGTTCGATCCAACGCGTATAACTGAGAATGGACGAAGGTTAAAGGAAGGGAGGCAAAAAGGCAGACAAGCAAAATAATAAAAAAAAAAAAGGAAAAAAATGCGATAAAAAATGTGAACGTTTGTTCTGCATTTTTGCAATATATTAATCAGAGGATTTTTTGAGTTGGCGTTCCGGGAACCGTAAATAACGAAGTAGAAAAACTAATATATAAATGAGGAAAAACGTGTCGTAACTGTTCTACAACCACATTTAGCCTTTCTGCACTAGTTATTCAAAGACAATTCCTCAGAACTAAATTTGGAAGGAGAGCTGAATTTTTGAGTGCTGAATTTTTTGGAACAGCTGATGTTTTTGGTGAGCTAATTTTTTAAGAGAGCTAGTTTTTTGGAGAGCTGAAATTTTTTGGAAAGCTGAATATTTTGGAGCGCTGAATTTTGGAGAGAACTGAATTATTTGGAGAGCTGAATTTTGGGAAAACTGAGTTTCTTTGGCAAGCTGAATTTTTAAGAGAGCTAGATTTTTGAGAGAGCTGAATTTTTGAGAGAGTTGAATTTTGGGGATAGCTGAAATTTTTAAAGAGCTGAATTTTGGGGGAACTGAATTTTTTTGGAGAACTGATTTTTTTTTGGAGAACTGAATTTTTGGGAGAGCTTAAATTTTGGGGAGATCTGAAATTTTTGGGAGGGCTGAATGTTTTGGAGAACTGAATTTTTTGGAGAGCTGAAGTTTTTAGACAGCTGAATTTTTGGGAGAACTGATTTTTTTTTTTTTTTTTGGAGAACTGAATTTTTTTGAGAGCTGAATTTTTGGGAGAGCTAAATATTTGAGAGAGGTGAATTTTTGAGAGAGCTGATTTTTTGGGAGGAGGGGGCTGAATTTTTGGGAGTGATGAATTCTTGAAAGAGCTGAATGTTTTTGGAGAGCTGAATTTTTCCAACATTAAAATTTAGATGTTTGGTTCATTCTGCCTTTATACATGAGAGTGTTGGGCGATTAATAACAATGAGAATAGGAGATCTTTTAAATTGCATTTGTCTGGTGTGGCGGAATAAGAAACTTACATACCAGTTTTTCAGACGGTTAATATCGGTCATAATTATTAGTTTTGCTGCAATGTTTACATCTGTAAATCGGTAATTTCTTGTATTTAGGTGCTTAAAATAAAATAAAATAAATGTAAACCAGAAATAATTGATAATGTAGTAATATTTAACATAAAAATATTTGTTAATGTTATTTTTCTCTCAAAATAAACTCAATAATAGATTTAGTGATTGGATACCCTTTACTAACTATTATAAACGTTAACAAATAATAAATACGCTAGGGGCGTGTTCTCTCTTACACCTGCAACCAGAAGCTGACACTCTTTAATGACATAATCACAAGAGCTCTCCTCAAAGTCATGCGTAGAGAGGGCCTTGATATACAACTAATATACACTAGATTCGCACTGCGGCAGCAGCTAACAACAAGCTACACTCAAGGGAATTGCCAAATGAATATAAAGTTTATGGCATACAATGTACCGCATGCAGTAAATAATATATCGGTAGAACAGTGAGGTGCTTGAACATTAGGATCAGAGAACACCTGCTAACATGTAACTCTTGATATCACAGCCTCATACACGGTTGGACCAACACGGAAAAGATTAGTAAAGTAGTTATCATAACCACCAAAACATGTCGGGGACCCTCAGATAAAACAATCAATTTTGATTGCTAAACTACACCCTAAAATAAATAACCCGTCAGCACGAGTTAGGATCCAGATTTTTAGTTTAATCTACTCAACTACATAATCCTCCAAGTATAAATAAATATAATATAAAATATAAAAGAAAAAAAACAAATAGATAAGCAATAAACAATAATAAACCAAAAATATATAATAAGGATACGAACCAATTAAACTAAAACATCAGGCTAATAATTTAACATTAAATAAGAATATCATACATGTAAAATAATATATGAAAAATACATATACATATGTACATCACTATATCTATATATATATATATATATATATATATATATATATATATATATATGAATTAGATTAATAAAAGTGAAAGTTCTGCCATTATATTTTAAGTTGATTCAGCTTGAATTTATCTGTTACATCTTTGCATTGTTCTGCATTCCATAAACCTAAAGACGTTTGTACTCCAGAATTTATTTTTTACATAGTCACCACCATTCCTAATGGACTTTTAGCAATTGAGTCTGGGTCGAACCTTGTCGTCCACATCTGCTACCATTCTAAAAATTAAACTTCAATTGTTAGCCCCAGGTTGTGGGCCCCTTGATTTCTGAGAACTTCGACTGAAGTAAAATAAAAAAAAAAAAGAGAAAATGACGGAGAGAACTTGAATGCCTACTAGATGTTATCCTCGAGTGTCTAGGTCTCTCTGTACAGGGGTTTGTCAGAACAATCTGACATGAGGATACGTTTCCCTAGAAGTAAACCCTGACCAATTTTCAAAATCACATGAAGTATTCGCTGCCCAAATAAGACCTGTTAACTATGGCTGATTCGCATTAACTTTTATGAGAAATCGTGCACCTTCTCCAAGTGATGCTACCTCAAGTAATAGCACGAAGCGTGATAGTCCACCAGACAAGATAAATTCTTGTCTTTGAATCCAGTAAGACCAATAGATCGAAATGAAAGATATACTACAGCACATGGAAATGGTTAATTGGGGAGAGGAAAACTATGTCCTCAATTTATTTACTAACTCAGTGTTTGGGACATAAAGAAATTTAATGGAACATTCGAATATCTATGTATATCTATAGACTTCAAGTGTTAGCCCCCGGTAGTGGGTCCCTTGATTTCTGAGAACTTCGACTGAAGTAAAAAAAAAAAAAAAAAATGACGACCACGATTTCTTAATTGTGCTGGCGTCAGCTGCATCGTTTCGGAAACGTTCAGCAGGCACCAGTGAATGTGTATCGGTTCAATTTTTTCTTCACGGACGAATTCAGTAACGCGTTACTGCTTGTGACGCACGCCCAAGAAAGGGTTCTTTCTCAGAATCCCACACCGTCAATATCTTAAACAGAGAGATGAAACGTTAAAGTTATGAATGCATACGTTTAGCAGTCATCACTACGATGTAATTTGTAATATTCTCTTATCAATTCGGGCGGGATATAAAAAAATATGAGGAATTGATTGCCTTTGAAGGGTGTTACATATATGGAATTCGGATATGAGTATACATTTTGCTCATACGGATTGAGTCAGTCCAAACTACAAATCGTTTTAGGTAATCCACGTGACGCAACTTCGTGTCACACACATTTCAGTTGCCACCATTCGCTGTAGGAAACATATCCTTCACGTGCAGGTTCAGGAAGGCACTTTACAGCAGGTTGTCGGTACACCATTACGTGGAGTACATCCTTGTTTACTATCCGGCAAGGTTAATCGAGATTGTATCTGCGCCAGTGCATTAAACGCACCAGACAATTAAACTCGCCTCTGGATATTTCTACGATTCGGCACGGTAGATACAGTGTCTAGGCTTCCTAAATGGTAACTCACCTGTTACTGACCAGGTTCCTCGTTGCTTAAATCCGCTGCTCAGGCAAGAACCTGTGTATTAACGTGTGATTGTTCCGTATCTATCTATCTATCAATTTACCTATCTATCCATATATATATATATATACACAGAGAAATAAAGAGATAGGTAGATAGATATTTTGTATATTTTGCAAACATTTTCCCTCTGATGAGAAGAATTGCACTGTTCAAAAGTCCATGTAATAAGTTTTTCTGTTTTATTTGTGTTCCTTGTCGAATAATTAAAACTTTGTATACTTTCCTTACAGGGTTATAATTTTTTTTTTTAATTTAATTAATTTGCAATATCAAGATTTTTATACACACACACACACACATACACACATATATATATATGAACAAATTATTATATATATATATATAAATATATAAATTATTATATATATATATATATATATATATATATATATATATATATATATATATATATATATATAAGGTTTGTTCTTGGCGATTATTTTAACGACATTAACAACTATTTTTATTTATCTTCCCTTCAGCAACTTTGTTTTAAGAGTTACAAGATATTCTTGTCATTCACACACACACACACACACACACACGCACACACACATATATATATATATATATATATATATATATATATATATATATATATATACTGCGTCAATTGCTTTATTGCAGATTAGTAAAATATCAATATTTCAAAAAATATACGTCACAGCAAAAATGAAAATTATGTAATAAACCGACTCTTTAAGGTTAGTTATTTCCAACAATGTTATTCAAATTCATGCGATATTCACGAATGTATGACATTTTATTATATATTGAAGAATTTCCACTGCCCATTGCTTTATTGCAGGCCTCTTAGAATGTTGTTTTAGGACAACAATACAATGTCTTATCTTGTGAACTTTACTTTTTATTATATTTTTCTGACAAAAAATAATAAACAAAAACATATCCTAGATATGGGCCTAATATAAAATTAATTATTTATCGACATATCCATCATTTTTTTTTAAATAATGTAAAACAACCTTTTTGTTCTCCGAGGAAGTCAATTCTTTGATATTAAAAGGAGTTATGGCTCTAGCATCATTAACTATGTCCATCCAAAAAGCATCCTTTGAAGTAAATGATGTGTTATGATTCAAATATGGATGCGAATCTGTAAAGAAATGAGTGTGTTTTTGTTATGTAATTTATTGATTATATGTATTTATTAATGTAGGAAGTGTTTTCTATGGTGCGAGACAATTAACTGATGTCTAAAATTAAATTGTGTAAAATTAAATTTCTTTGTGTTTCTCAAATGGCTGTGTTAGATGTTATGTTTAGTCAAAATCGCCTGTCTTTTCCTTCATCGAATTATTTTGCTTATCGACACTTATCGGAGACATTCCGACACAAAACCTATCTAACCACATACAATACCTTCGTAGGGTATTCAATAAAAATCGGCTTAGCAGTTTTCGAGTTAATAGGCAAGGAAATCACACACACATGCTCACAAAAAGTTTCTTTTATATATATATATATACTAGCATAGGTGCCCGGCGTTGCCCGGATGTTTGGAGGTGTGTGTTGAGCAAAAAAAAAAAAAAAACAAAGTGATAGTAGGAAGGTAGGCTCGTACCCGTATAACGAAGGAGGAAAAGAACGTGAAAAATACGTGACGTCTTTGCTGTTACAACCACCGTCAAACCGGAAGTGACGTAGGTTTAAATTAAGGCTAGACAATCGAAAAGAGGGGATGACTTATAAAAATATTGGCGAAAAAAGCAACCTCTCCCTGTTGAAAAGTGTCCAGTTGAGGGTGAAAAAATTAATGTTTTTAGCCAATTTTTCTGTATTTGTCGTCTGAAGGATCGAACTTCAAAACGATACTGATCTTGTGAAAATCCGTCGCCTTTGTCAAAAGTTTTAGGCAGACATGCAAACATACATACATACATTTATATATTGGTCGCTCAAATTTTCTAACCAAACCGATTAAAAAACTTGCCCTATCTCTGAATACCTTTATGTCAAATTTCAAATGTTTAGACCATAAATTGTCTTTAGTAATTTGGTAGAGACCGCAGAGGTCAAATATTTTTTTAACTGACCCCTATTATGACTCCTTAACATTTATTGTTTTGGGCTCACATCAAGTTATTAAGATAGATCCATGTTCAAGGAACCTATACTTAAAATTTCAATTGTTTCGACACAAAATTGGCGGAGGCGTTTGGTAGAGTTCTCAAAGTTCAAATCGTTGAACGTTGACCCCTTACCAGCCAAATTTCTGTCCGACAACCGATTATTAAGATTTTTCAAAATCTCAGTACCCTGTATATCAAATTTCGAGTTTGTAGACTTAAAATTGACAGAGTTATTGTGTAGGGAAATGTACACAGACAGACACACACAGAAACAGACAGACACTTTCACATATAGATATACTAGCATTTCAGTCCGGCGTTGCCTGGGTGTTTGGAGGTGTTTGTTGAGCAAAAAAGCGGTCAATTTGTTTAACTTTTACCCCTATTATGACCCCTTAACATTTATTGTTTTGGGCTTAAATAAAGTTATTAAGTTAGATCCATGTCTAAGGAAAATATATAAAAAAAAGTTCAAGTGTTTAGACCAGAAATTGACGGATGAGTTTGGTAGAGTTTTCAAAGGTAAAATAGTTGAGCTGTGACTCCTTACCAGCCAAACTTCTGGCCGAAAACGGATTACAAAGATTAACCCAAATATCAGTACCCTGTATATGAAATTTCAAGTCTGTAGACTTAAAATTGACAGAGATATTGTTTAGGGAAATGTACACAGACATACAGACACACACACACACACACATACATTTTCATTTTTATAGATATATAGATGATAGACAAGATAAACCGAAAATAAACACACAAAGATAAGATAAAGGAACGAAAATGGAACAACAATTATCTTATAAATATCCATAGAAATGAAAAGAAATGAATGTCTCATTTGATGGACCTGAGCTAACGTGACAATTGACAAAACAGGATTAATTAAAGAAATATATAAAAGGTACAAATACGTAAATTAATTAAGAAAGAAAAGAGGATGATTTTCGAAAGAATGTCACGGTAGAATAAAAATGAAAAGGAAGAGGGAATTAGGGAACAGAATGAAACATGATAAAAATAACACAGATGACTAAATAAGGAACCATAAAGGAAAAAAAAACAGAAGCAGAATAATTAATGAATCAATTAGTACATGAATATCTACTATTATATGAATGGAAATTTGTGCCCGTGTGTGTGGGGGAAGGTGTGAGTATGTTTGAAAGTGTGTATGTAATTTCTTTCACTATTGAAATCTAAACAGCTGGCCGTTTTTTGGCCCCCCGAAAAAAGGTGGGCGGACCTGTAAATTCACCTTTGTCCATTCGACAGTTCATCTGTCTGCATTTTCTCAATAACTACGCCTTGGAATTTAAAAAAAAAATTGCACAAACATTAAACATTATATGAGTAAAAAAGTAACAGAACGGATTTCCCGGGAAAACTCCGGTTGCCCACCTACCCCTAGGAGTACCTTTCGGGTTAAAATTGCAAAAATTGACACTTTTGTGTTTATTAAAAAAAAACTGACGTCTTCGATTTTTATAAAAGTTTTAAAAAATTGTAACTTACTAATTTCTACATAATTTTGTTTGTCTATACTTCGCGATAACTCTTGGGTGAGCCGCAGGGGCTCTTTTAGGGCTAACAAAAACACTCCATTTTTGAGACTATTTTAACATATTTGTCCAAAATTTTCTGTGTATATCTATTTAGTAGTTTTGTATTGTGTTGAACTCAAAGTTAAATATGTCAAGGCCTTGGATTTTGTATCAAAATTGGGGGGGGGCAAATGATGGGCTGAACCATTTTTTTCTGCATGGTGCAGCACTCAAATTTACATATGTTAAGGCGTAAAACTGCACCGTTTGTAAATTTTCACCAGGATTTTACATACCCTCGGGACTTCGGGGGTTAAATGGGAGGGGATGTTCAAATGCTGAACTTAGTCATTTATTTTATACCTCGTTCACTGTGCACTAAGGGCGCACCATGCATACTACATTATTTTTTTTTATTTCCCACAAATGTATATATGTGCCTGACAATGTGTTTAGATACGTTTTGTATCGGAATGTCTTCGATAAGTACCGATAATAAATAATCGAAAAATCCGATTAAAGGATAACAGGTGATTTTGAATAAACAAACGCCTTATACAGCCCAACATCAAAAGAGTATGTGAGAAGTTTTATTACCACACAAGCAGAAAAGGTAGGTATATAAAATCAACAGTAAGCTATGTTATATGACAGAGGTGCGTTCGAAATTAATGTTTCTATTTAGAGCACAATTTAACTATGATACTTGACTTAGGTGTGTGTGTGTGTGTGTGTGTGTGTGTGTGTGTGTGTGTGTGTGTGTGTGTGGACACTAAACGTATTCGAGTTTAACCGGCTTGTATGTCCTTAAAACAAACCAACTCAAACCAAACCCCAATGAAGAATAGACACTTTATATGCCTTAAAACAAACAAACTGAAGTCAAACCAAAATAAACAAGGCCGATAGCCATTAGTCGCGTGCTCTCGTGTAAAGAATAAATGCGTGAATGTAGGGTTGACATGAAATTCTTAAAGATAAACTAAAATGCCCGAAAAATGGACTGAAATGACTTAAATAAATAAAAAGTAAATGAACTAAAATGGCTTTAATGAACTTAAGGATGAATTGAATGACCTTAAGAATGACTTGAATGCTTAAAAAATAACTGGAATCCTTCAAAAACAACTTGAATTATCTGGAGAATGACTTGAATGGCTTTTAGACTGACTGGTTGTAAAGTGGGTGGTCATTTTACATTAAATTAATATAGAAAAGTGATCCCCCCGGCTTTATATCACAATAAGTACAGCATGTAGTCAGAACACTTTGATGTTGGCCAAAAGTCTAAGAAAAGCTTTAAAAGCTAAGAACAGCATCTATTAACAACAGATCTTTTATCTTAACCAAAAAGGCCAAGCACAAAAGTGTTACGGACAGACTGACTGACCGACCGACCGACGGAGTGACTTATAGAGTCGCTTGCACGCGACTAAAAATAGATCAAGCAGTTGATTAATCCAAACTAAAATAAGCAATAAAAGGATAGGTGATATGCGAAGAAACAAACGAAATGAAACTAAATAAAATTAATTAATAGATATTTGATATGCCTCAAAACTAACCAACGCAAACCAAACTACAACAGAGAAAAAAGTAAGACAAGAGATAAATAAATGAAAATTAATAACAAAATAAGGTACTTGTACAGTTTAATCAAGACATTAAAAAATGAAAATACCGAAAAAAATGGTTATATTGTACGTATACGTTTTGGACTGAAAATCTCCGAAAAAAACGTCATTTAATTTGATCAAGTATTTTTTTTTTTTTTTTTACAGCGAAAAAACACGTTTTTCTGAGAACGCGTTGAAATCAGCCATTATAGAAATTTTTAACACGCCACAGGGAGATAACTCCATGTAATGCGCCGACACTCCCTCCCCATTCTTATTACTATCTTTTCTTCCAAAAAATCGAACCTTTTGTTCGTTATCACAACAAATTGATTTTAGCTGTAAAGAAAAAACTACTTGATGGAATTATGTGAATATGTTTTTCGGAGAACTTCATTGACTAACGGATACGTACATGATAACCTTTTTTGGGGGGGATATTTTCATTTTTTATGTCTGATTAAACTGTACAAATACCCAAAATAAAAGCAGGATAAAATATGGGGCTATAAAACAGGGCGAAAAATAGATAGACTGAATGAAAAGAACTTGAATATCAAAGAGAAATAAGGATATATTCAGGGTGAAACGATAAAAAAAGTCCCCCAAAGAAAACAACACTACAGCTTTATTTTAAAACATTCATTAAAAAGATCAATTCATGTAACTTGATTTTGTAGTAGAGCTGACGTCTAATGTAGCCGACTTCAGCCTCAATCACTGCCTCGATACGGTTTCCGGAACTGGGAGCATGCCTTTTCCACAAGTACTGCTGTCACACTCAGGGTCTGCAAACGGTCACCTAACTCCACCAGAGGATCACCACACTCTTCATTATGTCCAGGTTCACTTTTTGTTGACTTTCAAGCCGACTTCGAAGATGTGAGGTGGCATGATGTAGCCTTCAATTGTAACCACACCCAAGAACATAACCGTGGCCGACAACATCTTTTTCATCATCCTGGGAACGTCCGTGTTTTTCGTAGCAATCGAGCGATGCACATTGAGGGTGCTGGCAATGGTCCTGTTTTTATGACTTGATTTCGCTCTTGAACATTGTGTCACTTTAAGACATGATGGAAGTATCCTACCGTACTTGAGGTTTGAATACATCTGTCCAACTATATAATGGTCTGCGACAAAAAAAAAACGGTTTTCATCAAACGGAAATGGAATAATGTCGTTTCTATTGCGACAATTTGATCGTTTCACCTTTTATAAATAATGAAAAATTAAGGAAAATAAGTGAGGAAAAACAAAACAAAACTGAATTTCAACACAAACCACATTGTTTCGTTTTTCCTTAATATTTTTTTAATATAAATTATAAAACAGCAGACGTCAATCACTTGCACGTTTTTCAAAATTGTAAAAAATATAATTAAAAAAAAAATTAGTCTTCTCTCAACATATCTTTTTTAATTATAAAATAAAATATCCAATTTTAAACCGTAAACAGACAGCCATTTATTTAAAAAAAAATTGGAGAGGAAATGGTTTTATTGATTTTTAACTGATAAATAACAACTATAAAGGGAGGTAATTCGTTTCTCATTAATTGATGTTTGCGATGATGATGTATTTATATGACAATAAATAATTAGATATATGAGAAACGAAAAGGGAAAATAAAGTTGAAATTAAGTAAATGAAACAGCAAGGAATAAGTAAAGGAAAGGAACTACTACTACTACTACTACTACTACTAATAATAATAATAATAATAATAATAATAATAATAATAATAATAATAATAATAAGCAAAACATTTTTTAAAAAAAAGCAAGTGGCACATACATGGTCCCTTGAACGAGACATAAAAAAATGACTAAGTTCAGCATTGCTCCCTCCCGCCTCATTTAACCCCAAAAGTCTCCAAGGCCTTAACATATTTAAATTGTATTTCAACCCCATGAAAAACTGCTAAATAGACACACAGAGATATTTTTGGATAAAGATGGAAAAATGGTCCCAAAAATGTAGGATTTAGTAGCCCTAAAAGAGCCCCTGGGGTGCACCCAAAAGTTATCGGGAAGTATGGAGGAATAAAATTATATAGAGATCAGTTACAACTTTCCAGAAAGTTTTATAAAAATCCATGGCATCAATTTTTTTAATAAGCACAAAAGTGTCAATTTTAACTATTTTAACCCGAAAGGCACTCCTTGGGGGGATGGGTTCCCCCGGAAAATCCGTTCTGTTACGTTTTTACACATATCATGTTTAATGCTTGTGCAAAATCTTTAAAAAGTGAAACGGACAAGGGTAAATGTAAGAATGCAAAAAAAAAAAAAATGGAAATGAATTTAATAATAATAAGCAAATCTTTAAAAAAATTAATATAACTCGAAAAATTATTATTGTAAACACGGAAAGAAACATAAAATGAAATGCACAATATATTAATTAACAACAATAAGTCAATAAAAAGGTTTGCATAGAAGGTAAAGCGCAAAAGAAACAAAGAACACTGTAAACGAAACGGAAAAGAATTTTTAAAAAATCGACAGAAACGAAGAAGAGAAATAACAAAAAAGGAAAGACCGTAGAGAAAAAGAAAGACGCAAAAATAAACGAAAAAACAAAACAAAACAAAAAAAAAAAAAAACAAGCAAGAAAATAATAGCGGAATTATGAAAGAGGATAGATCAGGAGGGCAAGCAAAACTCCCGGGCGTGTATAAGTCACGTGATCCTCCCTCAGGAAAAAAAAAAACACAAGCAAAAAAACATGGCCGCTTTGAAAACAAAGAAAACCTGGTTTTGTAAATTTGTGTTTAGTATCAATTACATTTCAATCCGTCATATTTTTGTCTTTTCCAATTTGTTTGTCGATTTGGTGTCTCCCGCATGTTTTTAAATTCGTATTGAGATTTAACATATTAAATATTTGCAATCGACTTTTTTGTTTTTTCTTTTAGTTTTTCCTCGAATTTTAATCTTCGTTTCTCTTACATTTTTTTTTATGAAAGCCTGGAAAAATTATTGAAATTCTTCAACGATTTCCATTTTGAATATTAAAATTGAATTCTCTTAAACACAACATGCGATATTTAAAATTATTATTATTATTATTATTATTATTATTATTATTATTATTATTATTATGATTATTATTATTTTGATTATTATTATTATTATTATTAAAAATCGAAACAGGGTTATAAAATAATAGAATTCACTTTTATTAAAACGTAAACGTGGGAAGACCAAGAATAGCACAAAGGGATCAGACATAAATGAAACACATTCGAGGCAAAATATGGGGAAACCAACAATGCATAAGATACATCTCACCTATCTGTTTAAATGTATGTATGTATGTATGTATGTATGTATGTATGTATGTATGTATGTCTGCCTAATATGTTCGACAGAGGCGACGGATTTATATGAGATTAGTATCATTTTGAAGCTCGACATCCCGCACGACAAATATCGAAGAATTGGCCAAAAACATTAATTCCTACACTCTCAACTAGGCATTTTTTTTACAAGGGGTCGAATTTTGCGAGTCATTTTTGCAAGTCATTGTATCGGTTGGATTGAGTTTGCCTTAATCTTAACGTTCAGAACTTTCGGTCGCGTCATGGAGTAGCGGTAAGACGTCAGATTTTCCTTCAATTTCTTTTTTGCCTTCGCGTCCCGGAATTGAACATGCCTGCCTATTACCATTTTTTTTTTTTTTTTGCTCAACGCACATCTCTTTACACCCGGGCAACGCCGGGCACCCAGCCTGGTCTTAAATAAAACGCTCAAGATAAACCTAAGAGAAATGGCAAAATGAAAAACAACAGGATACATTGGAATTCAAGACGCTACATTAAACTTAAGGCAATATGTTAAAATATGTATATATGAAACAAGCATACCAAACTAGATATCTAGAGCAAGTATTCTTGCATTTCGATGTGGATTTGATATTATAAAACGTGTCATATGTTATATGTTGGGTCTGATATTTTGTTATTGATATTTTTTTATAACATGTATTTTTTTTATTCAATCTTCACCCCCAAACAAGGCAAGTGCCACTTTGAAGTAGGGGACCCAATTCGCGGGGGCATTATGAAGGGAGAGGAGTAGAAAGATATTTGTTCACATTACACTTGAACTTCTGCATATCAGTACAATTGGGAAAGCAGTATGCCGGAAGCGAGTTCCAAAGACTTGCAATTCTGGGGAAGACACTATTGGAGTAAAAGGCTTTCTTACACCTAGGGATCTCTACTGTAAAGGGGTGGGACTTAGTTGCTTGTCGGGTTTGTCGGGCTAGTCACGTGAAGGAGGTACAAGTGGTTGTAGTTCGTCAGATAGCCACCATGAAAATATTTGTAGAACAGGCAGAAGGATGCAACATTTCGTCGATTGGACAGAGGCTGAAGCTTAGATGACAGTTCAGGACCTATTAGGTTGGCGACTCTTTTTTGAACCCTGTCCAGGAGTGAGTGACAAGCAGCAGATGCACCATCCCAAATGTGATAGCAATACTCCATACATGGGCGAATGGTGGCCTTATAGAGGTACAGGATACTTTCAGGCTTTCTGTATTAAAACGGATTAACCAGGACGATATGATATTGACGTGCAAACTGTACGTCTATTCAATTATGTTACTAGACCCCAACTCTCTCCTCTGTTCACTCTCGTGATCAAACTCCAACTGTCGACTCTGAACTTCTCGACCTCTGACCTAAGTTCCGTTACGTCACTAATTAAAAGACACGTCGCCTTAACGTGACCTTTCCGTCAGGTACGCCTGATCAGGGTTATTTTGTTTATATTTAACCTAGCTAAATTATATGAACATCTCAGCTAAAATCTATTGCTAAACTTTATACTATAAACAATAAATAAATCCCAATATAAACTATTTTGAGGATATCATTGAATAGATAGATAAATATGTAGATAGACAAATAGATCGATAATAACTTATTAACTTTTAACAATGTTAATTAGTCAACAGTATTACACTACACGAAGACTCTGAAAAAGTTACACTCTACAGGCAACTACATAATAACTATGAGGAACATATTAACGGTAAAGCTAAGAGAACAGATCTTCTATAAATAACCGGAAAAAGAAAATAGGAACAAAATGATCTAATATACTTAGATCACGAGATCGTGAAGGAATAGGGACAAAAATAAACATAATATACACAGGAAATCCCACTGACAAGATCAGGAGTATGATGACAATCACCGGGGCTAAATTGATGATCAGAGAGTTGGTGCGATTGATCTCATAGGCCGAGTGAATTGTGCAGATTATCAGCATAAATATGATACCCGGCGTGAGTATCACGGCACATCTGGTAAAAGAGGTAGCGTGGGGAGATGTTGTTTTTACGCCAGATGTTTCGCAAAATCAGCAAGCAGGTCCATGATGTTAGCCATGGTTAATTGAGCCCTACGTCTTCTTTTCTTGAAGAACTCAAAAAATGGTTTTCGGAACAATGAGCAAGGGCGTCAGGCGCTGCGCAGTATCAACACGAACGCCTTTCTGTAACAACAACGAGCACAACCAACGGTCTTCCTCTTCGTCTAAATGTTAGTATTGATAATTTACTACGTAAGGATTTTACAATATCCGACAAGATTTCCATCCTTATTGAGAAAACAATATGAACATTGAAACTGGGGATGGCAGCTGTGGGACATCATTTAAAGGAGATTATAATATAGAGATGCTTATTTCTGGGAAACTCTCTATTGTTTATAATTACCCTACTCTCACTCAACAATATACCCTTGCTTTTTGAGGCCAGATGCTAATTTACAGAAAAAGATCAACGGATAAAGCACTTTATGCATAAGTATATCAAATCCATGTCCAAGACCGCTGGGAAAATGGTAGAATCCTTCTACCGCTACAGTAGATATTTCACTCCTGATGCAATTCTCTATCTATATAAAAAAAACAGGTACGGCCGATGATGGAGTACTGTTACCACATCTGGTCAAGAGCTGCTACAAGATGCTTATCATGCGTTGACAGAGTACAAAACATACTTCATAGCTTAGTGGGGGATGCCCTTTTCTCTTCCTGCAATCTCTTTCTTACAGAAGAGACATTGGGAGCCTGTCTCTGCTTTATCCTTATTTCCATGGCAGGTACTCGTCTGAGCTTCAATCTATGGTCCCTCCTCAACAAACTTTCACGAAAAACACTCGTCTGGCCAGAACCACCACCAATAGTTTACCACACGCTTAATCTGTGCCTAGACCTAAACGTATATTCCATGAGCAGAGCTTTTATTAAAACTGCACCCCTGTGGAACTCTCTTCCTTTGGCCTGCTTCTTCAAGTCCAAATGTAAACAAGTTCCTGATGGGCCGTACCCCTATATACTCCAACTTACAAACATCCCAATACCTATGGTAAAAAAGTGGCCTAATAAGTGGTGATTCCTGTGTAAAAAAAAAGTACAAAAACTCCAAACGTGTGGTAAAATAAAACGGCCAGTAAGTATGATAAGCATTACTGGAATTATGAATTGTTTAACTAACACATTCTCTGAGATGGAGATATTTACTAATGAAACCAGGCTCTATAACATACACGAGGGCAAAACTAATAAATACATATATTTAAACTCTAGATAAAGCCCTGTAGTCTATAGGGGAATGGGGCTGTAACTGGTTGGTAACGTCCAATGCTGCCAAAAGTTAAGCTTATTTCCTTTGATAATTACAAGAAATTCTTCCAGCCACTGATTGCCATGGCTAATGGTGCACTGCCTGAATGTACTTCTCTCAAGCTGAAGAGAGCTTGATAAGGATACCTTAAACGGGCCTTATTATCGGGCTTGAAACCGACGGTACCAATGATCTGTCTCAACTAACAACTTTCTGTACACAATATATACATATATATATATATATATATATATATATATATATATATATATATATATATACTAGCAAAAGTACCCGTCGTTGACTGGGTTCAAAAACAGCCTACAGAAAATGGACTCTGATTTATGAAAGTATTATTGGTTATGAAAAGGAAGGGTTGTAATGAGATA
>NC_136499.1:119454625-119524625 GCF_053919585.1 Euprymna scolopes | reverse complement strand
GTCTTCTGAATAACCTTTATTAATGAAAATTTTCCAGATCTTTCCTAGTTCGGCGTCTAGTTTAACAACCTGAACAAATCATAAGAGTTCTATTGAATGACGTATCAATCCAGTAGGAATACTATCTTCCTCACCTTCCATAATGAACTGTAGATCCCGATGAAGATAATTTAACTTATTAAAAAAAATGCTGACGCTTCACTTTACGATACAAACATGACAGAAATTATCGTCAACTTATCAAACATACGTACTGGCTTTAATTCCAGAATTGAAAAGAAAGGACCGATGATAAGGGACGAAGATGTCAGCTAAAGTTGAGGCCAATAAACTCCCCATTGAAACGCCAGCAACTTGACTGTATATTATATCAGCGAAGCCAAACAGCACTAATTTAGTACATATTAATATAATTTCTGTGAATATTTCTTTAGGGAGGAGAAGAGATGTCACGCGACCACCATAAACTGCGCCAGTACAAATACGTATAGACCCATCAAAAGATATATTGGTAAAAAGACTAGAGACAAAAAAAACCCTCATAAAATGTGTCCCATAACCCACGCAGACATTCAACAAACCGAAAAGAATCATATACAGTGCGTAGCATATAACTTCCGCGCAGGTTGTAAAATTTCGTAATGCCACTGAACCACAGAATATTTGGCAGAGCAAAATGTGTGTGTGTATATGTGTGTCTGTGTCTGTGTCTGTGTATATATCTCTCGCAAAACTTTCGACAGAGATGACGGATTTTCACGAGATCGGTATCGTTTTGAAGAGCGCCCCTTCGGACGACAAATATCGAAACATTGGTTATAAACAATAATTCCTTTCCCCTCAACAAGACACTTTTCTACAGGAGGGTAGCAAAAAAGCATTCCTTATTGACAATTAAGTCATACACGCATGCGCAAAAAAACGGCCTTTCTTGAATTAGTTTAAATATAAAAAAAAGACCCAACTTTAGTGACGCGGTCATAGCTGAGTCGGTAAGGCAGCAGCGTCGTTATTTAAAATTGCACGGTCGAGCGGAGATATAAGATTGTTTTTTTTTTTTTTTTTACGATTTTAAAAATTCTAATATTGAAACAGGATTATTTATGCTATTTTCCGGGTTGCCACCCAAATTTCATAAAGACAGGACTCGCACGTGAATTAACTGTAGTTGTAGTAGTCCAACCTACATATTAGCAGCAAAATACCGAATAGATTTTAACTTTGATAGTAGATATGTCAATG
The DNA here is from genome assembly GCF_053919585.1 of Euprymna scolopes. NCBI lineage: Eukaryota > Metazoa > Mollusca > Cephalopoda > Sepiida > Sepiolidae > Euprymna > Euprymna scolopes. The sequence goes on along the minus strand of NC_136499.1, from coordinate 119,523,383 downwards.
CATCAACTGACAAAAAAATTACAACACTTTATTTTATGGTTTTATGTCAGCTTGGAGTAAAGGAGAAATCAATCGTAAACGGCTGTTGCGATAATAAGAATTTATCTGCAAAGGTAGCAAGTACTGGAAATCTGGAGAGACTTCTTTTCACTCAGAGTCCAGAACAAACCACAAGTTTTTTTTTTCAAAGAGAAATCTTTGATGATTGCCTGTGTGATTACTCCTAGTGAGTAAATAAAAATCATGAGTAGAGGAATATCAATATCGCTAATAGCATGAATAATATTCTCGTACTGCGCCTAGCAACAAAGTGTAGTATCTGTTCTGATACTAAACTCCACATTTTCTCTCCTTGATCAGAGGAGGAATCCCTACTGACTGAGACAATTTCAATTTTGTTCGTATCCCGAGTGCTCCTTTTTGGGGAGCTGGATTTTCTCCACAATAAAATATGATCTTGTGTGTCTAACTCTGCCCTCGCAGGGAGGCAAGTAAATAGGAAAATTGTTTATTAAATTAATGTTACCATAGATAATACGAATTAACATAATGAAAACTTTCTACCTTCTAGATTTGACTTTAAATGTGATTTAAAATACTGGTTATTAAATTAATGTTACCATCGATAATACGAATTAACATAATGAAAACTTTCTACCTTCTAGATTTGACTTTAAATGTGATTTAAAATACTGGTTATTAAATTAATGTTACCATCGATAATACGAATTAACATAATGAAAACTTTCTACCTTCTAGATTTGACTTTAAATGTGATTTAAAATACTGGTTATTAAATTAATGTTACCATCGATAATACGAATTAACATAATGAAAACTTTCTACCTTCTAGATTTGACTTTAAATGTGATTTAAAATACTGGTTATTAAATTAATGTTACCATCGATAATACGAATTAACATAATGAAAACTTTCTACCTTCTAGATTTGACTTTAAATGTGATTTAAAATACTGGTTATTAAATTAATGTTACCATCGATAATACGAATTAACATAATGAAAACTTTCTACCTTCTAGATTTGACTTTAAATGTGATTTAAAATACTGGTTATTAAATTAATGTTACCATCGATAATACGAATTAACATAATGAAAACTTTCTACCTTCTAGATTTGACTTTAAATGTGATTTAAAATACTGGTTATTAAATTAATGTTACCATCGATAATACGAATTAACATAATGAAAACTTTCTACCTTCTAGATTTGACTTTAAATGTGATTTAAAATACTGGTTATTAAATTAATGTTACCATCGATAATACGAATTAACATAATGAAAACTTTCTACCTTCTAGATTTGACTTTAAATGTGATTTAAAATACTGGTTATTAAATTAATGTTACCATCGATAATACGAATTAACATAATGAAAACTTTCTACCTTCTAGATTTGACTTTAATTGTGATTTAAAATACTGGTTATTAAATTAATGTTACCATCGATAATACGAATTAACATAATGAAAACTTTCTACCTTCTAGATTTGACTTTAAATGTGATTTAAAATACTGGTTATTAAATTAATGTTAACAAATTATAATACGAATTAACATAATGAAAACTTTCTACCTTCTAGATTTGACTTTAAATGTGATTAAAATACTGGTTATTAAATTAATGTTACCATCGATAATACGAATTAACATAATGAAAACTTTCTACCTTCTAGATTTGACTTTAAATGTGATTTAAAATACTGGTTATTAAATTAATGTTAACAAATTATAATACGAATTAACATAATGAAAACTTTCTACCTTCTAGATTTGACTTTAAATGTGATTTAAAATACTGGTTATTAAATTAATGTTAACAAATTATAATACGAATTAACATAATGAAAACTTTCTACCTTCTAGATTTGACTTTAAATGTGATTTAAAATACTGGTTATTAAATTAATGTTACCATCGATAATACGAATTAACATAATGAAAACTTTCTACCTTCTAGATTTGACTTTAAATGTGATTTAAAATACTGGTTATTAAATTAATGTTACCATCGATAATACGAATTAACATAATGAAAACCTTCTACCTTCTAGATTTGACTTTAAATGTGATTTAAAACACTGGTTATTAAATTAATGTTACCATCGATAATACGAATTAACATAATGAAAACTTTCTACCTTCTAGATTTGACTATAAATGTGATTTAAAACACTGGTTATTAAATTAATGTTACCATCGATAATACGAATTAACATAATGAAAACTTTCTACCTTCTAGATTTGACTATAAATGTGATTTAAAACACTGGTTATTAAATTAATGTTACCATCGATAATACGAATTAACATAATGAAAACTTTCTACCTTCTAGATTTGACTATAAATGTGATTTAAAACACTGGTTATTAAATTAATGTTACCATCGATAATACGAATTAACATAATGAAAACTTTCTACCTTCTAGATTTGACTTTAAATGTGATTTAAAATACTGGTTATTAAATTACTGTTACCATCGATAATACGAATTAACATAATGAAAACTTTCTACCTTCTAGATTTGACTTTAAATGTGATTTAAAATACTGGTTATTAAATTAATGTTACCATCGATAATACGAATTAACATAATGAAAACTTTCTACCTTCTAGATTTGACTTTAAATGTGATTTAAAATACTGGTTATTAAATTACTGTTACCATCGATAATACGAATTAACATAATGAAAACTTTCTACCTTCTAGATTTGACTTTAAATGTGATTTAAAATACTGGTTATTAAATTAATGTTACCATCGATAATACGAATTAACATAATGAAAACTTTCTACCTTCTAGATTTGACTTTAAATGTGATTTAAAATAGAATGTTTATGCATAAAAACACTTTCAATAATAAAACAGTTTCCTCATAGTTAAATATAATTGGAATTTGAACCATACAAATATATCGATCATCATCATCATCATCATCATCATCATCATCATCATCATCATCATCATCAATATTACCATCTCGCATGGATCCGAAAATTCTATTCTTGGTGTTTACTGATGTTTTTCTAGTAGATTTCTTTCTAGAAAGACATCGCCTATTTACAGGAAGGACCGCAAGAAGGGTGCTAATCTCGAAAGTGAACGTGATTCTGAGAAACGAACTAGATTCGAACTTGGAACTTCCAGGTCGTCAGTCATTAACTCGACCATTATCAATTCTCATATCGCATCCGATTTTATCTTCTTTTTTTTTTAGTTTTTTTTATTATCGTTTTTTACTCTTATTAGTATTACAACTAACCAGTATTATTTATACACATTGTTGTTAAAGCGTGATGAGAGCGGGATTTTGAGGGCCAACTTTTGTCGGAAGCTGGGTAGCAAGATGTCTGATAACAATACATTTAAATTTGTGTGTGGTTGTGCAGCGTTAGTCAATATAACGCCAAAGTACCCCAACAACCATAAAAATTGGCAGCATTGTGTGTGTGTGCGTGAGTGCGTGCGCGTGTTTGTGTGTGTGTGCGTGTGTGTGTGTCTGTGTGTGTGTGTGTGTGTGTGTGTGTGTGTGTGTGTGTGTGTGTGTGTGTGTGTGTGTGTGTGGTGTATTATCGAGTTTGGTCAACACTACAACACAGAGTATGGAAAGTTTCAAGTTTCGAAGTTGAAAATTTCCAATTTACAAGTCATTTTCCATCACATTTTAAAACACAAACTCGGTCAGTTTACGTGACAAACCAATAAATTTTGCATCTTATCCGTGTTTTCAGCGCCAATCGTTCACATAAAACAGTTACCAGTGATGTTGAATCAATCTGTATATCATATCTATGAGTATCTTTATTCCAACCTGACATAAAACCATAAAAAAGTGTTGCAATTTTTGTGTCACTTGATGCATTGACACATCTACTATCAAAGTTGAAATCTATTCGGCATTTTGCTGCTAGTATGCAGGTTGGATTATTACAAATACAGTTAATTCATGTGCGAGTCCTGTCTTTACTGAAATTTGGGTGGCAATAAGTCTTTTTTAGGTTCCAGTCCTCTTCGTACTCACTCAGCAGAGGTCTGGCTAGTGCTTTCTCTTCTTGGTCTTTCATCATTCATTATAATCTGGAGATGTAGCTTAGTGCTAGAGATTTCGACTACTGATCGCATGTTCAAGCCTTGGTGTATCTCACTATTTTAATTTTTTTTTTCATTACTGGGTTCGATTTACTGAAAAAGAAGAGACACCATTTAAAATCGCCGCAAATCATTTCTTCGTTTGCATATTTTAAAACTAAACACTAATCAAAACGGCATTATCGTCACGCCCAAATATCAGCTGACCTGATATTGTAAACAAACACAGAGGAAATTTGATGAAGGTGATTATATAATTTATTTATTTAGTTTGCAAATTAGTATTGCAAATTAATTTATTAATTAATTAATTAATTTATTTATTTTGAAAATTAGTCCACTGGACCAATTATTACTCGGAATATATAATAATTGATAGAGGATTGAATTTATAATAATGCATACGCAATGTGCATAAATTAAAATAGCATGTTTGAGCGTAATGTAAAGGCGGGCTAAGTCGCACTGACAATTAGTATATATATATATATATATATATATATATATATATATATATATATATATATATATATACACAATCATCATGCAGTTCGTCAGTTTTGACGATTACTAGTTGGGGCCTCAGTATTTTTCCCTCGGTGTTGGCGTAGCCTCACTCCATCGCCACAGGACTTCCCACATTGGCTCCAAACTTGCTTGCGCAGTTTAGGTGTTGCGCATCAGATAGACACCCTCTGAATCTGTAATGCTCATGTCCAGTGAAGCGAACCCGGGACGACTAGCAGCAGAGGAGGTCGCAGCTTCTGGCCGAAAGTAATCTCAGTGCGGTAAACAGTTCCCCTATCGTGTCCGCTACTACGCCTTTTCTTTTTGGATGTGCTTTCATAGACTTTTAAGGAAAGGTGCAAGGTTCCAATCTCTTAGCTTTTAGCTGTGTTAAGGCTCACAATGCAGTGATGTTTGATATTGAGGTTAGTTCCCCTAGTTTTTGCCCAACCAAGGTCACACAAGACAGTGGGTAAGGGTTGGTAGGGTGTCAGGGCATGTCCACATATCGGTGGGCCATCACGCACTACCTCTGGGGTCCCCTACTACTCCGATATCTCGTACAAGTTTAGCCTGGGGCTATTCTGTCTTAAATATAGCTCAGTCTCCGTTAACAGGATGCCCTTCGATTCTTTACATCTGGATACTCCAATTTTACGAACACTTTTGGATTTTACCGTCCTTGTATCCTTCAATCTTCAACCGAACATCCATTCATGTGAAATCATTTTTCATTTTTCCCCCATTCCCTCTGCTTAATTGCATTTTTAAAAAATTTTTAGCAAGTACGTGCAGTTTCATTAAATACGTTATGAGCAAAATATTATTTCACATTTTGCTAATTCCTAACGTCTGCGGATTCAGAGCAATCCACTTCTGTTGTGTTTCCTTTTTAGAAATTAAATATGTAAAAGTGTTTTATTAACTCTTTGCTTATATATATATATATATATATATATATATATATATATATACATTATATATATATGTATATATATACATTATATATATATATGTATATATATATATATATATATATATATATATATATTGAGTGACGAGAGATTGATATGGGTATCTAAAACGGTCCTAATTATCGGGTTTGAAATCGACGGTGCCTATGACTTGTCTCAACTAAAAACTTTCTGTAAACAAAAAAATATGTATAAATACGCATTTTTTTTCTTATAATTGAGCACTTTGCTGGATTTGTATTACCAAAAAAAACTATCTGCCATGGCCTAAAGCTATGTCTTTTTGTCTTTTTCTGCCTCTCTTTTATATTTTTTTTTATTCCTCGGATTTCAGAATAAGGCTATATGCAATATTTATTAATTATCTTTACCTATATAAATATAAATATATATATATATATATATATATATATATATGTATATATATATGTGTGTGTGTGTGTGTGTACATTAAGTAAAATAATAATAATAATAATAATAATAATAATAATAATAATAATAATATATATATATATATATATATATATATATATATATATATATATGGGATGGGACGATTCCAGTATTTTTACCGATTCCGATACAATTACCGATTCCGTATGAATTCCCGATTCCGATACAATTATGATCCTGCTTTTTTTTCTAAATCTCTACATATTTTACTATAAAGTTGGGGGTTTTTTTTCACGATTATCGTTAAAAAAAAAAACATAATAAATCTGCATAGATTTTCTTAAACGTAAGGATAAACTTGCGAGGGGTTTTTGTTTTACGAATAGGTTAAGATCAACAGATTTTCACTATTTTAGTGTTACTATCATCATACTATTCTTTTTTAAGAAAATCAAATTAAACAAAAAAAGTCAAATAAAGAAAGTAGGAATATTTTTTTACGATTTCGATACCAATACCCTCCAAAATTTCTTATTTTTTCGAATCCCGATTCCGATTCTTATTAATTCGAGCCAACAATAATATATATATATATATATATATATATATATATATATATATATATATATATATATATATATATATATATATATATATATATATATATATATATATTATTAGTTTGTTTTGGAAAAAGAATTCCAGCAGAGTGCTCAATTAAAAGGAAAATCCAAATTTTAAGAGCGTACTTTTATTTTGTGTACAGAAAGTTGTTAGTTGAGACAGATCATTGGTACCGTCGGTTTCAAGCCCGATAATAAGGCTCGTTTAAGGTATCCTTATCAATATTGGCTGAAGAGAGCTTGATAATTGATAAGGATACCTTAAACGGGCCTTATTATCGGGCTTGAAACCGACGGTACCAATGATCTGTCTCAACTAACAACTTTCTGTACACAATATATATATATATATATATATATATATATATGTGGGGGGGTTGTATGTATGTATATATATATATATATATATATATATATATGTATATATAGAAATAGATAGATAGATAGATAGATAGATATAAGACATAAAACTCCTCACATATTTCATCTCGCTACACAATATCATGCTTCCATAGTGTAAATGTTATCATCAATAAGACCGAGACCCGTTAAACAAATATTATCTTTGTCATGTAAAAAGATCATTAATATGGTGGTATTTTTTTCTTTTCTTATTTTACGTAAGGCGTCTTCGGATGGCTCGCGTGTCATTAACTAGCGAGCTGCTCGAACACTGTAAACGCTGAGTCAGAGCGTCGTAAGTCGAATCGACAAACCCATCCTGATGAATCGATCTGCCCTCTTTTCCTATCAATCAATCAATTCACCCTGCCAATTCCCAAGACTCTGGCCACTCACTTCTGCCTACTTATACCGGACGTATATAGGCTTTTGTCGTTGTCACAGTGTATTGACAGATGGCTTGATGTTGGTCGTGTCAGCCGCTTATATTAGCGATTATTAGAAAGGCAAGTGTCAGTAAGCACTGACACAAACGAGAATGGTCTCTCGGCGGGGGGGGGGGAGGGGGAGATTAGAGTCCTGAAAACGGGGGAATGTTTGTGGTCGGGTAGATGTATGGTCAGTTTTTACCTGACATTTCTTAGTGGGAAGTTATGTGGCAATGGGTAGGGGCGTTTTTAGAAGAGCGATGGTTGGATGGTTGGAAGGACTTAAGAACACTCGAAATATGAGAATGGTCGCGAGGACGAAAGAGAGTTATTACTATTGTTTATTGTTTTTATAAAGGAAAAGAAAGTGGGGAAGAATGACAAGAAAAAATGGTAAATAACGGGAAGAAATAGGGAGATGAGGATATTAAGTAACCGGAGCCGAAGAAAAAAGAGGAAAAGAAGTGAGAATAATAATAATAATAATAATAATAATAATAATAATAATAATAATAATAATAATAATAATAATAATAATCAGAACGTAATAAATAAGTATCTATCTATAAATATCTATCTATATAAGAGCCAAGTACGTCCAAAGATGGAGTACTGCTTCCACATCTGGGCGGGGGCTGCAAAAAAACAGCCTATCCTGCCTTGACGGAGTACAAAATAGACTCCGTGGCTTGGTGGGGGATGCCCTTTTCTCTACCCTGCAACCTCTTTCCCACAGAAGAGACGTAGCGAGCCTGTCATTGTTCTATCGTTATTTCCATGGCAGGTGCTCGTCTGAGCTCCATTCTCTGGTCCCCCTTCGCCAATCTTTCTTAAAAAACACCCGACTAGCTGAAACCACCGTCAAAAATTTTTCCCACTCCCTATCTGTGCCTAAATCAAAACGTAGATACCATGAACAAAGCTTCTTTCTTAGAACTGAACGCCTGTGGAACTCTGTTCCGCTTGCGTGTATCCCTCCCGACTTCAAACAGGATGTTTTCAAGTCCAAAACAAACAAATTCCTGATGAACCGCCCCCTAAGTAATGACACCTTACCAATTCTCCAATTCTATTGCTACACTATCCCTTTGATTACTGTACACACAATAACCCTTATCCCTGAGTTGCCATTGGGCCTTGATAAATGGTGAACTCCATGTAAAAAAGGACGATTGAATAGATTAAGATAAAGAATAAAAACTTCAAGCAAAAAAGAAGAAATTGAAAACGGAAGAAGAAATAGTAGAAGATATAAGAGACATAAAAAGCGAAAAATAAAAATAAAAATAAACATAAAAAAGGAAATAAAAGATTAAATAGAAAGAAGAAATAATAAAAAAAAGTAAAAAAAAAAGTTTAAGAGGAAATAAAAGACAAAATAGAAAAATAAATCAAGGATTAAATAGAAAAGAGGAAACAAGTAGAAAAATAATAGAAGATGAATTAAAAAAAAGAAAAAGAAAAAGGAATATAATATGGAGTAGAAAAGGAAAAAAAGAAAAGAAAAAATAGACAAAGAAATAGAAAGAAACGAGAAAATAAAAATAAGAAATATAAAAGAAGGGGAAATAAAAAACGGTAAAAAATTAGTAGAAAGAGAGGGAAATAACTAAAACAAAAAAAAGAAGAAAAATATAGAATGAGAAAAAAATAAAAAATAAATGGAAAAAGAAAAGAGTGGAAGCAATGGACGAAATAATAAAAGAAAAAGAAAAAAAGAAGATAAAATAGAATGAGAAGAAACCTGATGAAACAATGGATGACGAAAGAGAAGAAGAAGAAGAAGAAGAAGAAGAAGAAGAAGAAAAAGAAGAAGAAGAAGGAAAAGAAGAAGAAGAAGAAGAAGAAAAAGAAGAAGAAGAAGAAAAAGAAAAAATAGATGAAGAAGAAGAAAAAGAAGAAGAAAAAAAAAGAAAAATAGATGAAGAAAAAGAAAAAGAAGAAAAAGAAATATAGACGTAGAAGAATAAAAAAAATAAATACGAAGAAAAAGTAGAAGAGAAATAGGAAGAAACAGAAGGACATATAACAGAAGAAGGAACAGAAAAATGCGAGAAATAAAGAAGAAAAAAAAGAAAAATAAGAGAAAAAGAATAATAAAATTAATGCGAATGAATAAGAGTGGAAGAGGGAGAAAAGTCAGAATAAGCCAAAAGGATAAAAAAGATGTATAAAAATAAAATTAGAATAAAGGCAAGAACTATAATAAGAACAGCAAAAAATATCAGTAGAGGAATGAAAACAAATGCAACAAAAATAAGCTAAAAATAAAGAACAAGTACAAAATATAAATTTAGAGAAGAAAATAGGGGAATAAGTTTTGAAGAAAAAAAAAGAGAATTAAGAAGTATTTACTTGACATAAAAAAGGAGAGAAAGAGACAAAAGAAGAAAAGAAAACTATAGTGATGGAAAAAAAAGAAAAACTCCCTCACAACAATCTAAGAAATTGTTAAAATTTGTTGGAGTCGCCAACCTAATAGGTCCTGAACTATCATCCAAGCTTCACCCGTGTCTCATCGATGCAATGTAGCATCCCTCTGCCTGTTCTACAAGTACTTTTACGGTGTATGTTCTCACGAGTTGCAAGCACTTGTACCCCTTCTACGTAAATACCCCCGACAAACCCGACAAGCAGTACAATTCCGGCCCTTCACAGTAGAGATCCCTAGATGTAAGAGAGCCTTCTACGCCAGTAGTTTCTTCCCCAGAACCACTAGATTTTGGAAATCCCTGCCTGGTTCCTGCTTCCCCAACTGTACTGACATGCAGAAGTTCAAGTGTAATGTGAACCGACATCTTGCTGCCCAACTCCCCATCTGTGTCCCTAATAGTAGCCCCCTACATCAAAGTGGCAATGTGCTTTGTTTGGGGGGAAAATGTAAAAAAAAAAAAACAATAGCAAATATTAAAAAAAATAGGAGGGGAAATTATGAGGTCGGATTACGAGAGTTGTGAAATAGATAACAGTAAAGAAGTAGAAGTTAATTGTAATTCAATGAGTTTTAGTATGAAAAATTTCTGCATGGAGTGATGTGGTGAAAATATCGATATTTTCGTCAAATAGAGTCAAGGGTTCATGAACGCTGGGACAAACGAAAAAAAAATACATGGAAGAGAGAAAAGAAAAGACTGAAACACACAGAAAGAGAGACATAGTAAGGTTTGAAATTTGGTGTACTAGTCACAAAAATCCACAAAGGATATCAAAGTTGACATTTTTACCGGAAGTAGAACGATGTTCATCTTGTGTTTTTAAAATGGCCGCCACAAAATACATCGTTTGCATTGTTTCCCCAAATACCAAGATTCATCGGTGAATTTCTTTATTAACAAAACTCATCCGACTAAACCTATCTATTTGTGTGTTTAACGCCTCAATGTTACTTTGATAAATACACATTGATATATTTTTATGTTTACTAAGTGAATATGGGCGTGTCGTTCCCAAAGTAACACCTCTTATTTTTAAACTCCAAACTTTAAACTTTGAAGTGCTACGAAATCACCAGTGGTATCATTAAGACAAACGAGCTTTTCTGTTCCGGCATTTGTTTCTACATATTCATCAACATTCTGAATGCAGTTTTTTTTTTCAGATTCTGTTGACGTCTCGGTCGTAAAAGTCTGACCAGCACTTTCTTACTCACATTTTTGTCGCTAGACTGAAATCGACGAACCTATCTCTTACCTGTGCTCAGATCAACTACTTCGGCTTCGTAAACCTTCAACAGGAGCCAGTGAAAATTGATATGTTCAATTTTTTCTACATGGAAAAAAAGTCTGAGGAAGCTACAGACGGCCAAAAAAAACGGCCGGGTAGCTGAAACAATAATGGAACTTAACAGAAAGATACGATAATAAAAAATAAAACGCATATTTGCTCTACAACAGTATTGAGCACTTTCTTCAGTTTTTATTAATTACCATTTCCACTAAATATGTATATATATATATATGTATATATAACTACTTAATTTACTCACATAAATTAATATACGACAGTATAGATTTATGCGTAAACTTTAAGTGTTTACTTCAAAAGTGCTCAATACGTAGGTAGAGCTAGTTAGTAGAAACTAAAAACTGGTATAAATACTAGAAAGCTGATTGGCTAACTAAAATCCCAATAGAAGATGTGCATATAAAAGCGACAACCAACCACAGAATTCGCGCATAAGCCTGAAGAGTCCTAGAGTGGATGAAACGCGGAATATTCAGTGTAGCTTTATCGCCATATACATTTTATAACTTACTATATATATATATATATATATATATATATATATATATATATATATATATATATATATATATATATATATATATGAGGCGTTATTTATATGGGAAAACACATTTGAAGGCCTCCATTTGCTTTGCCATATCGGTAGAGTTAGAGACTAGTCGATTTTTGATGTGAATTGGGCCAAAAATTAAAACGTTCTGATTTTAGGTGTTTGCGTCTTTGCTGATTGAGAACAGAAATGCCAAATAGTAAATAAAAATTCCTATTGTTGGGATTCTTCGGACTACTACTCGCATCTTAAGAGTTATTTTCATAACATTTTGTTCGATGTAACTTTCGGCCTTCTTCATTTGTATCTCATCAAACTTGAGAATGATTCTGTCGACCTCGGAAATCTGCACGGAATTTCGAAGGAATCCTGTATTTACTCAACGATATTTGCGATTAGCAGGGCGAGAATATCGGCCCTGAGTATAACAAAAGTACACACGTGTAAATAATACGTTTCTGAGATTACGATTTATTATACGTATTATCTGTAAGTTTCACAACCTTTCGTAAACTTTGACCTTCTTCAGGTGTATCTTGTCGAACTCAGGAATGTTTTCTTAGGACATCTGTCCAGTCACGACAGACGGAACGAGAGCAGGCTACGCCCGCGAAATAAATAAAGTGTTTCGTTCGAAATTCCGTCCAAATTCGACCGAAACATTCCTGAGTTCAAAAAGATACACCTGAAGAAAGTTGGAGGTTACATTGAGCGAAGCGTTGTGAAAACGACACTCAAGATGAGAACAATAGTTCGAAGAATCCAAATAATATCCGAAAGCACACCCGACTAGTTTCTTATCATATGAAATAAAACATTCGTTTTTTAGTCAGACTTTAACCCACTTTTTATTCCAATAGGTTGTATTTTAAAACGCAAAATATCAAAATTGTATTAATAAATTTAACAGAAACGATATTGTGTACCTGCATTCTGTCTCTACTAAGTGTTTTATATTTACGCCACTTTCAGTGAAGGAAACGAGAGTTGCTGCCGCTCGAAGGACTAAAACCCGTTTTTTTTAACAAGGAAGTAACCACTTATCAAGGCCCGAAAGCCACTCCGTGATAAGGGTTATTGCGTGTACATTAATCAATGGGATAGTGTCGTAGTAATAATTAGTATTGGAGATTTTATAAAGTGTCATTACTTAAGGGGGCGGTTTATCATTAATTTGTTTATGTTGGACTTGAAGAATCCAAGTTGTAGTCAGGTGGGAAACAGGCAGAGGGAAGAGAGTTCCACTGGCGTGCACTTCTAAGAGAGAAACTTTGTTCATGGAATCTACGTTTTGGTTTTGACACAGTTAAAGAGTGGAGAAAATGTTTGAAAGTGGTTTCAGCTAGACGGGTGTTTATCGTGAAAAATTAGCGAGGAGGCCAGGGATTAGATAGATCAGACGAGCACCTACCATGGAAATAACGATAAAACAAAGACAGGCTCGCAACATCTCTTCTGTTGGAGAGAGGTTGCAGGGAAGAGAAGAGAGCATCCCCCACTAAGCTATGAAGTCTATTTTGTACTCTGTCAAGGCAGGATAGGCTATTTTTAGCAGCTCCTGCCCAGATGTGGCAGCAGTACTCCATCTTTGAACGTACTTGGCTTTTATATAGATAGAGAATTGCATCAGCAGTGAAATATCTTCTGGAGCGGTAGAAGGATCTTACCATTTTTCAAGGGACCCCGGCAACAGACTTGATGTACGTGTTCCATTTCAGGTCAGGAGTAAAGGTCAAGCCCAGAAGCTTATCAAAACATGGAGCCGTCCCTAGACGAGAGCCATCCATTTCAATTGATGCCAGATTGGCCTCAGAGCGTTGAGGATGTAAAGATATGAGCTTGGTTTCAGATGCATTAAAAGTAACCAGCTACCTCTTCCCCTACTGTACCGTGCGCTCAAGATCAGAGAGGAGAGAATCAGAGAAAATTTTCTCATTTACGGCCTTAGATGTGTTGCCATAGATGGTCGTTTCATCAGCATAGATGTCAACGAATAATTTAAGTATGTATTTTGGGAGATCACTGATGTAGATCTGGAAGAGAGTTAGGCCCAGGATTAACCCCTGAGGGATTCCAGCATTAATATTGAAGGTCTTTGCTTTCTGCCCATCAACCACTACTCTTATGAACCTATCAGAGAGAAATGATTTAATGATTGTGAAAACATTTTCAGTTATATCGTAACTGGAAATTTTTTGAAGTAGGCCCTTATGGCATTCCTTATCGAAGGCTTTTGATATGTCAAGTGCAATTGCCCTAGAAAGGAAGCCTTTGTCGAGAGATTGTCTAATCCTATGAGATATAACCGTTAGCAAATCTGCTGTAGATTTGGCAGAACGGAAACCATATTGCATGTCACTAAGAAGGTTATTTCTGCTTAGGTGTTTGACTACTTCTCTATTTAATATGGATTCCCACCACTTGTTCATGACACACAGGAGACGTATTAGTCTTTACTGAGAGGGACATGACTTTTCACCTGAATTCTGAAATACAGGGGATATTGATGAGGTTTTTCAGGGTGTGGGAATGCACTTTTCATTAAGACAACGCTTAAACAGTTTTGTAAGCATGGGGCAAGTTCTGGTTGAAGCTTCTTTAACACTATAATTGGAATGCCGTCAGGGCCTGCTGCTTTACTGGAATCAAGGTCCTTGATTAGTTTTGCAACCTCACGCACAGATATTTGTATGTAGCATAGCGTGGTGTCTGTTATAGGAGGAAATACGGGGAGTTGATGGCCTTCGTGGCATAGGGTAGAATTAGCTGCAAAGTTATTGGCAAATAGTTTGGCCTTGTCTGATGCTGATGAGATGACCTCAGGTGCATTGATGATTGTTGGGATAGAACACACGCCTCTGTTCAGGATCCTGTTTGCTATTTGCCAAAACTGTTGGGAACCAAGCCGCTGCTCAGCTACTTCGGATTTAACGGACTGAGAATATAGTTCCCTTGCATTTTTTATTAATTTTTTACAGTGGTTGCTGGCATTCCTGAAAGCAGCTTTAGTCTCCGAGCATCTATAACGTTAGTAGCTATGGAAATAGTTATTTCTATGCGCGATAGCAGCAACCCATTCTGGGGAGAAACATGGCTTACTGTTAGGTTTTGTTAACATTTTTTGGATGGTATGAATCGGTCTATGCCTAAAATAAACCATTCGGTCAGGTCTGACACTATAGAGGACACATCATTTATAAACATGTAAAGCAGAGGTAGATCAGATATAAATGTACGGAAGCTATCTCAGTCAGGCCTAGAGTATCGATATACTGTACGGTGTTGAGGTACGTCTGAAGACTTGTTGCATTTCATTTTTATCTTAACTGATAAAACCGAGTAGTCGGAAGATCCCAGATAAAGCAGAACAGAACATGAGCATAGCTCAGGAGAATAGTAAGAAAAAGGTCTAGAAAGGTTGCGTACTGACCGGAAGTATTGAGCACACAGGTGGGTTCTGTGAACAATCTGAGTGAGGTCATAGGCAATGGTGAATCATGACAGAACCTCCCCTTATCATCTGTCTTTTTCGAGTGGGTCAGCCATTCCTCATTGTGGACATTGAAGTCACCACAAATGTTGATATTATCCGAAGGATGAGCAGACAGGATTTGGTCAATTTTGTCAGATATACACTTAAAGATAGTAACTCCGCTGTTGTGAGGGCGATAGAGGACAAATATAAATGCGGTGGTGTAAACAAGTGCTACCCGGAAGAACATATAAGGTAATTTAGGGTCTTCTATGGAGATATCCCTACCACACGGAAAGCCAGCCTTAATGTATGCACATATTCCATGCCCAATTAAGATTTAGATGTCAAGTTAGAGTGTCCTTTAACTATGGTATTCTTAATAGTAACATTATTATTTAGAAATTCGTTCGTAACAATGAGATGGGGACGTTGTTAATATTTTGTTTTTACATCTTTTTCTCATTTTGCTTACCAATCGTCGACTATATTCAACTGTTTATGAAAACATTCAGGTCGCATGTAGCTTGTTGTACATTAACGACGAACTGGTACAGTCTGGCTTTCTTTTAAAATCAAAATAAATCTTTTGTTGTCTTTCAAATTGCAATCCATTACAAGGAAAATATTTGAGAAAAATATAGGCGGAAATTTCCCGGGGGTGTATACAATAACTTAAAAATTTACAAAAATAACAACAAATCTCTTACTTAATATTTATAAATTTTAAAAGAACTTTCTCAAGAACTGACCTTAAAACACCGGTGTTGCGGCCATAAGATTATGTAGAAAATAGCGACAACCTATGAGACGGGTTGCGAAAAGTAAAACACCGACTGTTATGTGGTGTTATGAATTGAGCACTACACGGTTGATTTTTAAGTTAACTTTATAACTTGTTTTTTTTCTGTTTTAATTGTTTTATCCTGTATTAATGGCACTTTTGACACGATTTCTCATTAGAAAATTAGCTCTTAAAATTGTAATGTAAAAATTGTTGTGAAATCTTATATATAACCGGCTATATGACTGTCTGTTCGTCTCCATATTTTCAAACTTTATTTCTCCCGAAACTAAAAGACGCTGAGATTCATCTTAGTTTATTTTTAACTTTTAATTTTTAATCAGTTCATATGCGTGTCACATTGGTACAGTGGTAACGTCACCGGCTTCGAATGCTACAGTTTAGTTTTTGGTTTCGATTCCAGCTGATGCCACCCAAATACATTTGTTTTATTTTTGGAATCACGACTTGATAATAATATGTACGCAATTTGGATGAATTTAAATATGATATTCATGCATATTGTACGCCCCGGCAAATCTGTGTGCCCCTTCCCTGCTTGTATTAAATAATATATTAGAACCTTTAACGTACTATGTATGTCATGGTGTATTTAAAAACGTAATACTCAGAGTAAGATAATTCATTTAATTTAATTAAAAAATAACTTTTAATAAGAAATAATTATTATTTCTACTGCCGCTGTGGAATTTCCACAGGTCCCGCTAGTATAAACAATCTTATATATAAAAGGCTACGAAACTGGTGCATGTCTGGCTGTCTTTCTCCATATTTTAAAACTCTATCTCTCCCGAAACTAAAAGTCGGAGAGTCGCGGTAGAGACCACAAATGATTGGAATTTTTATGGACCGTTCTTTTATGGGTTTTTAGCCGGTTGAAATAGTTCTTACGGAGTCCAAAATAGGTCAAAAGTGAAGAAATCGTTATATATTTTGTACGTTCATCTTAGTTTATTATAAAATTTTAATTAAATTTTGAGGAGATAAAAAATCCCATAACTGGCAATAAGGAAAGCCTTTAAGGTACGAACTTTAAGTTTTCCTTATTGCCAGTCATGGCAATTTTTTCCTCGAAATTTGAAAAGGTATAGAACTTTTTAAATTTGTGTACTTTAATTTTTCTTGCCTGATGAAATCAAATATGATTGAAACGGTCTGCACATCGTAGCAAGATATGACTGTATTTACATAAAGAATTATATATATATATATGTATATATATATATATATATATATATATAAACTATTACATAAAAGTCATTTTGTGTGTGTGAGTTCCTTCCTCATAGGTCCCGAAACGGCTGAGCCTATCTCTTGCAAATTTCAAAATAACTAATTTACATGTCTAGACGTGTTCTTAGACAAATTTTGCAGAGAAATACATCCAATAAGAAGCGAAAAATTCGATCTTAAAAATATTTTTTTCTTATAGATAAATAAGAATGATTCTTACATGGGAATATTGTAAGTTGCACCGGACGGTGTTACGTAAAATATTCCCCTGTAAAAATTCTTCCATTTCATTTATAACAGCAGAAAGACTAAGTTTTAGATCGTCTATCCCAAATATGACGTGATATTTGAGCAACACAGACTGAATTTGATAAACGATATTATAATTATTTATTTTTTATGCGTTTAATCATTTATTAAATTATTTAGTTACGAATTAGTCCACAGGGCAAATTATTCCTCGTAATACAAATAATTTATACGGGATTGACTATAATCATACGTACGCAATCTACATAAGTTAAAATATCATCTTTAAGCGTATTGTGCGACCGGAAAAGACCGAGCGGACTGCTAGTATATATATATATATATATATATATATATATATATATATATATATATATTATTGGTAGTATCGTTTAGTTTTAAACACAAACGAAAAAACACACAATGTGTCTTCCAAAGAGTGCTCAATGTTTAGACAGAGCGATATGGGAGATATTCTTGGCCTTCTATTCTTTAGTATATATACTAGCAGTTCAGCCCAGCTTTGCTCAGGCCAATATGTACTGTTAATAACCTTAGTGCATATGTGGATATATTTTACAAACTTTGACTCATGTCCAGGTAACCTTCATCTTAAATTTCAAGTGTTTAGACCCCAAATTAGTAAAGACGTTTGGTAAAGTCTTCAAATTTCAACTCTTTGACCTCTAGGCAGTCAAATTGTCGCCCCAAAACTTGTTAAAAAGCTAGCTGCCTGTCTGAATACCCTTCATGTAAAATTTCAAATGATTCGACTCCAAATTAGCTGAATAGTTTGCTACAGATCGCAAAGCTCAATCTTATGAACTTTGACTTGTTGGCAGCCAAATGTTTGCCCACAAAAAACGATTAAAAAGCTTGGGCTATTTTTTAATACGCTTCATGCAAAATTTCAAATATTTAGACGAGAAATTGGCTGAGTAATTTGCTAGAGACCGCAGACGTCAATTTTTTTAAAATTCAAACCCCCTTAACACTAATGTCTTTAGATCAATTCACATTTAAAAGTTGGATCCATGTCCAAGTAACCTACATCTAAAATTTCATGTTTTTAAAGTTTGGTAGAGTTTTCAAAGGTCAAATTGTTTAACTTTGACCCCATGAGAGCCGAAGTTTTGGCCAAAAATCGATTAAAACGATTTTGCCTAACCTCAGTACATTTTATGTCAAATCTCGAGTCTGTAGACTGAAAATTGACAAAGCAGTTTGGTAGGGGTATGTGCAGACACAGATCCACGGGCAGAGAATTTCACTATATATATATATATATATATATATATATATATATATATATATATATATATATATATATATAAAAGTTGGGAAGTATTTCTCCGAAACTCCGCGGATTAAGGACTATCCACTTATCAAATGCTTCCTTTTCAGATTAAATATGCTTTAAACTCTTTTTCAAAGTGTTTTTAACATGTTTTATTAACTTTATTATATGTATATATATATATATATATATATACATATATATATATATATACATATATATAACTACTTCATTTATTCACATAAATTTAATATACGAAAGTATAGATTTATGCGTAAACTTTAAGTATTTACGTCAAAAGTGCTCAATACGTAGGTAGAGCTAGTTAGTAATTTATAAAATATATATGGCGATTAAGCTACACTGAATATTCTGCGTTTTATCCAACTATAGGATTCGTCAGGCTTATGCGCGAATTCTGTCGTTGCTTCTTGTTTTTATATATGTTGAGGAGTTCTAGTTGGCCAATCAGCTTTCTAGTCTCCACCGCGCCCCTTCCTATCAGCCAATGGGCATGCATTTTATCAAACAAAGGATCTGTTTTAGAACTAGGTTAATGGTTTTAGGTGGCCGTTCTCCTTTTTTTTTAATACATACTATGACCACAAAAGCACATTCAAAAATAAAAAAAACACCGTATAAAAACAACACTAGCGAATAAATGCTGGGAACTCAAAGAAAGCGGACATTCGCCGGTAGTCGAATGGAAAATAATGAGACAAGCTACCACATGCAGACATTTAGACGACCCATGTAAATTATGCCTCCATGAAAAATTTTCTATCCTGTACTTTAAAGAACCTCAAAATCTATTAAACTGTAGGCGGGAAATAGCAAACAACTGTGTTCACAAAATAAAACTTACTCTAGGATAGCGATACGAAATAGCTTTAAAACTAACAATAACAATAGAAAACAAACAAATAAATTAATTAAATAAACATGAATATACATAAACGATCACACACATATATGTATATATATATGTGTGTGTATATGTATATATGTATATATATATATGTTCATTACTGTGTACACATAGGTATATTTATATGTATTAAAAAAAAGGAGAACGGCCACCTTAAACCACTAACCTAGTTCTAAAACAGATCCTTTGTTTGATAAAATGCATGCCCATTGGCTGATAGGAAGGGGCGTGGTGGATACTAGAAAGCTGATTGGCCAACTAGAAATCCTCAACATATATACAAACAAGAAGCAATGACAGAATTCGCGAATAAGCCTGACGAATCCTATAGTTGGATGAAACGCAGAATATTCAGTGTAGCTTAATCGGCATATATATTTTATAAATTACTATATACATATATATATATATATATATATATATATATATATATATATATATATATACATATATATATGGAGGGTATACTATTTGACGCTTATGCCTATATGTATTATGTGTCCATCTCTGAGCAACCCTTTATATAATATATCTCGTATGACGAATAGGAACACAAAAAATATAAATCTCGAATAGCAATGTCAACCTCCGACAACAAATCACTGACACAAGTAATCAAAATAAATTGAACGGCGTAAGTGTATATATACGTTGGTTTAATTGAGAACGGCCTCACCCACAACCACCCTAAAGGTTCCTTCATGTCGAACTGAATAATGACGAGGGGCGTCCGGACCGATTGTCCCACGTTTCTCACGAGAATAAGATCGATGCTCGTATTGTTTTTGCCTTCTCGTTATGCTGTCGGGAATATTTATATGCCATAGCTCGAAGTCATGTCAAAAGGAGGCCATTATTTTGCGATGGACAGCGCGCGCCCCGGAACGGGCGATATCAATCAGGTGATAATATTGGCCCTCGACTAAGTTCTCTTCTTTCCCTGCACTCTCCCCCCTCTAAGAGTGCACGAACTATCGGGAACTTCTTAGGAAGCAACTATAATTCACAAAACATATATGAAGAAATATAAATCGGAAAATGAAGGGTATATAAGAGGATAGGGTCGCCATTAAAAATGAGGTAGCTCTATGAAGTATTTATTTGCTGAGTAACGCTGGAAGTCATATTTGGTTCAACTAGCAGGACCCGTGGAAATTCCACGGAATGAGAAATATATATAATTGTTAAATGCTTTTGCGTCCTCCTATTTATTACTTATTTAATTGTCCACTTTACTATTTCGTTTACATCCACTGTTTCTTATTACTTTATGTTTACTTTTAAATGTCTGTGTTCTTACATATTTACGTGGGCATGTGTATTCTCTTACGTATGTAATCCCAACGTATGTTGCGTGCAGCTCACTGCTATATGTGTGTGTGGGGTGTGTGTTCTTATCCTTACACCGTTCTTTTGCCTTGGAAGGTCTCGAGACATGTATGTGCAAATTACATCAATCGTACATACCTGCTTGCCTTGGCCAAGGGATGATATCTTCTTGGACGCTGGTCTGCCATCTCATTGGGAAGTGGTCACTGCAGACAGATGCATCGATAAACAAGATGGATTTGAAGCTTCAATCTTTTATTTTAAGGCAAGCCTATCATCTCGAACCCTGATTGTCGGAGAGCCGAAATATACCGCCTGCATTCGCTGCTGCACAAAACCCACTCTCACCCAACAACACCTTATCTAACATACAAATATCTATGCAGGAGGTCGCCAAACTAATCAAGAACCTTGATTCCAGTAAAGCAACTGGCCCAAACGGCATTCCAATTATAGTGTTGAAAAAGCTCCGACCAGAACTTGTCCCCATACTTACAAAACTGTTTAAGCGTTGCCTTAAGGAGAAGTGCTTTCCAACACCCTAGAAAACCTCGTCAGTGTGCCCTGTATTTAAGAACTCAGGTGATAAGTCATCTCCCTTTCACTACAGATCAATTAGTCTCTTGTGTGTCATGAGAAAGTCACTGGAATCCATATTAAATAAAGAAGTAGTCAACCACCTCAGTCAACAACCTCAGCAGAAATAACCTCCTTAGTGACATGCAATATGGTTTACGTTTTGCTAGATCTTCAGCTGATGTGCTAACAGTTTTATCCATAGGATTAATGAATCTCTCGACAAAGGCTTCCTTTCTAGGGCAATTGCTCTTGACATATCAAAGGCGTTCGATAAGGTTATGCATAAGGGCCTACTACACAAGATTTCCAGCTACGGTATAACTGGAAATGTTTTCTCAATAATTAAATCATTTCTCTCCGATAGGTTCATAAGAGTAGTGATTGATGAGCAGAAATCAGAGGCCCACAGCATTAATGCTGAAGTCCCCAGGGGTCCATCCTGGGCCAAACTCTCTTCCTGATCTACATCAATGATCTTCCAACACACATACTTAATTCATTCGTTGACATCTATGCTGATGACATGACCATCTACGGAAACACACCAAAGGCCGTAAACGACAAAGTTCTCTCTGAATCCCTCTCCTCTGGCATCAATTGAAATGGATGGCTCTCGTCTAGTGGAGGCTCAATGTTTGAATAAGCTTCTGGGCTTGACCTTTACTCCTGACCTGAAATGGAACACGGACATCAAGTCTGTTGCCGGGGTCCCGGAAAAATGTTAGGATCCTTCTACCGCTCCAGAAGATATCTCACTACTGGTGCAATTCTCTATCTATATTAAAGCCAAGTACGTCCAAAGATGGAGTACTGCTGCCACATCTGGACAGGAACTTCTAAAAACAGCCTATCCTGCCTTGACAGAGTACAAAATATACTTCATGGCTAAGTGGGGGTGCTCTCTTCTCTTCCCTGCAACCTCTCTCCCACAGAAGAGACGTTGCGAGCCTGTCTTTGTTTTATCGTTATTTCCATGGTAAGTGCTCGTCCGAGCTCCAATCTCTGGTCCCCCTCGCCAATCCTTCATGATAATCACCCGTCTAGCTAAAACCACTGTCAGTAATTTCCCCCACTCTTTATCTGTGCCTGAATCAAAACGTAGATTCCATGAACATAGCTTTTTTCTGAGAAGTGCACGCCTCTGGAATTCTCTTCTGTTTGCCTGTTTCCCACCTGACTACAATTGGACATATTCAATGATCGTCCGCTACACACAGCTATTTGTGATCGTCCGTTATTTGTGACCGCTACACACAGCTATTCGTGATCGTCCGCTACACACAGCTATTTGTCTACAAATTCCTGATTAATCGCCCCCTTAAGTAAGACGCTTTATCAAATCTCCAATACCAACTATTACTACGGTATTATCCCATTGATTATTGTACACAAAATAACCCTTATCCCCGAGTGGCTTACGGGACTTGATAAGTGATCCCCATGTAAAAAAAAGCAAAAAAAAAACAAACAAAACAAACTAAGTTTTGTTGTATTTTGCAAAAGTTCTTCGTCGTTGGTTTCCTCCCGGTTTTCTTGTAAACTATACTCACCATTACCACAATTTGTATTCCTCTTCCATCCAAAAGTTACCAAAACAAAAATCTATGTATTTTTGGGAGAAAAATATTTCTGTAACCATAACACAAATTGCATTCCTTCACTTTATTTTTAGATATCTAATTTGTGCATTTATTTTTTTTGTTTGTTTTTTGCAGACTGTTTTCCTCATTTTCATAGTTGATTTTCATCACATTTTGGCCAACCAATTTTCTGACCTCTATCCACTGGATATCTCAAAATAGCCACCTCTTATCAAGGCCAGGAGGCTACTCGAGGGTAAGGGTTGATGAGTGTACAGTAGTCCATGGGGCAATATCGTATTAATCGTTAGTAGCGGAAATTTGGTAAACTGGATTAACTTAGAGGGCGGCCCATCAAGAACTTTATTACATTAGACTTGAAGACGACCATATTCTAGTCTGCTGGAACGTGGGCAAACGGAAGAGAGTTCAACAGGCGTGCAGTTCTGAGAAAGAAGCTTTTTTATGGAAGGCACAGAAAAAGAGTGGGGGAATTTTTTTATAGTGGTTTCAGCTAATGTTTTTCATGAAAATTTGCAAGAGGGGGGCATAGATTAAAGCTCAGACGAGTACTTGCCATGACAACGATAAAACAGAGACAGGCTCGCAACATCTCTTCTGTGGGAGAAAGGTTGCAGGAAATAGAGGAGGGCGTCCCCTCAGTAGGCTACAAAGTATATTTTGAACTCTGTCAAGGCAGTATAATTTTTTTTCTCGGAGCTCCTGCCCAGATGTGGCACAAGTACTCCATCCTTTGTCGCCATGAACAGAATCGTTGAGTCTCTACGAGCTCATGTGATCATTGTTTGAAGATAGCGGTTTTACTCCTATTCGAAGCAGGCCAGAGGGTTAGTTGGCCAAAACGTGATGATACACCAAAAATGGAAGGCAGTAATTTCTGGGGAATACAGATACAAGACTTAACATTCCTATCCCATTGCGATTAACTACTTGAAGAAGTCCAGGGGATGAGGTGGCCGACACGTAGTGAAACAACAACAACAACTACGAAGTTGAGGGTAACAGCGGGCAAGAAAAATCAATGCACAAATTATAATTCTCATATATAAAAAAATAGATCCCATAAAAAAATAATATAAGATATTCAATTGTTCGCCGTAAACAGCTTCTTTTTTATTAGATTTTCACCCCAGGTAATGTACATTGCCACTTTTATACAGAGTGCTACTATCAGGGACTTAGGGGTACTATGTAGGCCGTTTAGCAGCGAGAATGTTGTTCACATTACACTTTAACTGCTGCGTGTCAGTACTATTGGGGAAGCAGGAACCCGGAAGAGAATTCCAAATGCTTGAAGTTCTGGAGAAAGAAGCTATTAGAGGAGGAGGCTTTGTTACATCTAGGAATAAGAATTGGACTTTGCTGCTTGTCAAGTTTGTCGGGAATATTTCCGTCGAGAAGGTGCAAGGGCTTGTAGTTCGTCAGAGCATCCACCATTAAAATACTTGCAAAAAAGGCAGAATGGTGCAACATTTCTTCGATGGGACAGAGGTTGAAGCTTAGATAACAGATCAAGACCTTTAAGGTTGGCGACTCTCTTTTGAACTCTGTCCAGGAGTGACAGTAGTACTCCATACATGGGCGAATGGTGGCTTTGTAGAAGTATAGGATATTTTCAGGCGTAAGTAACTTTCTAACGCGGTAGGTAGAGCCCACCTTCTTCACAGCAGCCTTGGCAATGCTCTAGGAAAATATATCGGTTTCATATTGCCGAAAAGAGCATATTCACCTATCAAAACAAGTTTTGCCTTATTATCTAGAGATAAAGGTCGTTCAAAAAGTAAATCCTCCTATTTTGTCCTCGGAACATTAAAGACCTGCGAAGACGAGGATAGTTACATTAAAACGAGCTATCTTTTCCGCCTCAGAATATATTTTTCTACATAGTAACCACCATTCTCAATATACTTTTGCCAGCAATAAACGATTGCTTCGCAGGGACGTCCGTACGAGGGTCGTTCCAAAAGTAGATACTCTTATTTTGAAACTCAGAAAGTTGAAGGGCTACGAAAAGCGGAATGCTACCATTACAAGGAGCGACAACTTGTACTCCAAAATTTTATTTTCTACATATTCAGTACTATTCTCAATGCGTTTTACCAGGAATTAAACAAAACCTATTTGCTTCTGACGCACGTCCATGACAGGGGTTGCTTTATTACAGTCTTAAATCATCGATACCTGCAACAAAGGATGAAATTTTCAGATCATGAATGCCTAAGTTCAGTCATCATAACAATGTAATTTGTAGTTGTATCTGATCTGTTAAGGCGGGATAAAAAATAGGCATTACTCCTACAATACATGTTGGATGAACGTTAAAAGGTGTGCCATAAAAAAACAAGTTTCTCTTTGCGTAAATGAGAAACGATACAATAACATTAGTATGTTTAGCGGCACCTTACATGAAACCAAAATGTTTTCACTCGTTGGGAAACCCCGGTCGAATATACAAACAGCTTTTAATCGCGTCGTTTTATTCTTGCTTGACACGTAATAATGTCATTTATGCGTCACCTCTGTTACGTCATATTATGCGAGGCGGAATTATTATTATTTTTTTTTTAAACAGAGTTAATTGAAGCGTTGAATTCGATACAAAAACTATACGCAATTTATTTCGCTGGCAAATCTAGAGCCGAACATTTAAAAAGAATGGTATGTTCTGAATTTCTTTTCATGCATTATACTTTCGAACAGAAGCTTACAAAAAAGAAAATCTCCGAAGTCGAAACTGTGGAAATTGGACTGTTTTAAGTCAAGATAACCTAAGTCGGAAAACTACTTTCGATTGTAAAAATTTTTAATCAGCTTGTGTGGTTGCTGATAATATTTGTACTCTTAGGTACCTGCGGCCACAGCTAGTTTTATTATATATATTTAAACAAAAACGATATTATTTAATCATATTTTACACTCTAGCAGGCACATAAGTTTATATATATATATATATATATATATATATATATATATATATATATATATGAAAACTGTATTTACTGAATGTTTTTAGAACGACAACTCTTAGAAAACAATAGACGACACGATAGTACTTCCCGCCTTCTTCTACACTCAGCTTCACAAAAAAGCAGTTCATCGTATCGATTTCATCAATTAACCGATTGTACGAAATTATCAAAGACCGACCTTTTCATCGCTTAAATGCAGAATGTCGTCCCCACTTTAAGTAAAAATACCGTACTCGCCAGAAGAAATAATTATAAACGTAACCCAACCAGTACTCGAACAGGTGAACATTGGTTCTGTTAGATCCGAGCACCAAGAAACACCACTTCCGAATGATCTGCTGACGGATGCCGCGCTCAAGACATCTGTCAATAGTGTAGAATACACGATGGAATTAAATAATTTCAATTCGCGGAGCTTGAGAGTTTCGGGCGTCGGTGAGGGGAATTTTCCGTATTCGTCAACTCAAGTTCGATTTGAGAATGGACACAACGCAGAGGAACTGTACAAAGAAAACAGCGAAGAAGATTGCTGTCGAATTTGCCAGAACAACGAGGACTATGCAAATGAACTGATCTCTCCGTGTTACTGTTCGGGCTCTCTTGGTAAAATACACGTAGCCTGTTTAAACCAATGGTTACAGTTCTCCAAACGGAAGCAGTGCGAAGTATGCGGCTACGAGTATACGTTTACCAAAGAGAACATTAAGTTCATCGACTTTCTCCGCGATTCGCAGCTGAGGCTTAAGATGTTTAAATTCGTCTGGAACCTCGTCAGTTTCTTTCTGATAACGCTTATGTTCCTGCTGAGCATTTTGCTAATTTTGCTGCACCTCCACCATCTACAATGGGACTTGTCGTGGGACGTGAAATTCCTCGTGATCGTCCGCTACACACAGCTATTTGTCTACATGGTCTGGCTGATAAGCTGGTTCGAGAACAACAAGCTTTTGTGGGAGGGCTGGAAAGACACACATGAGGTAACCAAGTTGGTCATTCAGAAAACTGAAGCCCCGAGACGGCGGGCAACTGCTGGTAGGAACGGTAAACGAAAGTGAAGTGCCTTAGGCTGTCATGGGCACCAGAAGCCAATCGAAAATCAACACGCCTTTTTTAGGTATACAAAGAGTACTTTTAACTCGAGATAACTTACAAGAAATACATAATTTTTCGATAACGTAAAGATGTGAATTAATTGTAAGCTAGAAAAAAGTATTTCTAAGAAACTGATCATTGATTAATGTTTGTATTCATTGATTTGTGTTTTTATTCATTTATAATTAAAAATCTATATATCTATAAAAGTGATATTGTTTGTGTGTCTGCCTGTGTGTGTAGATTTCCCTACCAAATTACTCTGTCAATTTTCAGTCTATAGACTAGAGATTTGACACAAGGAGTATTGGGATTTGGGAAAATTGTTTCAATCCGTTTTGGGCCAGAAATATGGCTGCCAAGGATCAAAGCTCAACGATTTGACCTTTAAAACTCTACCGAACTCGTCTGCTAATTTTGTGTCTAAACACTTGAAATTTTAGATGTAGAGTACTTGGGCATTGATCCAACTTTTGACTTCGATGCCAGCGCCAAACAATAAATATTAAGGGGGCAAAATTTGGGTCAAAGTTTAAAAAAAAATTAATCTCTGCGATCTCTACCAAAGTACTCAGCCAATTTTTGGGTCTAAACATTTAAAATTTTACAAAAAGTGTATTCAAACAAAGGTCAAGCTTTTTAATGGTTTTGTGGCCGAAAGTTGGGCTGCCAAGGGGTCAAAGTTCAAAAGATTTGACATTTGCGGTCTCTTGCAAACTATTCAGCTAATTTTGGATCTAAACATTTGAAAATTTGCAACAATGGTATTCAAACACACGGCAAGCTTTTTAATCATTTTTTTGGGTGAAAATGTGGCTGCCAAGAGGTCAAAGTTAAAAGAGTTGACCTTTGCAGACTCTACCAAACTCCTGCGCTAATTTTGTGTTCAAATACTTGAAATTTTAGATGTAGATTACCTGGACACGAGTCAAACCTTTTAATATGTATATACATGTGCACATAAGGTTATGAACAGCCCAAGCAAAACCGTACTGAACTGTTGGTAAATAAAATAACAATGACGAATGCTTTGACATAACATCTTGTGTAAAAGAGTATTGTGAGGGAGTTGTGTAGCAAGAGGCCTGTTCACATTACATTTAAACTCTTGCATGCCAGCACTGTTAGGGAGGAAGGAATTATCTATTTACATGTAAGGACCTACTATTTGGCATCGTGTCTAAATAAGAAGTCTTGGGAGTTAGGTGACAAGAAGTCTGTTTACATTATATTAAAATCCTGCATATCAGTACAGTCAGGGAAGAATGAATTATGAAGTCTAGCAGTTCGATAGCAAAAATTATTATAGCGGACTGCTTTCCGGCATCTATGAAAATGAGGAGGTGGGATTTTGCTGCGCATTTTGTTAATTTTGCTGTACATGCATTATCTAAAATATGACTTGTCACCAGATGTGAAATTTCTTGTCATCGTCTGTTACACACATTTATTGGTCTACAGTGTGTGACTCCTAAGCTTGTTCCAGAACAATCAGCTTTTGTGGGAGGGTTGGAAAGACACACCCGGGGTTACCAAGTTGGCCATTCAGAAAACCGAAGCTCTGAAACGACAGCCAACGGCTGGTAGGAACATTAAAAGAAATCGAAGTGTATAATGTGTTCATAGATGTAAAAGATTAATGGTTAATCAACAAGGTATTTGAATATGCACAGAATAACACCCAAAACCAATGGAATTTGCGAGGCGTATAACAAACGCGCAGCTTTCTAAAATACATATTTATGAATGAATGTAATTTATAAAAGAGATGCATATGACACCAATGTTTTATTACTTTATTATTTATTTATTTATATTACCTGTTCTTAAAATACGCAAATATATTTTCATTAATTCAGATTTTGTTTTTATTATTATACTAGTAATTCAGTCGGGCTTTGCTTGGAATGTATGTACTATTCGTAAATTGCCCCACATGTGAATAATACACTTTATATAAGATTTCAAATGTTTAGACCAAAATTTGTCTGAGTAATTTCGTAGAGACCGCAGACGTAATTGTTTTTTGTTTTATAATTTGGACCCAAATGTTGACCCCTTAACATTTATTCTTTTATGCTCAAATCAAAATAAAATGTTTTACCTATGTCCAAGTTACCTACATCAAAAATGTCAAGTGCTCAGACCAAAAATTGGCGGAGGAATTTGGTAGAATCTGCAAAGATCAACTCTTTAAACTTTGCCCTTTTGGCAGCCAAAAAACTAAAATGATTGGCGCATGTGTGAATACCCGTTATTTACAAATATAAAATATTTAGACCCAAAAATTTACTGAGTAGTTTGCTAGACACGGAAAAGCTTAAATCTTTGGAAGTTTGACCCCTTGGCAGCTCAATTTTTTGAGCCAACCCGATTAAAAACTTGGCTTATCTCTGAATACACTTTATATAAAATTTCAAATGTTTAAACCAAAAATTGGCTGAATAATTTGGTAGAGACCGCAGAGGTCAATTTTTAAAAACTTTCACCTAAATTATGAGCCCTTAACATTTATTTTGGGGCTCAAATCCAAGTAAAATGTTTGATCCATGTCCGAGTAACCTAATTTATTAATTTCAAGTGTTTAGACTCCAAATTGGCGGAGGAGTTTTGTAGAGTTTTCAAAGGTCAAATCGTTGAAGTTTGACCTCTTGACAGCCAAATTACTGGCCGAAACCCGATTGAAACAGTTTTTCCAAATCTTAATACTCCTTATGTCAAATCTTTATTCTGTAGACCGAAAATTGACAGAGTAATTTGGTAGAGAAATTCACACACACAAGCACACGGATAGACATTTTCACTTTTATAGATTAGATTATATTTGACGTAATGTATAATAATTATTTTAATTTTAAATAATAAGTAAATGTATTAATTCTAATTAATGTATGCATGCACATCAAAATAACATCAATAATTATAATCTATTACACATTTTTGTATTTACGAAACAAAACTAAACTAAAAAAACTGTTTGTTACGGTTATATTAAATTATTTATAATTTTAATTTGTAACCATACATACATATGTTCACTAATCTAGTTTCTTATTTCTTCAATTATAATTCTTAGTGTTAGTTAATTCTAACCTATAATTACGTTTGGTTGAGTTTATAATTTCGGTAAATACTTCTTACTGTTAATTGTTTACCTTAAGCGGAAAAAGTTCAATTCATAGTATCATAGAGTTACTGCCCTCATAACAAATTCATCGATCGATATATTAACTTACTTTTTTGACTTTTTTCTTTTATCATAGACTAGCGGGGGTACCCAGCGTTGCCCGGGTGTTTGGAGGTGTGTGTGGTGTTAAATAAAAAAAATAAACCGGGAGTAGGATGGAACCTGAAGCCCTGAGGCAAAGTTTGAAAATAAAATCGCCCACCCAGAATGAGTTAGTGAAAGACGTTTGAATTTATTTAAGTAAGAACCAAATTGACAGGTGCACGCACGGAAGTCGTCGTGGGGTGAAAAAATTAAAGTCTTTGGCCAATTTTTCGATATTTTTTTAGCTAAGGTGGGGCTTCAATAGCAGTATCAGAATTTTGGGGGAATTTTTGACACCCCTAACAGAAAACTGCGATTAAAATATAGAAAACTCGTAATTTCTCTTTTTAAAGTGGGTTATTTATTTTCTTTATAGAATATGCTTCCAAAATAAACTATTTAAGTTGTTTAAAAAATAATAGAAATATTATTTTTCATTGTTTAAAAAACATTGTTTACAAAGTGCGTGCGTGCGTTCTGGGAAGCCATTTTGTTACGTAGTGAAATCAATTGATTTTTATGAGATGAATATTTTTCAATTTTTAAACTTTAAAAATCTATCAAAATTTTCCTATTCGTTCAATTGTTACGTTTTTTTCAGGGTGAATGTAAAATTTTATGCTCTTTCCGATAAACTAAATATAATATTTTAGACAAACGTTGTTTTATAAATTCACCCCCCCATTTTGGAATGTCTATGAGAATTTTAATAATTTATTTTGCTTGAAACGTTTTATATATCACAAATTGAAGATAAAACATGAATAAATAAAATACTCAAATTTAAAACAACAAAAAATATCACTTATCTGGTAATTTACCGGTAAAGTCCAAAATTTAAATCCTTCTTTTTTCGATAACCACGTGTTTTTTTTGGGTTTTTTTTTTTACGTGGAAGCTTAAGTTTTGTTTAGAATGTTCCAGTAATTAATAGTCCATCAGTTGATATAATTATATTTAATTCCTGGTTTCCTTTTTTTCGATATATAAAAAAAAAGACGAATTCGGATAATGCAGATTTATAGTATAATAAAAAAAAATATTCAGGTATTTCTTTAAGATATTAAAAAAGAAAAATACCATTGCACATCTGCGTCATATCGTAATTCGTGTTAATGAAAAAATGAAAACTATCAGATTTTGTCTACGATAGCGTCAAGGCACAAAAATAAAAAAAACCGGACAAGTTATCTCCCTTAAGTCAGGCAAAAACGTACTGCTACCGTCAATCTGTTCATTGCAATGTGGCCATAAAGTGGGTGCCCATTTGACGTCACATCATTATAGAAAAGTGACCCCCCACTTTGTGACCATTTGTAAGATTTTTTATCTTGGAAACTACTAGTTTCGTTTGCCGTATATATAAATGGTTATTTATGTTTTCAGCGCCTCCGAAAACCTTTAAAAGTGGAAAATTTGAAGGAATATAATCCAATATCGAGATTATTAAGGTTTCTGAATTAGTGGGGTTTTTTTACACTTATAGGCCTCCGTACATAAGTAATAGATAATTTTTCACTTCCGGTGTCGTTACAACTTGCTTTAAAGACACGCCGTCGTCGCCGTGTGTTGGAAAAATCCTTCCATTTAAAAATACATGGATTATAATACATAAATATGAATAAATTCTCATACAGGAAGATTAAAAGAAAGCATATCTTACTCATTAACCAGGTAAGTTCTTTATTTGCCGTTAAAATAATTATCGTAAGATTCAAGTAATGTTATTGTTCGAATGTTAAGTGAAGAAATCGACGGAAAAATAAATAAAATTGTTTATTTCTCTATTAAAGCTTTTATGATATTAAAATTTGGTCTTTGCTTGTTTTATTGAAATAAAATTTACGGGTTTAAATTACGTTTTACTATTATTAAAATCTGATAGAAAGATAGGTGTATATTCAATATGGCGACTTCGCCTGCGAATGTCCCCAAAATTCTGATACTGCTAGGGCTTCAATATGATACCGAGTTTGTGAATTTTCGTCTTGTCTGTCGAAATCTTTTAGTAGACACACAAACATACACACATTTTCGCCTATATATATATATAGATACCCCTTATATATATATATATATATATATATATATATATATATATATATATATATTGTTGTATTGATCGTATAACGTTGAATTTGTGTATGTACCTCTCATTAGAGGAAGGCTGGGTATATAATTTTCCCGCATGATGGATAGCATATCTGTGGTAAATGTCAGCGTATAAACATCCCCATCCTCGACTTGAAGAAAATTGGAACTATGTGCTCAGCAGTAAACTATCTTTTCGTATTTTTCTTTATTTTATTTTGATTTATTTGTTAATGCAATGCATTTTAATTATTGTCATTTCTTTGCAGGTTTCATTGGAAAAAAAAATCACATTTCTAGAAATATCCTTCCCCTTTAAGTCTATACTCAGTTCTTAGAATGTAAATGTTTTTTACACTGGCTTGATTGTCTTATACGAACTTTATCTCCCCCTCTGTCTCTCTCGGTTCCTCTGTCTCTGTCACGTGCTCTCTCTCTCTCTCTCTCTCTCACTTTCTTGTTATATGTCAGTATATATTATATAAGATATAGTTAGCTGTTACAAAATAAAATTACCATCGGGCACCGTCCTGTCGTAAGATACGGCTAATATTTTCTCTATTGATTATTTCATATTGCATTGTACCCAATGTAACGTGGTGATTTGAAAATTTAAATATATATAAATTGAATGCCATTAGTTAGAGTTGAAACCGAAATTGAAAGCAAGATTTGTATTCTTCCAGCCTGATACATTACTGTGTGAGCCATCGTTAGTCGGGTAAGAAAAAGCTATAAATTAGTTAACATTAATGTACAAATATATACGCATTTGGGCATGCGTAGAAGAGCAGTTTAAGTCGACTTACACTTGCCAAATTTTAATTACTTTTAATGTTACCCCTTAGTAGCTATTCTGACGGCATAGCAACTATTTTAACCACTTGGAGACCCATACAAAAGGGTCAACAAATGATGCAATTATTTGAGTCACCCCACATTGCTCTGCGATGTTTCATCTAGGAGGAAATACAGTTTGAAAAAGAGGGGCACACAGACAGACAAAAACAAACAAACAGACAGACAGACATAAAATGTAAATAAATGAGATGAAGTTGTTTCTATAGACTTCCGGTTTAACGAAAGTCTTGCCAAATCTTGCATATCAAAGAAAAGTCAGATCGCATTTATACTTACGTAATTCCAGCGCTATGTATTTTAAAGATTTAAATAAAAAAAACCTATTTACTTTAAAATGTGTTTTTTTTAATATATTTAGAATAGAAAGAATATACAATATTACAAAATATTTGTTGTAATAAACATATATTATTTTAATTCTAAATCTATATTGCCACAAGTCTCTCCCTCTTAGATAAAGTCAAAAAAAGAGTTGTCAATCTAATCGGTCCCATTTTACTAACTAAGCTCCAGCCCCTGTCCCATCGTCACAATGTTGCATCAATGTGCCTGTTTTACAAATATTTTAATGGGCGTGTTCTGATGAACTTGTTTCACTTGTACCCCCTCGACGTACATATCCCCGACAAACCCGTTTAGCAATAAGATCTCACGCCTTCACTGTTGTTGTCTCTAAATGCCCGAAAGCTTTCTATCCTAATAGTTTCTTCCCTCAGACAGCTAGACTTTGGAATCTCCTTCCTGCTGTCAGCTTTCCTGGCTGTACTGATATGCAGAAGTTTAAATGTAACATAAATATCTTGCTAATATTTCCTTGACATGGCCCCACATAGTAGCCCCTTGCGTCGAAGTGGTGATATTCTTTCTAATGGATGAATATGAACATATAGCTATAAAAGTGAAAATGTACCTGTGTGTGTGTGTGTGTGTGTGTGTGTGTGTGTGTGAGAACACTTCTAAACCTATATACTCTATGAATTATTTTTATGTCAAGCTGGGAATTTTATATATCTGTTAAAGGCATGGAATGAGATAATCACAAAACAACAAACCCTACCTGTAAAATTCAAGACAAACTTTATTGATACACAGGATATTATTGCAAAATAGTGCGCCCCCTTCTATCCAACGTTTGGGCGGGTAGTTGGCTTCAATAAAGCGATAGTTTGAGTTTTTTTGCAATCCGTATGCTCTCGTAGTCTGTTGCAGGGAAGGATGAATCTAGCCGTGTTCCATTGGACCTCCTGGCCTTAAAAAATTTGTAACAACGCAAACAGGCTTAATAGCGAAGATAAAAAGTTCACAATGATAAAAATAGTCCGTAATTCTGTTGAAGACATTCTGTCTTATAAGTAAGCTTAATTCGTAGGCGTTTACAAATATTCTATACTTAAGCCAAAGCTGAGATCTGAAATATAGAAGGCACTAATGTCACCGTTCAAGTCTCCTTCTTAGAAGACATAATAAAAATGCGTTCTTCCTCCTTCGGTCGTCTGGAAGGAACTGAAAAACTGAAAAGGAAGTAGAAATTGGCGCACAAAGGCACGTGACATGTTTGGTTAGATTTGACCAATCAAATTAATCGATACAGTGGCAGTTAGCGCTTTTATTATGACTGAAAATGTTCTTTCAGTACTTTACGATTTTGTATCTATAAACGTAAAATTTTGTATATAAGGTATTCAGACATGTGTAAAACTGTTTAATTGGTTTTCATCTTAAAAATAGATGCTAAGGTGTCAACATTAAAATAGTCTTTACATGTCATCAGATTTTTATCTGATGACGTCCAAGTACTAATTTTGATTTAAAGACTAATAAGAATAGTATTTTTACAAGATATTTGACGATTTTTATGCAAACATTTAAAATACATTCCCATTTTAAAACTAAAAAAAAAATTTTAGGAAATATTTAAAAAATAAACATTTAATAAAAAATTTTTTTCACTTAAACCTTGGAAAAACATTTCAATGTGAATACTAATAAAATATGTTTTTATTAGAAGATATCAAAACAATCATTTCAGTGTAAGGACTAGTTTTTTCATTCATAAAAGTCACTTTGTCTATGCCTTTGTTCGTTCCCTATGGACTCCAAAACAGTCTGACCGATTTTCATGAAATTTCACACAAAATGTAGATTATGTGCCCAGGAGTGTTCTTAGATAGTTTTTTTTTTATCGAAATACATCAGATAACTCTAAAAAAAACCGATAATCAAATAAATCTGATTAAAAAAGGAATCGTCCGATGTTTATCAAAGTTAACACTGTTATACAGCCTAACATCAGAAATGCATTTAAGAAGATTAATAATAGCATAAAAAGAAGACTATAGAATCAATACTATGGTATTTGATTGGTAATGGGCGTGATGGAAATGAATTAAATAATGGTACTTAACTTTTGCATTTGACTATTTAATTCAAATAATTATATGAAATAGTTTCATATCATCAAGTCTGCGGGGAGGCACGTAATATTCTTCCTGGTGCACCACGGTGGATTTCCGAACAGAGCAGGAAATCAGTCGATTTCTATGACAATACGAGTATTAGAAGTGTAGAGCATCCGGTGATCCTCATTCAATCCCGGAAAACACCTGGCCTCCCTGATAGTGTTAATATTTTCTCTTAAAGGTAAAATTGTTTAAAACATTGTAATGATTTTAAATCGTTTAAAACTTCCTTTGCATTTATCAATTGCAATAATAAGAATATCTGTTTTACTCGAAACAGAAAACAACAGAGGATCAACCGCACCAGAGAGACAAAGAAGGCAATGTCCCAGTGTTTGTAACGATCGTAGAAATGTGTGCGCGTGTGTGTGTATGTGTGTGCGTATGTGTGTATGCGTGTGGATGCGTATTTGCGTGTGTATGTGTGCGCGTATGTGTGTGTATGCGTGTGTGTGTGTGTGTTTGCTCCAATCTATGGTCTCCCCTCGCCAAACTTTCACAAGAAACACTCGTCTAGCAGAAAACGCCATCACTAATTTTCCCCACTCTTTATCTGTGCCTAAACCTAAACGTAGATTCCATGAACAAAACTTCTTTCTCAGAACTGCACGCCTATGGAATTGTCTTCCGTTTTTCTGCTTTCCAGCTGACTACAATAATATGGTTGTCTTCAAGTCTAACGTAAACAAGTTTTTGATTAGCCGTTTTATATAAGTTAACAAATTTATCGAATTTCCATTACTAACGATTACTATATTGTCCAATTTCTACTGTACACTCTTTAATCCTTAGCCTCGAGTTACCTCTTGACCTTGATAAGTGATGATACCTATGTAAAAAAAAAATGAAAAATAGGCAAACCATTTTTGAAACGTAAAACAATGCAGAAAGCGTAAACGTCTAAAAACTGTGCTCGCCACAGGTGCGTTTCCATTTCTGTAAAGTCCAGATCATCAGTATTTTAAGGTAACAGGGCATCATTACTATTAAAGGAAAAAGTAACACGTCTCTTTTCCTCCACCAGTTTGTGGG
The DNA here is from genome assembly GCF_053919585.1 of Euprymna scolopes. Lineage (NCBI taxonomy): Eukaryota > Metazoa > Mollusca > Cephalopoda > Sepiida > Sepiolidae > Euprymna > Euprymna scolopes. The sequence goes on along the minus strand of NC_136499.1, from coordinate 119,486,378 downwards.
AGACGCTTGAAGACGGTCGAAAAGCCACTTATCCCTCTAATCACGGTAACGTGAGATCATCGAAAGCACGTGACTGGTGTAATACAGAAGCAAACAGAAATAATTCGTTTCGTAATTCGTTGTGTTCAGAAGAAGAGACCGATGAGTACTATGGTCAGGACTCTCGCCCAACATGGGCACTGCTCGGACAGAAAGAAACTGCAACATACTGCATGTACAAATATGCAAATAAAGTTATGGCAATATATCATACTCTTTAATCAAGAAACAGCATGGTCATGGTTCTAAGTCAGATCACTTCGCTCGATAAGGATTACCACGATAGAAATGTGGCACATGATTGCCATCAGACTATTCTCCAGCAACCAGCAAAGAATAACAGGAAAGATCGTGGGTAGAAGAATCAGCGAACGACAGCGAGAAGTTCACTTTGAGAGTCTGAGCATATGATAACATCAAATATGAAGAGTAACAATGAATTCATGAATGGTTCGAGGGAGAGAAGTAGATGGAGGGCCATAGCCGCCAGTGCCTATATCAAGCAGGACACCACCTGAATTGAATTAGTATAAAAAATTAATATTCTGAGAAAATCGGGAAATTTGCCGCTGATCAATAAAAAGGCTTCTATCTATAATTGACATTTGCTGCTGCAGAAATTAAAGACATATTTCTGATGAGTAATTTTCTCAGCTGGTATGATTGCGTGTGTAAAAAAGTTTGGTTAATTCCAATTTTTTTCAGAAAGAAGTTTGAAGTCTAAAGAAAAAGAACATGGCTGTTCGAGATGATGCATAAATAGTTTGGAGCGGAATTCAATATTTCCAGTAAAATAACAGTTGTTATGTAGCGTACAGTATTACACTTTGTACTCATCATAAAGTTATAGGGCTTGTCTCTTTCTGTCTCTTTTTGTCTCTTTTTGTCTTTTTCTGTCTCTTTCTTTCTTTTTTTGCTCTTTCTGTCTCTTTCTATCTCTTTATATCTCTTTCTGTTTCTTTCTGTCTCTTTTTGTCTCTTTCTGTCTCTTTTTGCTCTTTCTGTCTCTTTTTGTCTCTTTCTGTCTCTTTCTGTCTCTTTCTGTTTCTTTCTGTCTCTTTTTGTCTCTTTCTGTCGTTTTTTGCTCTTTCTGTCTCTTTCTGTCTCTTTCTGTCTCTTTTTGCTCTTTCTGTCTCTTTCTGTCTCTTTCTGTCTCTTTTTGTCTCTTTCTGTCTCTTTTTGTCTCTTTCTGCCTCTTTCTGTCTCTTTCTTTCTCTTTTTGTCTCTTTCTGTCTCTTTTTGCTCTTTCTGTCTCTTTCTGTCTCTTTTTGCTCTGTCTGTCTCTTTTTGCTCTTTCTGTCTCTTTCTGTCTCTTTCTGTCTCTTTTTGTCTCTTTTTGCTCTTTCTGTCTCTTTTTGCTCTTTCTGTCTCTTTCTGTCTCTTTCTGTCTCTTTTTGTCTCTTTCTGCCTCTTTTTGTCTCTTTCTGTCTCTTTCTGTCTCTTTTTGTCTCTTTCTGCCTCTTTTTGTCTCTTTCTGTCTCTTTTTACTCTTTCTGTCTCTTTCTGTCTCTTTTTGCTCTTTCTGTCTCTTTCTGCCTCTTTTTGTCTCTTTTTGCTCTTTCTGTCTCTTTCTGTCTCTTTCTGTCTATTTTTGTCTCTTTCTGCCTTTTTCTGTCTCTTTCTTTCTCTTTTTGTCTCTTTCTGTCTCTTTTTGCTCTTTCTGTCTCTTTCTGTCTCTTTTTGCTCTTTCTGTCTCTTTTTGCTCTTTCTGTCTCTTTCTGTCTCTTTTTGTCTCTTTCTGCCTCTTTTTGTCTCTTTCTGTCTCTTTCTGTCTCTTTTTGCTCTTTCTGTCTCTTTTTGCTCTTTCTGTCTCTTTTTGTCTCTTTCTGCCTCTTTTTGTCTCTTTCTGTCTCTTTTTACTCTTTCTGTCTCTTTCTGTCTCTTTTTGCTCTTTCTGTCTCTTTCTGCCTCTTTTTGTCTCTTTTTGCTCTTTCTGTCTCTTTCTGTCTCTTTCTGTCTCTTTTTGTCTCTTTCTGCCTTTTTCTGTCTCTTTCTTTCTCTTTTTGTCTCTTTCTGTCTCTTTTTGCTCTTTCTGTCTCTTTCTGTCTCTTTTTGCTCTTTCTGTCTCTTTCTGTCTCTTTTTGCTCTTTCTGTCTCTTTTTGCTCTTTCTGTCTCTTTCTGTCTCTTTTTGCTCTTTCTGTCTCTTTCTGTCTCTTTCTGTCTCTTTCTGTCTCTTTTTGTCTCTTTCTGCCTCTTTTTGTCTCTTTCTGTCTCTTTTTACTCTTTCTGCCTCTTTTTGTCTCTTTTTGCTCTTCTGTCTCTTTCTGTCTCTTTCTGTCACTTTTTGCTCTTTCTGTCTCTTTCTGTCTCTTTTTGCTCTTTCTGTCTCTTTCTGTCTCTTTCTGTCTCTTTCTGTCACTTTTTGCTCTTTCTGTCTCTTTCTGTCTCTTTCTGTCTCTTTCTGCCTCTTTTTGTCTCTTTCTGTCTCTTTTTGCTCTTTCTGTCTCTTTCTGTCTCTTTTTGCTCTTTCTGTCTCTTTTTCTCTCTTTTTGCTCTTTCTGTCTCTTTTTCTCTCTTTTTGCTCTTTCTGTCTCTTTTTCTCTCTTTTTGTCTCTTTCTGTCTCTTTTTACTCTTTCTGTCTCTTTCTGTCTCTTTTTGCTCTTTCTGTCTCTTTTTCTCTCTTTTTGCTCTTTCTGTCTCTTTTTGCTCTTTCTGTCTCTTTTTGCTCTTTCTGTCTCTTTTTGTCTCTTTTTGCTCTTTCTTTCTCTTTTTGTCTCTTTTTGCTCTTTCTGTCTCTTTCTGTCTCTTTTTGCTCTTTCTGTCTCTTTCTGCCTCTTTTTGTCTCTTTTTGCTCTTTCTGTCTCTTTCTGCCTCTTTTTGTCTCTTTTTGCTCTGTCTGTCTCTTTCTGTCTCTTTCTGCCTCTTTTTGTCTCTTTCTGTCTGTTTTTGTCTCTTTTTGTCTCTTTCTGTCTCTTTTTGCTCTTTCTGTCTCTTTTTGTCTCTTTTTGCTCTTTCTGTCTCTTTCTGTCTCTTTTTGCTCTTTCTGTCTCTTTTTGCTCTTTCTGCCTCTTTTTGTCTCTTTTTGCTCTTTCTGTCTCTTTTTGTCTCTTTCTGCCTCTTTTTGTCTCTTTCTGTCTCTTTTTGCTCTTTCTGTCTCTTTCTGTCTCTTTTTGCTCTTTCTGTCTCTTTCTGTCTCTTTTTACTCTTTCTGTCTCTTTTTGCTCTTTCTGTCTCTTTCTGTCTCTTTTTGCTCTTTCTGTATCTTTTTGCTCTTTCTGTCTCTTTCTGTCTCTTTTTGTCTCTTTCTGCCTCTTTTTGTCTCTTTCTGTCTCTTTTTACTCTTTCTGCCTCTTTTGGTCTCTTTCTGTCTCTTTTTGTCTCTTTTTGTCTCTCTTTGCTTTTTAGTGTCTCTGTTTCTAATATTCTCCTCTGTTTTCTCTGTCCATGTATTAGTTGCTTCATCCCCATATCTCCCACACACTTTACCCCTCTTTCTCTCTCGCACATACACACTCTCTCTCTCTCTCTCTCTCTCTCTCTCTCTCTCTCTCTATTTCTCTTCTCATTTCCAATTTTTTTTTCTTTTTCTCTTCTTTCTGTTTCTTTCTATCTCTTTCGCTTTCTCTGTCTTTATATCTCTATTCTTTGTCCCCCCTCTCTCTCTCTCTCTGCGTCTTTCTTTGCGTCTCTCTCGCTTTCGCAAGCTTATCTGTCACGCATGAACACGTCTGCTTTAAAGAATTTTTTCTTCAATGGTTTGCTACTTTCTGCACAAACAATGTCGACATTGTAGAATACAACATTTTCTCTCCATTCCAAGACATTTTATTTTCTCCCTATCATCCAACTAAACTTCTATCCTTTGCCTAATGTTACCCTTTCCCCGACAGATCATCACTCAAAGTTTTTCCCCCCTGACCAACACTCAACATATCGGGTATATATTTTTTTATTTAGAGGCGTTGAAAAAACGTGATTAGACTTTGTATTCAATTATTTCGTCGTAATATCCCTCATATATCAAAGTTAAAAAATGAGGTACGGTTTGTTATTTTATCTATCTTAATATATTAACATCAAGATAGTTGGAGCTTATGTAACTCTGCGATACAGAATTACACCCAGAAATGCTGTATATATTGTTAACTGCTAATACCAACAAACACTTTTGCGTCTTTTTAATGTGCATATCTATTTTATAAATAGATTCTAATAAATTAATATGCCGCAATACACAGTTGTAGTCTTGCATGTCAATATTTCATATATCTTTTAACAGTAATTATTTTGTCCTTTAGATTCTGAAAAAGAGATCATATTCTCGAAATATCAAAGACATCCACCATCCCGGTTATCTCTCATTATACATAAAACTTTCTTTCTCTCTCTCTCTCTCTCTCTCTCTCTCTTTCTTTCTTTCTTTCTTTCTCTCTCCCTCTGTGTGTGTGCCTGTGTGATTTCGTTCTCTATGAACTCTGGAACGGTTAAGCAACCTTTTTTTTTTAATTTCCCTGCAAATATATTTTATGTGCCCGAGAATGTTTTTCGATAGGTTTTATATTGGAACCTCTCCGAAAAGTATCGAAAATCGATAATTGAATAATTCTATTAAAGAATAAATGTTCAATTTGGATTAAAGTTAGCACTACAAGCATTTGAAATACTTGGCTTTTGAATTTTAAACTTTAATGCAATTAATTAAAAAAAAAATAGGGTGTCGTGAAATAGATCCGAACCCGACTACGAAGCCATCTATGACTCCATTAGCAACGAAGAAACCTTTCGGTCAGCGTGAACCGTGGCGAAAACATAGTGAAAATTAACATTTATGTAAAGATTGAATATCATTCAAGAAGGCAGAGTGTTATCAAATTATTTTGATAACATCATCGAGAGTGATCAAGTGATTATAATAACGCAATCCGCTCACCTGGGGTGAATGATTATTTATTTTCATTTGAACGTCAAGTGCTTAAACAGTAAGAAAGTGCTCAACAATAAGAACCCACCGTACAAACATAATTATATATATATATATATATATATATATATATATATATATATATATATATATATATATATAATACATGATAGAATTCAGATGAAAAATCCTGATAGATATTGCTTAAAGTAATACTTTCAAGGACATCCTAGCCAAAAAGGAAATGCTCAATATTTAAGAATAGAGCAATATATAAGTTTCGTGGTTCAATTTTAAATTCTGGAAAAACAACATATGGAGGCATATATTCGATTTAAGAATTTATTGCTTGACAAAGGAATATATAGAAGGGGTTATTTTAATTTTCTTAATAAATGGATTTTCAACAATAGCTCATATCATCTAAGGAAATGAAATGCAGTTAGCAAAATGTTCAGTTGCGAATGGACGCTATTTTGCTTTTCAGCACAATTATTGAAAATAGTTTTTTGAGTGGCTGTGGATAATTATATTTCAATAATTGAGTGGTTGTGGCTAATTATATTTCAATAATTATGCTGAAAAGCAAAATAGCGTCCGTTCGCAGCTGAACAATTTGCTAACTGCATTTCAGTGTTGAAAATCCATGGATTAAGGAAATAAAAATTACCCCTTTTATATATTCCTTTGTCAAACAATAAATTCTTAAATCGAATATATGTCTCTATGTGTTGGTTTTTCAGAATTTAAAATTGAACCAGGAAACGTGTATATATATATATATATATATATATATATATATATATATTAATACGATAGTGTGTGTGTTATTTTATGTGTCACGCTGACATCTGTTTTCTTTCGAGTGGTTGTAGTTTAATTGTTACGACTTTCCATTTCTTGTAATAAATAATTTTACCAAGAATTCTTTTTAACTTTTGGTTTCAGTTTCAATTATAGCTAAAGGAACTGAAGTTATAAGTATTTCATATATTTTTTCTTTATGAGTTTTGGTTTCAGTTTCGATTCAAGCTGATGCACCCAAGCCATATTTTTTTTTTAAATGACAACTTTATAATATATAAACTCAATAGAAAATTGACTCTATAATAATATATGAGAACTCTTCATAAATTCTAATATCATATTTAAGTGTATTTTATAACCGAGCTATGTCAGGCGTCTCTGCTAGCTTAGATAAATACTTTTGCAGTTTTAACAAAAGAGCTACAGTAACATCAGGGTGTAACCATTTACGGTGAACACCCACAAAATATCAACATCAATATATTACACTTAAAAGAGTACGCTGTCGAATTTCCACAGCTCCCGCTACTTACTATTATTATTTTTTTTATACCTACAAACACTGTATATATATAGACTAGCGGGATGGAGTGGGAGCGCACGGATTTGTCCGGTCATAAAATACGCTTAAATATGATCTTTTAATTTTTGCAGATTTGTGTGTGCCATCGGCTAGAATCGAAAACGAAACTGTAGCATTCATCGTCTTTTGCCATTTTTCCACTCTTTTACAGAATTTGATCAAAAAAAATTTTTGGAATAAAAACAATTTATTATTTCTGTTTGGTCGTCCCGTTCCTACTTCACAGGCATTTTTATGGAATGTATTTCCACGAGCTCCAAGCAATTGTAACCCCTTACTCGTCAGACAAGTAGCAAAATTCCACCCCTTCATAGCAGAGATCCGTAGACGCCGGACAGCCTTCTACTAAAATATTTTCTTGCCTCAAACTGCTAGACTTTGGAATTCCCTCCCAGATCTCAGATTCCCCGACTGTACTGATATGCAGAAGTTCAAGTGTAATGGGAACAGACATATCGCTGCTCAACTCCCTACATAGTATCCCTGCAAATTTTGTCCCAAATAGTAGACCCTTACATCCAAGTGGCACTGTGCTTTGTTTGGAGTAAAAAAAAAAAAAAAGCAATAATAAAAAGATATAGTAGAAGAACACTTAGTTAACAGTTTTTTTTAAATTTTAACTGTTTGTTATGTACTTGTATTCGTGCAAACATGATGACGTCATAATGACATCGGGTTGTCTAGATACGCAAAGTAACGAAGACGTCACAAAGAGCGGACGTTATAGAGTGGAATTTAATAAGAGGTGGGTGAACAACACTAGTTTGTGCATCCGTCGAGAAGCCAAGTTTGAATACGTGTTCACTCCTTAAGCATGGCACAGGCGATGCTGGGTCCTTCGGAACTCATCCCGCTAGGTTAGTAATAGAAAAGTAAAGATACTCTTGCCTGGTGGTATAAATGAGATCCTAGCCCCTGTTTTTTTTTGTTTGTTTGTTTGTTTTTATAAGAGAACCTCAGAGTCTTCCCAACCCCTTTGCACCATTTCTTTATTTTTGCCATCCCTGGTCATCCCCAACTCGGTGGTCACCTTCCAACCCCCCCCATTGTCTTTTACTCCCCAACTCCCATTGCTACCACCCCGATCCCTAATTAGAGATATTCCTGCTTGTTTTCGGTCCCCCGGAAAACAGTGAAGAATCTATCACATAAATTTAAGGGGGTTGGGGGGGTCTATACCTTTCTAAGTTGTTATTCTTTATTTCTGTACATGAACATTTTCTTAGATTTACCCAACCCCAACCACGAACTTCTGTACATAGAAATCATAAATGTAAGACATTTTTATCAAATGGATTTGAACTTTTTATTTAACACACACACACACACACACACACACACACACACACACACACACACACACACACACATAAAAACACACACACACATAAAAAAATGCGCACACACAAACATTTTACAATATTTTTTTAAAATGTACATAGATTTACAAAAAACGATAAGCAATCAATTAGGGATTATTCCACACAGTGAATGTGGTATTGTGGTAAATGTTGCCAGTCAAGAGTAAGACTTCAAAGTCAACTTTTTCTTTCATTTTTCTATAGTCATGAAGAACCTGTACCCCCACCACCACCATTCTTAGAGGGTCTTGTGGCTAATTTTGTTTTTTTTTTTATATTATTTGGATTTCCAATTTTAAACTTCAGCAATAAAATATATGCTAAGATCATAGTGTAATATCTGTTCTCATGCTGTACTTCGCCTTTTCGGTCCGCAGTCCATGGTGGAGAAATCCTTCATAACTGTGACAATTATTACTGTTTGTTGTTATCCAGAGTTCCCTTTTTTGAGGAGCTGGATTTTCCCAATATCAAAAAAACGAACTGTATTCAACTCTGCCCTCATGGGTAGGTTAATAAATAGGAACTGACCTTCGAGAAAAAAATTATTCACACGCACCCACGTGCAATATATACAATTTTTTACAAAAACGCTTAAGGAATTTATTAAATAGGTTTAACTCCATAGAGTGAATGTGGTATTGTGGTAAATGGTGCCAGTCAGAAGTAATCTCTAACGTTTTATAGGCAATAAAAAAGAGTTTGCACCCTTCCTTCGATTCCACCAATTTCTTATAGGGCTTCATGCCTAAGATTTTTTTATTTTTTAATTTTTACCTTTATTGTGTCAACATTAATTATAACTTTTCAAGTGAATAATAACCTATATAAATATAATACAACTTCTAGATACAACGCACGGCTCTTTACAAACAGGTTTTTTTCTCCAACTTTAGGAAAAAAAGAAACAAAACAACATACTGAAGATGGAGTATATCTCTGAAATATATTTGTTAAAAATTTCAAACAAATAAAATATTTGTTTATTTTCCAATATTACGTTGTGATTTGGCTTTCAAGTGCACTTGATGCGTATTTTGTTTTATTCAAATTAAAACAACGTCTCTATATGAACTCACACCCTTGTAGTTATATAAATAAGATCAGAGTGCAGTATCTGTTCTGATGCGACGCAAAAGTTAATTTGTCCTCAGAAAATGGAGGGAAACCCCTTCTATACTAAGGATGTTTTCTTTATTTTTGATTACTTCCAGAGTGCCCCTTTTTAGGGGAGCTGGTTCTTCCCTCATAAAAACGACGTGTCACATTTTGGTTTTCTGAAGAAGCAAATAAATACGAATAAATACTAATCGAATCTGGCCTTCACGCTAAGATAAGAGTGTAGTATCTGACCTAATACTATACCCGAGTTTATCTGTCCTTAGTCAGTGTGCGGAAAATACTTATGTATTAAGTCAATATTTCAGTTTTGCCTAAAATTCAGTGCCCCTTCTTGGGGAGCTGGTTTCTCTAACATTAAAAACAACTTTTTGTCACATTTTACTTACGTGGGCAAACAAATAAATGAAAATACCAATAGGATCTGGCTTCCAGACCAAGATCACAGTGTATTATTGTTCTGATACTACAATTATATTAATTTGGCCTTAGCCAATGAAGGGAAAGCCTGTCTATACTAAGACAATTTTTTAATTTTTTCTTACTTTCAGAAAAAAGGGGCAGCACGTGATCAAGGCAAATTAATATAATTAGGATCTGGCTTACGGACCAAGATCACAGTGTAGTATCTGTACTGATGCAACCCTTAAGTCAATTTCTCCTTGGTCAATGTAGGGAAAACCCTCTATAATAAGGCAATTTTTTTTCATTTTGCCTACTTCCAGAGTGCTCCTTTTTGGAGAGCTTTTTTTTTTCCACACATTAAAAACGACCTTGTGTCACATTTTACTTTCGTAGGGAAGCAAATAAATACCAATATCCGTGAAAATATAATAAAAGCTGACATAACAAAATGATTTTTAAAAAATAGCGAATATTGACGACCCGTGTCCCGAAGCACGAAAGCTACTCTTTCCAAAAAGAGTAACCATTTTTTTTTCTTAATTACTATAACGTCTGATAATTCGCACCTGTTTAATAGTCCTGTTGTCTCTGTATGTGTAGATCGTAATGAGGTTGATATCCCCCTTTTTGTACGCGTCTGTAGACGTACATATGACTTCGCATTGCGAGATGCGTCAATGATAAAATGGATCCGAAAATCCATTACTGGCAGCCGTGTTTTTGCTAAGACAAATTAGGTTTATCTTGAGAAGAGACTTGAAGAACAATTTATCACGTGTTGACGCATTCCGAACGTGGAGTTGGGCTAAAGGCTTTTTATTCGCTTAGAGAATGGTGACACGGACTGCGAAAAAAGGGTCGACATATTTTTTAGGTACAACTTCAATTCCGGACGCATTCACAGCACATCAGTCATGCAGTCTCCGTTCTTCTTATCTCAATATCTATTTATTTATCTTTCTGTTTGTTAGTTTGTATATCTGTCTCTTTCTGTTTGTTAGTTTGTATATCTGTCTCTCTAATGTTTTGATATAAAGGCGACTGAGGACATTTTTGGAAAGCTACTTTTTTAAAGGGGGGGGTCAACAATTGTGGAGTATCACTATTTTGGGGAGTCACCTGTTTTTGAGGGTTACGTTGAGGGGTTTTGATTTGGGCAAGATATTTTGGGGATGATCCTATATCAGAGAAATGTATACAGTGAAAAAAAAAGCGTTGAGGCTTATAATTAAACTAGCAGGGCTACTTGGCATTGCCCGGGGTCAAAGTGCAATATATTCTTATCAAAACGTCTATTTCTTCTTATTGTTCTGGCCCTTTTGTTTTTTGTCCTTTTTCGCCCAACTCATTCTTCTCTCTTTCTGTATGCACACCCACATTTTATAGATTATTCAAGGAATGTATCGGTATAAAGGGACCTTCTCAACTCGGAAAACACAGTTACTTCCCTTTAGTAACATCAAGCAGATAGAAAACAGACACACACCCCAAGAAAAAATTTGTACAAATTAAGGGTAAAAAAATGAATATTTATTTCGAAATTCAAAATATTATACATCCGGAGCAACGCTGAGTAAGAAAACAAAAAAAAAAAAACTTGTTACGGTAGGTCGTTGTTTCTGGGTTTATTTTTTGTTTTGTTTATTTCTTCTGTAAACATTATTATGTTTACATGTTTTCCTCATTTTTTTGTTTGTTTGTTTTAGCAGCGTTTGTTACGCTTTTATAAGCGGCGAAGCTCGGCGGTTAACGTCGTGTCTCGAGCAACGCCGATCGGACGTTGAGTTACGCCTGGTTCAAATTATGCACAAGTATTAACTAGCCTTCATCAGGTGTTTTGTATCGAACTGGAGAACCGTTTGTTAGGAGTCTCGAACCGAACCCTTTATTATTATTACGGGGTACCGTGTTCGGACTTCCGCTAGGCTCTGGGGCATAGTTGCTGATTCTCTTTTTTTAATGTTACTTTTCACTGCCTTCATTTAGGATTGAACTCAGCACCTTTGGGTAACTGTAAACTTTGATACAACGTCTAGGACCACTCGGCCATATGTCACCCCCGTAATAATAATAAAGGGTTGGGTTCGGTTCCCCAGTTCGATACAAAACACCTGATGAAGGACGGAGGACAAAACGGGCGAAACGTTGTGACTCAAACAACCAAGATGAAGAAGTCAGTCCGACACTCTATATCAATGAAAACGCCTCATCTAAAAAAATACAGAAAATTACTAAGTACCAACTAGTCTTTATATGTATGCAAACAAGAAACATGATATAACATAAGCAATAAAACCAAAAAAAAATGATTCCACTGGCATACGTTGAAAAAAAAAGTGCTCTCCTATTGTAACAATGCGTCGATAAACCAAATCACCAGCAGCCGTAGGATAGCTGACTAGCGAAAATATTAGCAACAGCAGCCGTTTAAGTAAGTGTGCACACGCTGCCATTACAGGAAAGAAGAAATGAAAAAGAAAAAGAAAAAAGGGGCAGCACGTGATGAAGTGGAGAAGCAGAATTAACCGGGGAAGATAGACGTGTGAAAATCAGAGCGGTCAAGCGCTAGCTACATTCGGCGTCAGGTGGCAGAGAGAGAAAGATTTTTAAAAGGCAGATTTAAAGAAAATGGAATGCGGTATTTTCAGAAGAACCACGAAAACATACTTAACATTTGCCCTAAAAATACCAAGTTAGATTTTTATTTCTGTCGTTTCTCTTCTTTGCACCGAATTCTCAGATTAGAGCTAAGGCGATTAATTATAATCGGAAATTAGAAAAAATCGGAACATTTCAGGATATCAGAAGTGGTATCGGAATCAGAAGAATTTACCCTTATTTTTCAATGTCAAAACAATTATTTTAATTGTCTTTTCTATTTATTTTTATTTAACGCAAAATCTCCCGCTGCCGGTATTAATAATAAAACAATAAATATTTATTGATTTTAAACTACGTGTAAAACTATAATCTGTAGATAATTCCCACGAGTGTGTAATTGATATTTCTTACGTATTCTTATTGTAATCGGGACAAAATAATAACTCTGTGGTTAAATATTTAAAGATTTATAAGGAATCGAAATCGGAGTCGGTTATAGTATCGGAATCAAAAATTTATTATGGAATCAGTAATTGTATTTAAATCGGAACAAAATATTGCAATCGTCGCATCACTTTTTAAGACAACATGTGCGTCCGACGGGTTGAAATGTAACGATATAGATTAAGTGTAACGGTTACGTTACAATATTTTATATGTGTTTAAACTGTAACTTTACATCAGTAGGAAAAACGTAGAATGTTCATGAATATTTTAGACTCCTTGTAAAACACCGGGTACTCTGTAGATAAGATATCGAAAAAATCAGAACCAATACTTTAAGGGCCGTGTGTTACACGGGTCTGAAAATCGTAATTAAAAACGCCACTCAATTATACAAAATATATTTCACCTAAAGTCATTAATAAGTTCATTTGTTTTCATATTTGAAAGAAAGTTCAACGAGAACGGTTGGGAATATTTCAATGAGTAGGCGAAAACGAAGCGATTCAAACAGTGTGCGTGCGCGCGTGTGTGTGTGTGTGTGTGCGTGTGTGTGTGTGTCGCGCTTTGCAAGTGAGAGTTGAGCCATGGCAGTAGGCTCAATTTCAAACAGAGGGGAAGCGAGAGAACACGTGTCTGTGTACTTGGGCTCAACTGCTTATTGAAGAAACCCCTGTCTTCTTATAGCATTAAAGGTGTATTGAATACTACATTTTTTACAAATTCGAAAAAATGCATCTGATTGGCTAAGAATGAGTTTATATGTTGTTTTTAATAAAGTAGGAGTCAGGCTACATGCGCAGAAACCAATTCTAGCATTTTCATTTTGTGTAATAGAGCGTGTATCTGCGCGTGTAAGAGAATCAGCAGCAGCCGAAGGATAGCTAACTAGCGAAAATATTAGCAGCAGCCGTTAAAGCACTATATAGATTAGCTAGTGTGCGCGACCTTGCGTCACAAGAAAAGGAGAGAAAAATACACCACGTTGTAAAGGAGAGATACGAAATGCCTGATGAAGGAAAAAAAAAAAGGCCAGAACCAAAGGTGAGATGGATGTGTGGACTCGTGGTGGCAGCATGCTACTTTTAAGCTGGTGTTGAGACGGCAGGGTTTTGTTAATGTAATAGTAAACAAAATGAACTGTAAAAAGAACAAGAAGCAGACATTCGTTGGAAAGTAACCGTAAATAAATGGCATTTGTTTAAACAGAAAAAAAAAAGTTGAGGAGGATTATGTTTGTTTCTTTTGTATTTGTTCGTTCCTTTGCGGTGGCGCTGGACAACGTGTGAGTCCAAGAGATTTGAATTGTACCGACACGGTCAATAACTAATGGCCTCGTTGCACTTGGACGCCGAGGTGAAAGCATCAAGGTGTAGATATTATCTCGTTATCTGGAAATATGTTTGAGTTAAGAGTGTTTGTTATTATTAAATTGTACGGGTTAACGACAATAAATTCAACCATGCGTGTTCTTTTGGTGGAAAATTACAAAATAACTATTTGTGCGTTGGAAATAAAATTAATGTCTTAAGATGATGATAAACCAAGTCAAAACATGTTTCGATATAATAGTGCTTATGTCGCTGGAAAAATGGTAGCATCACTCTACCTCTTCAGAAGGTACCTGACTCCACGTGTATCTTTTAATAATGTTTAATGTAACCAGAATACGACTCGCCAAAATGGGGAACTCTTAACTGATACAAAAACATTTGTAAATCATAAAAAAGGATCGTATTTAAAACTAGACTACCCGTGACCCATTTGGTCAGTATGTTATATTAGCTATGGAATTCATGTATGAGCGTGACACTTGTGACGTAAAGAAAATAGTTTATTTTTTTGAAAAAACAGAAACATTTCTATGAAAGTATATTGGAATGAAAAATCACGGACGGATCACTCAAACATGAAAAAAAAATTCTCCCTATTCGCATAAAGTTGCCTATTTTTCTGAATAATCGCTTAAAATCCGAAAATTAAACATGATTTTCCTACGAATCGATCGCTGACAAAAGTCATTTAGCAGCAAAAACGTACATGAACCTACCGATGAGAAATAGAAGAATGAAAATCCCGTATTGGAATCCTTAAACCAAGTTATAGAAACTTAAAATCTAAAAAAAAAAATAATAATTAATAAACCCTGAAGCAAAAAAATAAAACCTAAATAAATAAAATAAAATAAAACTAATATTGAAAGAGATTAGGAAATGTGTCAACAAATTTACCGTTCTCACACAACTATTTTGTATCTAGAAATGTAAACAAAAAATAAAAAAAAAGGAAGGAAGGCAAAGAGAGTAGTAGTAGTAGTAGTAGTAGTAGTAGTAGTAGTAGTAGTCTTGGATTTACTACCATTATTCTTATGTTTGTCAACGGGTTAAAGTTGTTTAGTTGTAAGAAAATAGCGACAGTATAGTTGTAATAAAGAATAGTTGCAAAACACCCCCACTCTTCCCATGTTAAATAATAATTTTGAAATAATAACGTTAATATTTCAGTGCGCAGATCACAATCTGCAAAAGAAGCGATTGTGTTTATTTGTTTACGTTGTTATGGGTTAATGTTTATGCGCGGATGCACAACCGGATGTCGTAAACCGGAAAGTGGGTTGCATCACTCGTTACAAGGTCATTTGAGTTTTAGAATTATATAGATTGGATATGACCTATGACGGAATTCAACTTTCGGTCGTATGTAAGTCTGGTATCTCCCAAATTTCTGATACAATACATGAGTACTTTAAGCGCGTGCGAAAGAGAGAGAGAGAAAGAAAGAAAGAAAGAGAGGGAGGAGTGCAAAGAGGACGGGAACTCTGTTCTGTCTGCCTGCTTCCCACCGGACTACAACTTGGATGTGTTCAAGTCCAACTTTAACGAATTCCTAATGAACCGCCCCCTTAAGTAAACACTTCATCAAATCTCCACACTAACGTAATGTACTTGCAATAACCCTTATCCCTGAGTGGCTTCCAGGCCTTAATAAGTGGTGATCACTGTGTAAAAAAAAATAGAAAGAGAGAGAGAAAGAGAGAATTAACATGACACATTCACTTAAACAACGATTATTATTCAAGGCTAATTCGCAATTTTAAATTGGATGTGGCATATGACGTCATTCAACTTCCGGGGATATGTAAAACTGACATCTCGCAAATTTCAAAGATGATGGATAAGTATTTTTAAGCGTTATAAACAGATAAATAGATTGATGGTAGAGTTGGGACGGATTATCGGAATCGTGACTCGGAAAAATCAGAACATTTTTTTTGTATCAAAATCGCTACTGTAATCGGAACCAACGATTCTTTTAATTGTCTTTTTTTTTTACGTTATTTAAGAGTTAGTTTTTCGTTCTTGTATTTTGAACTACCAGTAAAACTAAATCTATTCCCCCCTCTAACTGCAAGTGTATTTGTACGTTAGCGAAAAATATTACCCAAGTATTACATTAATCTGCCCCACCCACACACACAAAAATAATGAACAAATTTGTAGCTAAATATTGAAATATTTTGAAAGAATCGGTATTGGTAATTTTATTGAAATTGGAAATTTTAAACAGAATTAGCAATTGTATCGAAATCGGGAAATATATTGGTATCGTCCCGTTACTAATAGATAGATAGATAGATAGATAGATAGATAGATGGATAGAGAAAGAGAGAGAGAGAGACAGACAGACAGACAGACAGACAGACAGAGAGAACTAATAAAAATAATACATTGATCAAACTGACAATTATTACCAGAACATAGAAGATAATCTTTTTTTACGGCCATGAGAACGTTTGTCAATTGTAAAAAATAAAACATAGCCTTTGCGGTCAGTCCGTCGCAGTCATGTCGTTGTCAAAATGACTGATAGGTACGGTTCATATGGGGCATCACGGATAACGTATGGAAAGGTCATTCAGATAACGCTTATCCCTTGAAAATTTAATTCAGGGTACAAAACGTGCGGTCATTTTAAAATCTCATCTTAACAAACCCCTCTATTTTTGTTTCTTCTCTCTGAAAAAGAACTTAATTAATTGGAAAACATGTATATATATATCTATAGCAATAAAAAGTAACAGAGTGTAGTAATAAATAGTGATATTTACATGCCGACATAAAAGTAGGTTTAAGGTTCCTAAAATTCGTACTAAAATTATCCACAAGGACATGCAACGTGAGTGGTCAGAATACTTGATAAAAAATATATGCACATGTCCTTCAGAAAAAAGCGCCAACGTTTCTGTTCTAAATAAAGTTCTATATATGGGGGAGTCATCTCTATTCTCCTATTTACTGAATACTGGCGGGTTACCCGGCGTTGCCCGGGTGTTTGGAGGTGTGTGTGATTTTAAATAAAAAAAAAGTTTTGGTAGGTAGTTAGGATCGAACCCGAAGCCCTGAGGCGAATTTGAGGGGGAAAAACGTGAGACGTTTACCACTTGGCCAGCAAAAAAGAGTAAGTGAAAGACGTTTGAATTTATTTAAGTAGAATTGACAGGTGCCTGTTTAATGAGGTCAAATAGAAGTCGCGGAGTTTAGATTTACGACGATAGCAACGGCTATTTAGGAGTTAACATTTTCTGCGGGACAGTTTTTAATGAGGTGCAACCCCAACTTTGGGGAGGAAAAGCAGCTCCCCCGTTTGTTGGGGGAGTGTTGTCTAAACTAAGGCAATCGCCTGATATGAGGGTGAAAAGCTGAAATTGACCAAACATTTACATCGCTTTCTGGAGACCACCCGGCCAATTGGAATACAGTTTCGCTTTTTTTATACCGAATAGCGAAAGAAACACGCGGCTATCTAAATATCTGGAAAAAATAGCGTTTAAAAGTCGGGCAAATGAAATACACGCGCGACCCCCGTTCTTAATTCGTACATATTATTATACAGACAACATATAAAAAGTTGTATGAACGAGTGAACCGACCGAGCGCTCCCCTGAGAAAAAGCCTTTTGCGGACATACAGAAAAAGCGCACACACATACATACACACACATTTTCGCTTTTATATTTATAGATTAGCAAGGAGTACCTGGCGTTGCCCGGGTGTTTGAAGGTGTGTGTGTTTGGGGGTGTAAATCAGAACAAAAAGGAAACTTAACGATAGCGATTTTAAAACTGGCAAACAGGGGGGGGGGCAGGTAGGCTTAAATCCGGAGCGTTGACACCAATATGCTGAGCCTGAACAACTGTGCTACGGCGAAAGTGGCAATGTAAGAGCCATTAGAAAGTGAGTCAAAAAAGAGTAAGTGAAAGAGGATTTATTGACAGGTGGCCACTTAATGAGAACATCACAGGAGCGTTACCACGGCGTAAGCAATGCCTCTTCAGCAGTATATATTTTTGGTGCAGGAAAGTTTTTAATGATTGTTTTTTAGAAGGGAGGAAGGAGGGAAGGAAGGAAAATCGGCTCCTCCGTTTATCATTAGGGGTGGAGTAATAAAGCAATTGTCTGATATGACGGCAAAGCCAACATTGACCAATCGAATCGAGTTTCGTTTCTTTTTTTTATACCGAAAAAAGAAAGCAACACACGGCGATCCAAAAATGTGGAACATTTAACGTTTCAAAGTCGGAAAAATTAAATAGACAGGCGATCCCCTTTGTTAAGTCGTAGATATTACGATTTAGAGGTCATATAAAAAGTTTTAAGAAGAATTTAGCCGAGCGAGCAGACCCCGGAAAAAAAGCCTTTTGCGGACATACACAAAAACTATGCATACATATATACACGCACACATTTTCGTTTTTATATTTATAGATTGTGATGTACTCCTAAGTAATTGTATGCGCCTGGTTCCATCACATCAACACATTCAACGATCATCATCATCATATCATAATCATCATTATTGCCTTCGTTCTGCCTCAGGAGAGTGAATACCCTGTACAAGGGTAACTGTGCATGTAACGTTGAGGCAAGGGTTGCGCAATCAACTGTCACATTTATCTTGAATTGAAACCGCGTGATTCTGGTAATAAGAGAAATGTCTAAGATGACCAGAAACAATAACACATGTTTGAAAATTATAAATGCCTATTATGACTGATGGTTCCCCGTGCATTTAAGCAACGTTGAGCTTGGCTAGTTCTAGATGAGTGACTATTGGGGAATTCTAGTCGCTGTATGTGTGCTTTCTGCTTATATCGGCATTGTTTCCAGTCGTCCTGACCCTCCACTTGCCACTGATATTCAACAATGCCGACTCAGGAGAAGTGTGGTTGGTTTTGTGCAACATTTGGCTCAAAAATTTCACGTGCATGTACCCTTACCGTGGGTATCCATAGTATGTCAAGACTGGAGGAAGCCTTTTTTCTCCGCTCATGAAAGCCTAGGATACACTCGAAGAAAAGGGTTTAAAACTTAGTTAAGAAGAAGAAGAAGAAGAAGAAGAAGAAGAAGGAAGAGACCGGGGAACGATTAGAGCGTTAAAAAGAAAAAGGAAATAAGAGGAAAAATAGTGAAAGGTATAAGCAAACTTAACAAAAAAAATGAAAAACAAAGAAGTAAAAGAAATAAATAAGAAAGAAAAAGGGAATTGAAAGAAAAATAGATAAATAAAATAAATCTAGATAAAAGATAATAAAAGAAGAAAAGAAGACAATAGAAATAGAAGAAGAATAACAAAAGCCTCGAAGTGGGAAGAAGAGGACGATTCATGATTTTTGTCTCATTTTCTTTTATCCTTTTTTTTCTTGGTTTTCGTGTGAGAGGGATGAAAAAAAGTAGAGAAAAGTAGGAAGAGAATGAAGAGTTGGAGGGGAGAGTAGATAGAGGTGAAGGAGAGCGAGGAAAGAAAATAGGGACAAAAAGTAAAAGAAGAAGAAGAAGAAGAAGAAGAAGAAGAAGAAGAAGAAGAAGAAGAAGAAGAAGAAGGGAAATGCGAGCGAGAAATGAATCGATCAAGATAAAGAAAATGGGGAGAAAAAACGAAAAATGGTAGAAGAACAAGATTTAAAAGTAGAAAGAAAAACAGGAAGGTTGTATAGAGAGGGAGGTGATATCGACGTATCAACTGAGTCATATTGTATAGTATAGCTATCGGGATATATTTCAGTTCGTATTTACATATCATATTTTATAAGAAGAATTCTTTTATTTATGTAGGAGTACTTCTATCTTCACTGCTGGACTCTGTGATGGAACATGCAACGACCAACACCATGACCGATTGAAATATAGGTTTTCTTTTCTTTCTTTGTTAAACCACAGAAACGATGAAGACTTTATATTTTACAAAATATAGTTATTTCAGTGGCTCAGTGGTCTTCGCAACGATTGTACTTGTTCCTTTCAGCCCCACTTCCTGGTTTTGAAGCACGTCTGTTCACTTTAGTGACCAAACTCAAAACTCTCAAATTTAATTTCGTTACGTTATCATAAAGACGCACGTCTCCTAGCGTGTGTCACGTATGCAACTGTTAAAGGTTATTTTGTTTATTTTAAATTTAGCTAATTACTGTAACCATGTCCAGTTAAACCCCATGGTTATATTCCAAACTGATTTATTGAATAAACAATAGATAAAAGAGAAAATCTTTATAAAAATTAAAGAACAGAAAAAATTTAAAGAATTGCAAGAAAAGTGATAAATCTCTCTATATATAAAAGTGAAAGTGTGTGTGTGTTTGTGTCTCTGTGTGTGTCTGTGTGTGTGTGTCTGTGTACATATCCCTACACAATATCTCTATCAATTTTTAGTCTACAGACTCGGAATTTGATATACAAGGTACTGAAATTTTGAAAAATCTTTGTAATCTTTGTTTTCGGCCAAAAATTTGTCTGTTAAGAGGGTCAAAGTTCAACTCCTTTGAGAACTCTACCAAACTCCTCCGACAATTTGGGGTCTAAACACTTGAAATTTTAGATATAAGTTCCTTGGACATGGATCAAACTTAATAGCCCAAAACTGTAAATGTTAAGAGGTCATAATAGGGGTCAAAGTTTAAAAAAAAATGACGTGTCAAACACACGAGCAACGCCGGGTTGAAAGGCTAATAATATATAAAACTATTATGATGGAGTTGTTTAAAAAAAGTAGTAGTAGAAGAAGAAGAAGAAGAAGAAGAAGAAGAAGAAGAAGAAGAAGAAAAAGAAGAAGAAGAAAAAGAAGAAGAAGAAGAAGAAGAAGAAGAAGTAGAAGAAGAAGAAGAAGAAGAAGAAGTAGAAGAAGAAGAAGTAGAAGAAGAAGAAGAAGAAGAAGATTCATGATTTTTTTTTCACATTTTCTTTTATTTTTTATGTGTGTAAACCGGGAATCGTCCAGAGTCGATTACATCAAAAGAAATTCCATCCGTGTCCGGAAATCGGAGAACATAGTGGAGCCTTTCCGTGGGAGCAAGACCCTCCATGTCAGGCTGTGCGGCTTCTTCCGCGGGGAGCAAAATAAGTGCCAGAAACGTTGACACCAAATGTTCAAAGGGGCGTAAACAAGGGCCGTAAAAACAAGCAGGTTTTAATGGATATGAAAAACAGAGTTTCCAAGAAAGGGAGGGGAGGGCGACGAGAAAGACGTTTAGAAAAAAAAAATTGCTTGGATTTCTTGAATAAGGAAAGGGAGAACTTTTGAGAACAGAGAAAGAAATAATTCCGAAAATCTTGAAGACCCAGGGGGATTGAGCTACAGTGGAAGACATGCAGGTCACGCAGTGCGATCTGTCTCTATCTGTGTATTTGTATGAGTGTGTGCGTGCGTGTGTGCGTGCGTTCGTGCGTGTGCGCGCGCGCGCGCGTGTGTGTGTGTGTGTGTGTGTGTGTGTGTGTGTGTGTGTGTGTGTGTCGGGGTCGGAAAGGCAATCGCTTTCCAGTTTGTTTCAATTTGTCTTTCAGCACCCTCACAACTTTCCCTCTACACCACCTCATACAAAAAAAAAAAAAATGATTCTGGATCTTCTACTGCCCCTCTCCCCATCGTCTTGTCACTGTTGTCTATTTAACATTTGTTTTGATTCTTCAATCTTGCGTTATCTCTCTTTCTCTCCCTCCCTTCCTTTCTCTCATTCCTCTCTCTCTATTTCTCTCTCCGCTCTCTCTCTCTTCTTCCTTTTACCATTCACACTGTTTCTACGGTTGATCTACGTTGCCTCTACTCACACAGCCTGTCAGATCAGATGAGAATCCTCTCTTCACAAATGAAGCTGACCCTTTTTTTTAATTTTAAAAATATTTGGAATGAAAGACAGAAGGAAAGTGCTGGAAAACACGCAGAAGAAAACAAATAGAGCAAAAATGAAATGATTTAAGATACGTCTCTTTAATTAGCGCGACTATAAATGAAAATGAAGTCATATCTCATTCTCCAGCGTTACACGCGCGCACACACTCTTGAAATTTTAGATGTAGGTTACCTGGGCATTAGTAAAACTCTTTAATATATATATACATATTCGCCAAAAAAAAATAAGATGAAAAAAAAAAAATAAATAATAATGATAATGTCGTTCCTCAAACTCCGTCTCCGTTCGTTTACAATATTAAGTCAACAGATATTTGGGTTTGACGATGCGAATAGGTCTCCGTGCAAATTATTCCTCGTGATATATAATAATAGAAGGTTGATTTTATAATGCATAACATGTTTAGACGTGTTGTATGATGTATGAGCGGGCAACGTCTAGGAACCAGCTAGTATATATATATATATATATATATATATATATATATATATATATATATAAAAATATATATATATATGTATGTATATATATATAACAGTATTGAGCACTTTCTTCAGTTTTTATTAATTACCATTTCTACTATATATATATATATATATATATATATATATATATATATATATATATATATATATATATATATATATATATATAAATGCAGATTCGTATTTATTATTATTTTATATTGGACCCAATATGTAGTAATTATTTGAAAAGTTTTGAAAAAAATAAAATAAAATAAAATAAATAAATGAATCGTGTGCTACTATCGAGACACGAAACCGAAGCGTTTAGCTTACAATTAACTTTTTTTTCCATTTGACGTTAATGCTTAAGCTATGAACCATGTTTTCTGTAAGGCTACAAATTAAAAAAAATGAAACAATAGATATTATGTTACGCATGCATATTCGTAATGCTGTCGTTCGACTGTCACCTGGAAATTTTATTTCTGTAATTTTCACACTTTTACTCCGTTTTTTTTACCGGCTAAAACCGAAATATAAAGCTTCGCGTGTGTCCGAATACCCTATATATGAAGTTTTATATTTGTAGACTAAAAGCCGACAGAGGCAATATTTTTAAAACATATATATATACCCTTACATAATATTTATACATAGAAAGTGTTTGTGTTTACTATAAACTTTATATGCAAATATTGCGCAAGTATAAATCATATGTAATATCCGCAGTTATATAATTGCACGTAATAGTTAACTAAAGAATATCATCCCATGAGAAAACCGAAAAAAAAACTAATAGGGAATTAATTAAAACTAATGTTTGAATAAATATGTAATTTTGCTAGATCTTTTGCAGACGAATTCAATTCCACAACTCATATATAACAAAGTTTATTTTCTTTTTAAATCTATAGAAAAAAGGGTATTTTAGACGAATATCAATGCACAAAAAACAAATTCATACGAGTACACACACACACACACACACACACATATATATATATATATATATATATATATATATATATATATATATATATATATATATATACCCTGGCAATCATATACTCCCATAGATTAGTTTTAATATAAAAAAGTAATGTTTTTGACTGATACTTTCTTGGCCTGAGGATGTGATTTTCCCTAGCAGCGTGGTCACTGAAACATATTTGCATAAGCATTTAAGCAGAGTAATGTCCTTTTTTAACCACGGTTGAGGAGTGAAAATTGTCTGTAGATGTTAACGTAAATAGCCTATTTTTTTCAGGAGATATTAACCTAAATAACCAATCATTATTAACTACCCATGCGAGGTCGCAGAAATACCTGTATTGGGACCCAAGCGCGGGGTGAACCCCCTCGGATCTGATGGACCCGTAGATCTTCCCAGGTCATCCGTCTAGGAGAAGGAAAACTCTGAAGCTAAACCTAGGGGAGGGAGGCCTCTTCAGTCTTGGACGACAACCTTCCTAGAGCTGGTGACTCAAACAAATCACCGGTTGGCAAACCTAAACTGCTTAAGGAGGAGATAGGCTCTGTTTATCGCACGGCTTTCATACTCCTTCTTTGCCTATTGGCCAGGTGTAGAGGAACTATTACAGGGATTCGTCTGAATCACCCAGTGGTTAACCTTGTTTCCTGACTAGGGCAATGAACGCCGCTTTTCCCCGCTTCCACCACATCCCATCCCCCTTAACTGGACACAGTGGGGTGCTTCAATGCCATATATGTCGGTGCAGTTGGACTGGGCACCTTTTGCCTAATGGATTGAGGGTACCGGATTGACAGTTCCTGGCTGCTGTTTCCGACTGATAGTACAGGCGCCCTAACTCTTTGGTAGCGCTTAGAGCGGCTGCTCCATCAACAGTTGTATAATACCGGGATGTTTGTAGTGCCATGTCGCGCATGGAAAGGGATCCTGCACTCATCCCCGGTGGGCTTTCCTAAGGCCACACTCCTGTGGGTGAGGACAGCTGATGGTCTGCTTGTATTGCATGTCTGGTATTCTGCACAACTACTTGTCCAGCACCCCCTCACTCACTCACTCACTCACTCACTCACTCACTCACTCACCCTAACTGAAACTTTTACATAAAATAGAAAGACAGCTCAAGCAAAAGTTACGTTTAAACCAGGACCAAACTCAGAGAAAACCAACCTGCCTCCTCCCTTGAGGCTTGCATTTACTAATATCCGCGGGCTTAGAACTAACTCAGATGATGTTGAGTCATTTCTCCTTATAAACACCCCGGATATCTTAGCATTAAGTGAAACTAACAGTCACTCCTCCATTCCCCCCTAACCACTTTAACATGCCTGGTTATCTCCCAGTCTACCGTAAGGACTCGGGCAGACATATGCATGGGCTTGGAGTCTATATTCGTAACAACCTCCACCTGACTAGAGAAATAAAACTAGAATCTGACGATCAGGCCTTGATGTGCTTCAGACTAAATATGCAACACAATATTAGCTACTTGTATTTTCTCTACCGCTCTCCCTCAAACCAAGACTGTACCCTAATAAACAAAGTCTCAGACAGCATAGATATAACACTCTCCCTCGATACTAGCGCACATGTACATGTATTTGGTGACTTCAATGTCCACTACAGTAACTGGCTAGGATTCTCTAATCACACAGAGGTAGCTGGTAGCACAACACATACTTTCTCTATATCCCATTCCCTATCTCAGTTGGTTACATTTCCGACACGTTTCCCAGACCAGCAAGATCAACTGGCCTCACTTCTAGATCTCTTTCTGACAACGGTTCCCGATGACTGTACAACAAATGCCCACAGCCCACTTGGGAATGCTGATCACGCTGTGATAATGGTAGAAATCAGCCTAAATTCTCGCCCTTAAACTGAAGATCTACTTCTCAAAACAATGAGGTATTACAAAAAGGCTGATTGGAAAGCCATCAGAAAACACATCAGAGATGCCCCATAGCAATATATCTTTACTCTTTCAGCGGAACAGTGTGCAAATGAAACCACTGAATGGTTCAAAACTGCAATTGAGGTACATGTTCCCGCACGGAAGTTCTATAGCAAGCCCCACTCTCCCAATGGTTTACTTCTGCTTGTGCAGCTGCCATTTGTCAAAGGCAGCATGGGTTCCGCAGATTCAACCGACATAAGTCCATCTCAAATAAAAAGAAGTTTATAAAAGCTAGAAATAATTGTAAGAGTGATAGAGACAGCTAAGGCAGATTACTCTGAAACCACCAGAAAACGCACTGAAGCACAGAAATTAGGAACCCGGGATTTTTGGAAAATCTACAACAGCGTAGTAAATAATGGATAGTCAACTATTCCCCCACTATCAAACAATCATGAGGTTGCTGCACCGCAACTGACAAGGCTAATCTGTTTGCCAGTCGGTTTGCAACAAACTCCAAACTGAACCCGGTTCACCACTCCCTCCCTGATTTTTCTCTGCGAACAGACGCCACACTTGACGATTTGAAAATCACCTTTTCTCAGGTACATGCTATTATAAAAAACCTAGACACCTCTAAAGCATGTGGACCAGATCTCATCCCGGCTGTGCTATTAAAAAAATGCTATGCCGAGGTTGCTCCAGTTCTCTCCAAACTTTACAATAAATACCTTAACGAATCTTGCTTTCCCGACTGCTGGAAAACCGCTTCTGTTGTACCAGTCTTCAAGAATTCTGGTGAAAGAACTGACCCACTAAATTATCGCCCCATTAGCCTCCTCCCGCTTTTCGCCAAAATATTTGAGTCCTTAGTTAATCAAGCACTAGTCCAGCACCTAACAGCTGCTAAACTCCTGACTGACATACAATATGGGTTCAGGCAAGCCCGTTCAACAGCAGATATCTTAACTGTAGTTTCTGAACGCATATACCGTTCATTGGACAAAACAGGAGAGGGTAGAGCGGTAGGTCTTGATATATCTAAGGCTTTTGGCAGGGTATAGCACGATGGTCTTCTAAGGAAAATTAGATCATATGGAATCACTGGAAGAATTCATAATGTAATTAAATCTTTCTCAAGTAAGAGAAAAATCCAAGTTGTCCTCGACGGTCATGCATCCAAACAATATGACATAAATGCGGGAGTACTTCAGGGATCTATCCTTGGACCGCTATTATTCCTGATATTCATAAATGACCTCCCTGATTAAATTGTTTCGGAGATGAGTATATTTGCCGATGACACCACTCTTTATAACAGATATGAGGGGAAAACAAATGAACACATATCCAAGAAAATGGCAGAAAAACTAGAGGATGACCTCTAATCTCTAGAGGAATGGGGACAAAAATGGATGGTCACATTCAATGCTGCTATGACTAAGCTTGTTTCCTTCAATAACTACAAGAAACCTTCTCTACCACCAATAGCAATGGCCAAGAACACATTGCCTGAAAGTACTTCTTTAAAATTCCTCGGCCTAACATTTACAGGGAATATGAACTGGAATAGATACATTGAGAGCATTGCCAAGGCTATTGCAAGGAAGGTTGGCTCCCTCGTCCGTGCTAGAAAACTACTTACGCCTGACAGTATCCTATACCTCTATAAGGCCACCATTCGCCCATGTATGGAGTACTGTTGTCACATCTGGGCTGGTGCATCTGCTGCTTGTCTCTCTCTCCTGGACAGGGTTCAAAAGAGAGTCGCCATCTAGGCTTCAGCCTCTGTCCCATCGACGAGATGTTGCATCCCTCTGCCTGTTCTACAAATACTTTAATGGTGAATGCTCTGACGAACTGCAAACACTTGTACCTCCCCGACATAATTACCCCCGACAAACCCGACAAGCTACTCTCATCCCTTTACAGTAGAGATCCCTAGGTGCAAGAAAGCCTTTTACTCCAATAGTTTCTTCCCCAGAACTGCGGGTCTTTGGAATCCCCTTCCGGGAGTCTGCTTTCCCAACTGCACTGATATGCAGAAGTTCATGTGTAATGTAAACAAACATCTTTCTACTCATCTCCCTTCAGAATGACCCTGCTAATTACGTCCCTGATAGTAGCCCCCTGCTTGAAAGTGGCACTGTGCCTTGTTTTGGGTGAAAATTGAATAATAATAAAAAAAAATGTGTAGCCACTAGTTTTCATATTCAGCATATTACTATTGCTCTGTCTAAACATTGGACACTCTTTGGTAGACACATTTTGTTTTTGTTCAAATAACTAAAAAATAGTACCAATAATATATATATATATATATATATATATATTGTATATATATACATATATATATATATATTTATATATATCCAATATACATATATATATATGTGTGTGTGTGTGTGTGTTTGCTGAAAAGAACCACTTTTTAAAGTTCAACAAAAAGTAGCTACAGTCGATAAACTCATCAGCCAGAAGTATTAGCAATCAAGATTAAGTATGCCGACACGACTAATTTTGAAATATCAATGGCTATAAGTGTTTGCTGTAGAATCGAGCGGATGTTATTTCAGCTTGTAAAACACGTCTCGGGAGTAACACTAAGCTATATCTTTTAACCATCTGGATATATGCGCAACGGCTACGTAGATCATAGTTGTCGCAAAAATTGCCGCCGTTGCATTTTTAGAAAATTATACGCTAGTACATACGTTATTATTATTCTAAAAACATAGACAGAAGCCTAACTGTAACTCGATTTTCATATACAAAGTAAAATATATTCTGATTAATTTTGGTATCGATCAAAATTTCCTATTCGTTGTTAGAACTTTAAAAACTAAACTTTAACCGTTTTAATCACGCCGTATCAGTATTTGGAGTGCTGACGACTGCCTGGAAATATCGAAAGTTCGATCTGACTCGACCTTTTACTCTATTCATATAATTTGATTCATTTATCTAACTCTACACACGCCTCAAGCACGTATGAGAAAGTATTGTTTTTTTTTTGTTCGTGTTTACAATATACTTAAACTTAATCGTACATACGTACATACATACAGCCATGCATACATACATACATGTATATAGATTTGCTCTGCAATAGTATTGAGCACTCTCTTCAGGTTTTTACTAATTACCAGTTTTACTATATATATATATATATATATATATATATATATATATATTAAGGAAGATGATTGGTAATGTA
The DNA here is from genome assembly GCF_053919585.1 of Euprymna scolopes. NCBI lineage: Eukaryota > Metazoa > Mollusca > Cephalopoda > Sepiida > Sepiolidae > Euprymna > Euprymna scolopes. The sequence goes on along the minus strand of NC_136499.1, from coordinate 119,458,406 downwards.
TGATTAAAATTAAAAATCGGTTTCAAAGAACAAACAAAATCAATAAACTGTACGATCGTTACGGAAACGCTGTTTTTATTGTGATAGACAATGAGTCTTGGATAACAATTTTGTCATTTGTATTTTGAAACTAAGTCTCCTCATCAGCAAAAATTATAGGTGTTTTTTTTCTAAAGACACCAAAAATAAACCTAGCATTTTTTAAGTAAGGCAGATGTACCTGGAAAATATTTAAAATATAAAAGAAAATAGTTACTTTTGATAAACAAAGTACGTGTGTATATACACATCTATGTACATACACACACACACACACACATATATATATACATGCATATATTTACATGCATATATTTATATGTATGTATGTATGTATATATAATTTACTAATATATTAAAATATACTCTGCTCTTTAGATTCTTGTTCTAATTCCCTAAGTAGTATATATATATATATATATATATATATATATATATATATATATATTGAGAGAGAGATATATATATATATAGAGAGAGCATGGTTAATATGTAATTTTACTACCTTACGCCGTCATTACGTATGAATAAATAACGTAATGTTCTCGTTTAGATAGCTCAATAATGCAATATACGCAACCGAATACCACCTGTATTAACGGAAATTTGTAATATATTTTCTACGTGCTGATGAAGCTCAATGTCAGATAAATTATAATTTCATTAACAGTTATGCTGATATGCAATCACCGGGGGCGGAAAACATTGTACGCAATCTGTGACCCAATATGATGAACTGTCTGAAAATAAGTAAATTCTTGTGCATCTATCTTTATTAACATGATATATATATATATATATATATATATATATATATATATATACATACATATATATATATATAATAATAGACTCTACCGTCGATTTAAATATACATATTTATATATATACATATGTATATAAATATACATATTTATATATACATATATGTACATAGATGTATATACAAACACATATATATATATAAACATGCATATATATGTATGTATATATATATACATACATATATATATGCATGTATATATATGTTTGTATATATACATCTGTGTATATATACAAACATATATATATATATACATGCATATATATATGCATGTATATATATACATATATATGCATGTATATATACGTTTGTATATATATGCATCTACGTATATATATGAATATATATGAATATGTATATTTATATACATATATATAAATATGTATATAGATATATAAATATATATATGTGCGTGTGTGTGTGTGTGTGTGTGTGTGTGTGTGTGTGTGTGTGTGTGTGTGTGTAAAAGAGATTTAGAAGGCTGTCACAATGCGAGGAATGAATTATAGTCGCTGTTGGTAAGAGGAGACGAGAACAAGTGGCGATTTACAAATCAATAAGTACATATATATATATATATATATATATATATATATATATATATATATATATATATATATATATTCAGTTGTATGGTAAAATGTCTTACTTGTAAGTCTATACGACGTATTCCATTATTAATTTCGGAAAAATTTTCCCTTTTCAAATGGTGTGCGTAACAGGTCGATTCAATTCACATATATATATACACGGACATATGTTATTACACATGTGTAATAACTAGGGCTATAATAAGAGAGTATTTTTATCATTGTTTTGACTGTCGAGTATATATCCGACACAGTTTATCAATCGAGAACCACATAACTCTATCTAAAAACATAATAGATATTTACTGATATATACTCGAGAGTCAAAATAATGAAAAGAATATTTTCTTGTCATTGGCCTAGTAATAAGATACTGAATTTTCAAGAGTCTCAAAATATTTAAAATGCCTGTCCCCCCAAAAAAAAAATCAGGAAACTTATTTAAAGCACCTCGTCCCTAATCATAGCTGACGTAACAAGAACAATCCCCCACAAATGGATTAGCGGGTTCGTGTCGAATATCTTTATAAATGTCTGAATTTGATATTGAGATTTCCAAGTTTGACAAATCGCACCTGCAAGAATAAAACCTAAGGTGAACAATAGTAGTTCGAACACATAGCAGATAACACCATTCGTATTTGAAATCCTGGTGTCCGTCGATGTTCATTGGCATCGTTGTGGACTTGAGACGAACATCAGCTTAGCTTCTATAGGATTACGAGGATAAGGGAATGTCGTGAAAGCCGACGGTCATGAACTTGATATACTGCAGAGATTTTATGAAAAAAACCTACGCAAAAGTAAACATAAAACGAAAATCCTATTTAAGCGGCTTACATCAAAGTTTAAGCAGATCTTACTCCGCCCGATACGGACTCGTATTAAAGCCAGGCGTGAATCTCAAAAGAGTAATTCCATCTAGTGTCTTAGAATTGGTTGACAAAATATTTCTTTTACTGACTTGAAGGAAGTTTATTTTTGCCAATCATCAAAGATAGTATCGTTTGTTTGTTTATTAGTCTTACTGTTTACAGCTTCTCATGAGACCGTCTGAATCATCTGGTTATAATATACAAGGAAAATTTAGCGAAATCCTGTATTTATCTATCTAAACGATTTCGGGTTTAGAAACTCCTCGGAAGAAACGGTGTCTGTTAGTGTGAGGACTCGAAAATGTCGGTGAAAGTATAAAAATATTCACACTAATTTTTGCAGAGGTAATTAATACCGAAATAAAATATTTTATAAAATATAATATTAGATGGGTCCAAAAATAATGTTTTTTTATAAGATATATATACGTTAAAAAACGACATGACTTTTGCACCAACCTAATAAATAAGAATAGTAGTCAAATGACCTTTCTGATTTTTTTTTTAGATGAGGACGTTTTATTCGTATTATTTGGATTCTTGAGACTACTGTTCTCATCTTGAGTGTTATTTCCACGATGTTTCTGTCGATGTAACTGCCGATCCTCCTCATGTGTTTCTTGTCGAACAAGGGAATGTTTCTGCCAAAACCGGGACTTTGAACTGAATTTAGAACTGGATTCTTTATTTAATTCACGGCGATAGCATGCTCTTCTTCCGTCATCCATGACGGGATAGGGATCCTAAGTAATTGTATTTTTGGGTCGCTTACACCATCAAGAGAATATCACTTTTACAACTTAGTTTTTATAAGTGTTCTAACAACTGCACCACGGATGCTTGCGTTCGAAATTCCGTCTGGATTTACGAGTTCGACAGAAACATCGTCGAGTTGGACAATAAACATCTGAAGAAGATCGGTGGTTACATCGGCCAACGCTTTGTGAACATAAAAGCTAAGATATAAACAGTAGCCTGAATCATAAGATTAGTAAAATGATTTCTTTAAACAAAAATGTTAATTTACATAATTTACATATTTTAAGGAATGTTTGTAAACTGATTATTTTTTTTTATCTGTAATCGGACATATTTTAATATGTTTATTGGCAGTAACAACTATAATAAATAATAAATGTTGAATGTAAATATTTGATACAAAAAATAAGAATATTTTTAAATTAGTATTTAATTTTTTTTTTTTACATATTTCTAAATATGTTTATTTACAGAAATATTTTTATAGAAATAATTAACGGTCAAAGAAAAAAATAGTTTTAATAAAAAAATAACAAATATGAAATAAAAAAGATTATTTAAATATTATTTAAGTGTTTCTATCTATAAATATATTTGAGAAAAATAATTGATTGTTTAATGTAAATAATTTTATATAAAAAAATTGTATATCTGTAAATCTGTGAATGTCAAAATACAAGTGTTTAATTACGTAT
>NC_136499.1:119424625-119452125 GCF_053919585.1 Euprymna scolopes | reverse complement strand
TCTAACCACGACGTGACTTCAGAAATCAAGGCTGCATCATCTGAGAAACGCTTTTATTTCAAAGAAAACTTCATGGCTGAAAAGAGGTGAAAGTTAGAGAGTGCAAGGTAAGAAGAGTGGGGAGGATAGAGGAGGATTTCATAACCACACGCCCGTGCTTCTGACCTGGCGACATGCGAGTTGTGTACCGATGTGTTGTCCTGCAGGGGAGGGTAATTTTGCTGATCTTGCCCCGCCTCTTGATTGTGATAGCTTCCCTTAATTTCCTCAAAAGTGAAGCATAATAGGCTCCTGTAATTTTGGTAGCTTTTGCCAGAAAATCTGTCACAACTACTCCGTCCTGGTCCCAGAAAACTGTGAGCATGACCTTACCAGCGAAGGGCGGTACCCTTGCCGTCTTTGGAGGTGGTTAGTACAAGTGCTCCCACTGCATTGACTGGGCTTTGGTCTCTGGATCATAATGATTGACCCAGGTGACATCCTATGTAATCAGTCTTTTGAAAAATTTGCCTCATCTTCTTGGCACATCTCTAAATTCATCCTCGAGCACTTGACGCCTCCTCGCTTCTGAAATGGTGTGAGCAACCTGGGAATCCATCTGGTATACACCTTATGCATATGCAAATTGTCAGGAATGATAGTTTCCACAGACCCTGTACTAATCTTGAAATCTTGGGCTATTTGGCGAATAGTAATGCGCCGATCTTCCAAAATGGCAGCCTCAACTTGACGGACAGATGCCTCATCAATGCAGCAGGGTGGCGACCAGGTCTGGGAGCTGTTTCCACAGACTTTCGGCCATGCTTGAATTCATAATGCCAGCGTTTTACAAGGTCATATGATGGGGCATTATCACCATAAGTTTCTTTCATTTCATCTCCTGTGGTGTGCGTCCTTTCAAATACAAAAACCAGATCACTGCTCGACATTCAACAGGCTCCATTTCACACCTGACTCAGTTCGAACACGTGCAAAACAGAAACCACAATTAGTTCAGAGCTGTAATTTTCCACATAACCCGTAGAGATAAAGTCGTTGCATATGCTAAATTTCAGCTAGATCAGCCAACTGGATGTGGGGAAGGGGCATTACTTATTGCACACCCCTCGTAGCAATGAATTTCATTTACTATTTCTTATTTCTTAGAAAATTAAAGTTAACTGCAGCACATTTTTTTATCACGAAACTTGAACAGCATCCACTAATTTGAACGAAGCGGATGTTCAAATTATAGGAGTTATGCTGTATATATATATATATATATATATATATATATATATATATATATATATATATATATCGTATTAATATTTTTATGGTAATATTTTTAATTAATCTGCCAAAAGAGAGTCTGACTCAAACTGAAACAGATTTTATAATGGAGATAAAAAGGAATATCTGCCTTACACACGACTAAAATACTAGCTTTATTTTGGTGTCTTTATTAGCTTTCCCCTATTTTAGCTGAAGAGGGGCATTTGTTTTGTCAATATTCATTGTCAATTTAAATAAAATAAATTCGTTTCTGAAACGATCGTACACTCTAGTGGATTTTGTTTGTTTTTCATTTGGAACCGATTTTTAATTCAAAATTATTAATAGTTTTACTCTATATGTGTGTGTGTGTGTGTGTGCCTGTGTGTGCGTGTGTGTGTGTGTGCGTGCGTGCGCCAATATTAAAAAGTGATGTATATGTATATATTGTTATACATATATGACTATACTCATAATCATATTTTATAGGACGGAGCGGAATTTTAATATATCCTTTTAGTTAAAAATAATAATAATAATAATAATAATAATAATAATAATAATAATAATAATAATAATAATAATAATAATAATAATTATTCTTATTATTATTATTTTTATTATTATTATTATTATTATATATAAATATATATGTGCATATTGTTTTTTTAAAATATATTATATATATATATATATATATATATATATATATATATATATATATATATATATATATATATATATATATATATATACCATTCCTCAGGTGGGGATACCAGATTAGTTAAAAGGAAAATTATTTCCAACTCGCATTTAGGTAAAAATGCACTTTTGTAAATAATTGAATTCATTCAAAACATATCGGAAAAACAAAAACACATAACACACACATGCACAAACACACATATATATATATACATACACACACACACACACACACACACACATATATATATATAGCGCGTGATATATATGTATATTTGTATAAAAAAGCATTTGCGTATGTTTGCATTACAAAATGTTGTATAAAAAAGATTAAAAAAACTGTAAGTATAATTTATGACGGGAGACGATGTGGAAGCCATTACAATGATGAAAAAGCGATGATGGATAAATATATAAGAAGATGGCGACTATAAAATGGGAAGTCATTGGATAAAGACTTTGATTTCTCCTCGCCGTCAATAAGGTAAATAAAACAACAAAAAAAACGTATTGAAAGAGGAGGAGGTTAATTTATGGTCAGGCATTTAGATGAAAGATGCGATGATTTACGGTTGATTCCAGGTGGATGCTGAGGTGGTGGTCGCGCGAAGGAAGAAGGGAAATGCCGCTTGTCAACGGGAATGGATAAAGAAAAGGGGATGACAATAGAGGGTTGGATGTTGTGTAAAGCGATCGGAGTAAAGCGAATGATTTATGAATAGACGAATCAAAATGGCGCGATATAAATATAAAAAAGCTGGTACTTATGATTCAAGGGGATGAAGATAGAGGATGAAGATGACGCGGAAAAATGAAATAAGATATTGAACTGTTAATAAAAAAAAAATGGACATATATATTAACGCCATTTTTTATTTCCAGTTACCTACACGCGTTACCTTTAACGCTAGCTTAGAAAAGTAGAACACACACACACACACACACACAAACATACACGCACGTACACACACACGCATATATATATATATATATATATATATATATATATATAGAGAGAGAGAGAGAGAGAGAGAATAAATCACAAACAACTATTTTCCAAAGTTCATGATGTTGACCATCTTATAATTTATTCCTTTAATTCTGTTGACTTATGCAATTCTTGACAGTACCTGTTTCGTAGCGCAAAATCAATCACTTAATTATTTTCCCAATCAGTGAATCTAGTATGCCCTTAACTAGATTCATTGATTGATATAATAACTAAGTGATTGATTCTGTCTTACGAAACCGATACTGTCAAGAATTGTATAAGTCAACTGAATTAAAAGAATAAATTATAAGATTGTTAACATCGTGAATTCTAGAAAATAGTTTTTTGTCATTTATTCTGTATATTGCTCTGTGATTACATTGAGCTTCTTAAATATGGACTGGTATATATTATAAGAAAATATAATTCTACAGAAGTATATATATATATATATATATATATATATATATATATACTGAGATAGATAGATAGATAGATAGATAGATAGATAGATAGATCAGTTTGACAAGAAAGTTCTTGCGGTTTTTAATTCAGATGAAACTCAGCTAAAACAAAAAAATTATTCATCGAAATAAGCACCATCAGGAGTAACACTTTTCAGAACGCAAGCAAATGTATTTACGCCAGTAACGTAGAAATCAGTCGTTCCGAAGGCGTTTTTGATATGGCGTAGGTTTATTTGAAGTATTTCCCATGCAGAAAGTCAGTGATATGCTTTAAAAATTGGTAGGTGAGAGGCCTGGAGAGTGTGACGGATGAGGCAGAATTCCGTAGCCTAATTCGTTCAACTCTTGCAGGGTCGGTTTACCAACGTGCAGTCGGGCATTGTTGTGGGGGAGAATTGGAACTTTTTCGGTTGGATAATGCTAAGATTGTCGAGGTTTCTGATGCATTGCATCCATTTGTTGACAGTAATGGTTTTGCCTGCATTTAAAAAATATGTAATGAATGAGACGGTTGCAAACCACCAAACAATTAGATTTCTTTTACTTTGGTGGAACTCAAGCTTCATGAAGTGTCGAGGACTTTCGTCGGTGTCTAACAACATTTTATCGCAACCCGGTAAAGAAATGGGTCGTTCTTGTTGCGTAAAAGAAGAATGGCCGTGAGGTTTGTAACTTGCTAATACAGTTAGAGATGGATTCGTGGCCGGGTTCGAATCTCCCGACCAGTAGTAATCGTGTAACCCTGCACTGATGACTCCCGATAGGATTAAACACTATTGTCTGTGCGCGTTTAAAAAATGGTATTGTAATAGGTTTATATATATATATATATATATATATATATATATATATATATATATATATATATATATATAGTCCTGGTCAAAATCATAAAATCATAAGACCATTCAAGAAAGTAAGCGTTTACGCATAATATCGAATTTTTAACCAAACAAATGGTTGAAACCATTGTCAAAAGGAAAAATATGATGGAAAAAAATTAAAACTGCTTCATTCGAAACCTTAATACTGATCTAATAATTATTTTTCTAAAGTTCATTAAGTTCTCTCTTTGTTTACAAAAAGGAGTTTCTAAAGGCTTAGTATTAAAATTTTTTACAATTTTCAAGTGGAAGGGAGAGTGTTATCTGTTCTAATCGAGCCACAAGTCGACATTAAAAGGTAGAACCGATTATTTATTAAGAATTCACAAATAGCGAAACCATGGGTATTACGCAAAATAAAAAAAAGAAAACACAACTTTGTTATATATGGGTCGTACATTTGCATTCAGTAGCCAAAGATCTAGCTAATTTGCCCTTTATACTCATTCATATTAATTAATTCCTTATTAGTTTTTTGTTTTTTTTCATGGGATGATCATCTTTACTTAACTATTACGTGTAATTCATGCAGATATTCGATATGATTTATAGTTGCGTAATATTTGCGTGAAAAGTTTATAGTAAACACAAACCTCATTCACTATATATTTATATATATATATATATATATATATATATTATATATATTAGTGTAAAAAACTTACCTACCAAACTTCTCTTTCAGTTTTTTTTTGTCTACAAATATGATAATTGATATATAGGGTATTCGAACCAATGCGACCCTTTATATTCGGGTTTTAGCCGGGGGAAGTCGGTTTAAAAGTGTGAAAATTGAAGAAATTAAATTTGCCATGTACTTGATAGTCGGGGAATTGTTGATAGCCTATTATTTACTACACTGTTATTGTTTTTTTTAGAAGCCACGAGTTCTTAATTTCTGTACTTTAATGCGTTTCCTCGTGGATTGAATATAGTCTGTCTTTGCTGTGACTATTACTTTCTCACACTTACTTCTAGCTGCTATTTCTATTGGATTTATGTCGGATATTTGGAAATAGACCTTAGTCGTAGAGCACTCGACTACATATCCAATGATTCCCTGTTCATACCCAGTTGTACATCACGATTTCATTTGATTTTCTTATTAATGTGTTAAATTTATGATAAAAGAAAACAAACCATTTAAAATCGTTGCAAATCATTTCTTCGTTTGCATATTTTAATCCGATGTAGTTTTCATTAGCATTTATCGTCAAGCCCAAAAATCAGCAGACTGAGCTGAAATGGAACACGTTCATCAGGTCTGTTGCCAAGGACGCTGGGAAAATGGTGGGATCCTTCTACCGCTCCAGAAGATATCTCACTACTGATGCAATTCTCTATCTATATAAAAGCCAAGTACGTCCAAGGATGGAGTACTGCTGCCACATCTGGGCAGGAACTGCTAAAAACAGCCTATCCTGTCTTGACAGAGTACAAAATAGACTTCGTGGTTTAGTGGAGGATGCCCTTTTCTCTTCCCTGCAACCTCTTTCCCACAGAAGAGACATTGCGAGCCTGTCTTTGTTTTATCGCTATTTCTATGGCAGGTGCTCGTCTGAGCTCCAATCTATCGTCCCCCTTCGCCAATCTTTCACGAGAAACACCCATCTGGCTGAAACTACTGTCAATAATTTTCCCCACTCTTTATCTGTGCCTAAATACAAACGTAGATTCCATGAGCAAAGCTTCTTTCTTAGAACTGCACGCCAGTGAAACTCTTTGCCACTTGCCTGTTCCCCACCTTACTACAACTTGTATGTCTTCAAGTCCAACATAATATAAACTCCTGACAAACCGCCGCCTTAAGTAAGACACTCTATCAAATCTCCAATACTAATGATTACTACAATACTATCTCATTGATTACTGTACACGCAATAATCCTTATCCCTGAGTGGCATTCGAGCCTCGATAAGTGGTGACCCCCATGTAAAAAAAGCGGGGTATTATAAACAAACAGCGACGAAATTTGATGAAGGATATTATATATAATTATAACTTGTTTTTTTTTTACTATAATAATTAACACCAGTCGACACATTCGAACTCGGCAACACGAGCAATCTCTGGCTCGATTAGCAAAGACCGTACCCATTCGGCTACCATTAACCGCGTGAAGTAGCGTTGAATTTTAAACATTTTAATTTAAATGTTCATTACGTCAGACAGACAGTGATCAAATCGTTATACGATGATCTACGCATAAGAGCTAAATTAACCGACTTTAATTCAACTGAAAGTGCTCAACGATAAGAAACGAGTTTCTTAAAGGGGTTGTCATAATTATTTCTTTTTTTTTTACTATAAAAATAAAATACTACATCCACTAGTGTTTCATCCTTTCGGGAATCTTCAGTGCAGAGTGTCACGATTAACATCTGTCGACAGATTCGAACTCGGCAATTAGACAGTGTTCTAATCGTTATACGATGATCTATGCATAAGAGCTAAATTGACCGACTTACATTCAGCTGAAAGTGCTCCACGATAAGAAACGAGTTTCTTAAAGGGCTGTCATAATTATTTTTATTATAATAATTAAATACCTACATACACTAGTGTTTCATCCTTTCGGGACTCTTCAGTGCAGGTGCTAACGACTCTTTTTTTTTACTTATACGTATGAGAAGGAAGACTATTTTAAAAATCGTCAAGCCCACATAGCAGCTGACGTAATATCATCAGAGGGTAGGAATTAGCAAAATGCGGGAACGGATTGTGCATACAGAAGTATTTGGTGAAACAACAAGGAGAGTATGTCTTCGAAACTCCGCGGATTAAGGACTATCCATTTATCTAGTGTTTCCTTTTCAGATTAAATATGTTTTTTAACTCATTTCAAAGTGTTTTTTAACATATTTTATTAACTGTTTGCTCATATTATAAGCTCTATTTCCTATTTGGTTTTATCGAACTTTTATATCTGGCTGAGATGATTTTATAAATATTAATTCTTTAATATTTATAATTTACTTTAATATTTCAGACAAATGTTACCTGTTATTCTTCAATCAAAATCAGCAGATTAAGTAAATGCTTGCCTCAAATACTCTACTTTTTTGTTCCATGTGAAGACATTAAACTGAACTCAAAATATGCATGTCCAGTTGCAGACTGTTCGATCCGCACAAAAATTTTTGCATTACTTGTGGGAAATTGGGTACGAAAAAGTGCCAGCTGATCAGAGTTAAGGGCAAAATTCTTTGAATTTTAACTTCTGTAATTTCTGTAATTTTATTTCATCAAAAGAACAGTTAGTTTAAAAGGTTTTTGCAGATATTCAAATTATAAGAATTCCACTTGACTGAGTGAATGAGCTATTCTTGCAGGTCAACAAAGACGCCCATGAACTTAAGCTATTATTCAATGTAAAATTCCAAGTGAGGTAGTAAAATACAAATCCATCGACACTGTTGTGAAAGCAGATAAAGTGGTTTATTATCCAACAGCTATATTTGCCAGGGATGCCACCGCATGTATTGCAACTGAAATTTGGTGTACTAATTATCATGTTGTGAAATATAAACTAATCCAAGCTTTGTTTTTTCACATAGACAATTTATGTTACGTATTCAAGAGTTACCAAACCAGAAATTCTCTATATCAGCTAAGAAAATGGAACAACAAAAACTGTGTACCCATGCAAAATGGAAAATTAAACCTATAAGAAACATACTTTTTCTCATTTTGAAACTTTTTCCATTGCGCCAACTTGAGCCACAGCAACGCGTGGCAGGGTACAGCTAGTATATATATATATATATATATATATATATATATATATATATATATATATATATATATATATATATATGCGTACATATGCTGGCTTGGGTAGTTGCCTGTCTAGCCGAACTGATGAGCTGTGAAACAGCGAAACAGTATGCTATGAGAATGACTATATATATATATATATATATATTTATATATATATATATATATTATATGCTATCTAATTAATGTCTTATAAACGTCCTGTTAAAAACATCAAGCAGCAACGTATTAGTTACATTTTTTTTTCTTTTCATAATTACGTTAGTAATTTCGTAAATTGTGATACATACAAGAGTTCGAGCTGACCTCATCTGGTACGTGTTAATCGCGAATGTATTTCATTGAAAGCACTTGATGTTATCAGGTCGTATGAACTCAATTATAAGCGTCATTTAGCGTCTCAATAATGAGGGCTTTCAAATGCGCATTAACAGCGTCATTAAAAATCGTTTAAGGCAATTCCTTATTTACACAAGTCTTGTACTCGTTTGCGTCTCCGATGTAAATAGAATCAGGTGAAATATGCTTCAACCGGAGTTTACCCGTCATTTAATGGGTTGAAAATTCGATTAAAACATCCCACCTCTTGGGAATTCTAGGTGCTGTATGTGTTCTCCGCTTATCTCGGCATTTGTTTCCAGTAGTCCTGTACTTTACTTGCCACTGCTATTTAACAATGTCGTCTCAGGAGAGGTGTGGTTGGAGATTGCGCACCTCCTGCCACAAAAATCTCACGCGCAAGCAACCATTCGTGGCTATCCATAGTCTGTCAAAGACTGAAGGAGCCTGCTTCACACACACACACACAAACACACACACACATATATATACACACTGTTATATACATTATATACACACATATAAATATATATTTATATATATACATACATACGTATATATATAATATATTTATACATATATATATATATATATATATATATATGGTTCCCAGCATTGCCCGGTCGTAAAATACGCTTAAATATGATATTTTAATCATGCAGATCTCGTATTTATTATTATATTATATTGGATCCAGTATAAAGTAACGATTGAAAAAATATGACTGGTGCACCACCATCGAGAATCGAAACCGAAAGGTTTAGCATATGGTTTCATTTTACCACTGCCGTTAATAACTGAGCTATGTAGACAAGTTTGCTCCACGGCTAAAAATTAAAAAAAAAATAGCTACTACGTTGTGCATGCACATTCGTAATGCCTGCGTTCGACTTTCACCTGGCAAATTACATTATTTGAATTTTCACCTTTTGTACCGTTTTTCACCGGCTAAAACATAAGTATCAAGTTTAACATGGGTAAAAATACTTTAGATATGAAGTTTAATTCCTGTAGACCAATAACTGACAGAGGAGTTTGGTAGGTAACATTTTTTAAAACAAATATATTTACGCATATATAAATATATATAGAAAGAGGTGTGTGTTTACTATAATATTTATACGTGAATATTACGCTAATATAAACCATGAAGTATATCTGCATGAATATAACGGCACGTAATTGTTAACTAAAAGTAATCATCCCATAAAAATAGCAAAAAAAAAAAAAAACTAAGAAGGAATTAATTAAAATGAATGTTTAAAAGAATATGCAAATTAGCTGGATATTTTGCAAATGAATACAATTTCACGACCCATGCATGAGAATGTTAAATTAAAAAAAAGAAATAAATAGAAAAAGAAGTTTTTAATAGGAATATCTACACACATAAAATTATATATATATATATATATATATATATATAGATAGATAGATAGATAGATAGATAGATATACTAGACTGCCCGTGATACGTTGAGTGAGAATGCTATATTAGCTATAGAATTAATGTATGAGCGTGACACTTGTAACGTAAAGAAAATATTTTTGTAACATAAGAGAAACATTTCTATGAAAGTATATTAAAATGAAAAAAGAATATAGGTAGATTTCTATGAGTCGTTCTGTTTATAGTTGTTTATTTTTGAAAAGAAAAGCTTACAGCCATTGAATTATAAGTGGTTTGCCATACTTATAGGTAAATGTGCACTGAATAGATTCCATAAAACTTTGAATTAAAATTTTGATATATCTTTTAATTTAACAGTAAAAAAAAATTGGGACGATGGAAAAATACACAGTAAAACAATACGTTTTATTGTCGCGTTGATTATTTATTTGTAACGCAAATTAAAAAAAAAATCGGGGTTATTTATTTATGTGTTTAATGTCGAAGAAAATATATGATTGTTTTTTTTTTAAAAAAGGAGTTTTAAAAAATGGAAAATAAATTTAAAAAAAAATGACGTCGGGCGGTAAATCGCCGTGATAAAATGCTCTTATTGTTGTGAACTGGTTAAAGTAGATTTATTTGTGAGAAAATTGCGTTAAAATAACTTAAACGTAATATGGAAATTAACGATGTAAAAAAAATGCAGAAAGTATTTACATATTCTTATTTGGATAATTTAAACCCGAAACAAAACAAAACAAAAACAAAAAAAACAACAATTGGAACGCTGGAAACGTACACAGGAAATCAATACGTTTTATTGTCGCGTTGATTATTTGTTCATGTACGCATAGTATATATATATATATATATATATATATATATATGTATATGTATATACTAGCAATTCAGCCCGGCTTTGTTCGGTCCCTACGTACTGTTCATAACTTGCCCTACATGTGAATATATTTTATGTAAGATTTCAAATTTTTAGACCAAAATTTGTCTGAGTAATTTCGTAGACGTCAATTTTTTTAAAACTTTGACCCCAATTTTCACATTTATTATTTTGGTTTCAAATCAAATTACAAAGTTTTACCCATGTACACGTAACCTATATCTAAAATTTCAAGTCTTTAGACGAAAAATTGACGGAGGGGTTTGGTAGAATATGCCAAGGTCAACTTTTTAAACTTTGACCTTTTGACAGCCAAATTGTCACAGCAAAAGTCATTAAAATGCGTGTCACATATCTGAATATTCGTTATGTATAAATTTCAAATGTTAAGATCCAAAATTGGCTGAGTAGTTTACTAGAGACCGCAAAGGTAAAATCTTTAGAACTTTGATCTCTTAGCAGCTCAAATTTTTGACCCAAACCGATTAAAAACTTGCCCTATCTCTGAATACACTTTATGGAAAATTTCAAATGTTTAGACCAGCAATTGGCTGAGTAATTTGGTAGAGACCGCAGAGGTAATTTGTTTTTTTTTACTTTGACCCCAATTTTGTTCCATTACCATTTATGTTTTGGGGGCTCAAATCAAATTAAAAAGTTTGATCTCTGTCCAAGTAACCTACATTTAAAATTTCAAGTGTTTAGACCCAAAATTAGCGGAGGAGTTTGGTAGAGTTCTCAAAGGTAAAATCGTTTAACCTTGACCTGTTGGCGAGAAAATTTCTGGCCGAAAACTGATTAACAAGACTTTCCCAAATCTCAATATTCCTTATCTCAAATCTTGAGTCTCTAGACCGAAAATTCACAGAGTTATTTGGTAGGAAAATGTACACAGACACACAGACACAGACATTTTTACTGTTATATATGTATGCTAGCATTTCAGCCCGGCGTTTCCCGGGTGTTTGGAGGTGTGTGTTGAGCAAAAAAAAAAAAAAACTAGTGTTAGAAGGAAAGCAGGCTAGAACCCTTACCGCGAAGGAGGAATAGTACGGGGAAAAACGTGACGTCTCTGCTGTTACGACCACCGCAAAACCGGAGGTGACGTAGGTTAAAATTAAGGCTAGACAATCGAAAAGAGGAGATGGCTTTCGAAAATATCGGCAAAAAGCCCCTTCCTGTTGAAAAGTGCTCAGTTGAAGGAGAAGAAATTAATGTTTTAAGCCAATTCGGTATTTATCGTTTGAAGGGTCGAGCTTCGAAACGATACTGATCTTGTGGAAATCTATCGCTTCTGTCGAAAGTTTAAGGCAGACATGTAACATACATACATACGTTTATATATTGTTTGCTCAAATTTTCGAGCAGAACCGATTAAAAAGCTTGCTCTATCTCTGAATCCTCTTTATGTAAATTTTCAAATGTTTAGACCAGAAATTATATGAGTAATTTGGTAGAGACCGCAGAGGTCTTTTTTTTTTAAACTATGACCCCTATTATTACCCCTTAACAATTATTGTTTTCGGCTCAAATCAAGTTATTAAGTTAGATCCAATGTCCAATGAGCATATATAAAAAATTTCAAGTGTTTAGACCCCAAATTGTCGGAGTTCTCAAAGGTCAAATCGTTAAACTTTGACCCCTTGACAGCCAAATTTCTGGCCAAAAACCGATCACATAGATTTTTCCTGAATCTCAGTATCCTGTATATCAAATTCCGAGTCTGTAGACTAAAAATTGACAGATATATTGCGTAGAGAAATGTGCATGGACAGTCACACAGATACACAGACACGTTCACTGTTATATATATATACTAGCATGGGTACTGGCGTTGCCCGGGTATTTGGAAATGTACGTTAAGCAAAAAAAAAAGTGGTCAGTTTGTTTAATTTGACCCCTATTATGCCCCCTTAAAATGTATTCTTTTGGGCTAAAATTAAGTTATTAAGTTAGATCCATGTCCAATAAACCTATATTTAAAATTTCAAGTGTTTAGACCGAAAATTGTCGGAGGAGTTTGGTAAAGTTCTCAAAGGTCAAATCGTTGAACTTTGACCCCTTAATCGCCAAATTTCTGGCAGAAAACCGATCACATCGATTTCCCCAAATCAGTACCCTGTATATCAAATTTCGAGTCTATAGACTAAAAATTGACAGAGTTATTGCGTAGGGAAATGTACACACACAGACACACAGATTCACAGATACAGACAGACACTTTCACTTTCACTTTTATATATATATATATATATATATATATATATATATATATATATATATATATATATATATATAAAATACAATACTCTTATCAAAACCTGTGGCCACTCTAGGATAATGGCTAATGTGTGTCCGGTAGGCAATAGGACATTTCATAGTAATCGTATGCAGTGAAAATTTAATAAATTAGATATTTTAAGGATATTGCTTATCAACAAATTTTTCTGTGGTACTTGAAGACGACAATATTGTAGTCAGCAAAAAAAAAAAAACACAAAAAACGAAAACGAAACCACGGGCGTGCAGCTCTTATAAAGAAGTTTTTTTTCATTAAATCCACGTTGAGGTTAAGACACATAAAGAAAGGGGCAATTATTTATAGTGGTTTCAACTAGACGAATGTTTTTCGTGAATGTTTGTCAAATGGGACCGTAGATTATAGCTCAGAGGAGGACTTCCATGAAAAGAACGATAGAGAAGAGATAGGCTCGCAACGTCTTTTGGGAAATAGGTTGCAGGAAAGAGGAAAAGCATCAACTGATTTATATATATATATATATATATATATATATATATATATATATATATTATTAGTATTATTTATTAATTTATTTTTTGCAGACTATTATCTTCATCTTTTATTACTTGTTTAACGACGTTTTGGCCGGAGGCTTACTTGGCCAAAACGGACTTGACGTGTTTCACTTATAAATCAGTTATGTAGATGAATGTTTCATAAGTACATTAAATAAATAATACATTTATTTGCTTATGTTAGGAAATATAACTCCGGTCGTTGGGGTCTAAGGGAAGACAACTTCCTCGCTATCATAGGAGTTGACGAGCTAGACGCAATTTAACTAACGTGTAAAAATCGGCACGCACGTGCACACGCACTCACATAGATAGATAGATAGATAGATAGATAGATAGATAGATACTATTGAGAGTTTATTAGGTATTAATTTTCTATTAAGTATTAATTCTTTCTTGAGATAATTGTTTGATGGCGGGGAGCTAAAGTCTTAACAAATGGGATTCAATAGTTGCTTTGTGGCTGAGTTCGAACCTCTCGACGACCAGCTTTTACATTGATGTTTGCGTAAGCATGAATACTAATGTATGTAGTTATTAAAGACTAATTATATTTAATTAAATATATTTATATAAATGTGACGTTGTATTTTTTGTGAAGAGCGGCCTTTACCAGACTCTTCTGTCAGTTTGTGGTCTACAGATTGTAAATTTGATCTATAGTCAATTTGTTTTTTAGACAGTAAAAAAAAAAATTGATTAGAGCTGAAAATAAAAAAATATAACTGGGTAGGCGTAAGTCGACTCATAATAACAGTACGATAAAGACAATTGAGATTCGTGGACCAGGTCTACAGAAAAAGCGGAATAGAACAGATTAGTTTGACAGGAGAGATCATGGGTAGAAGAAGCAGACGACAACAGCGTAACTTACGTTGACAGTCTGAATACCTGAGCTACATCAAAAATGATGAGCAACAATGAATTCATAAATGCCGAGAGAGAGAGAGAGACAGAGAGAGATAGAGAGAGAGAGAGAGAGTGAAAGCCATAGCATGGCGGGACATAACTTGATGATGATGATGATGATGATGATGATGATGATGATGACTTTATAAAATTGACAGTAGGTTCTCTAGAGTGCAATGCAGAATACAATTTATTCTGGTCTAAGTAACCGATGCGATGCCATTGAAGCCCCCCTCCCCCGGTTCACCGCGATATGTCCTCAACTAAAGCAAGCAATCAATCGATTTGATTGAAAAATGATCGATTTCACTGATTTCGATGACAATAAAAATGAGGAAGTGTGAAATATTCGTTGATTATCATTCTATGCCGGGCAACGTTGGGTCTCCCTGCTAGTATAAAATAATTGTGAGAAAGTCTAAACTGTGATAGAGGCTTTACAAGAAGAATATGAATATAAATTTTTGTGCAACCACTGTCGAAGGATACTTTTTTTCTTCTTTAATGTTTGACGAGGGATACACACCTGTATGTTGTAGACATTTGAGACCAACGGGGGAAAAAATCAAACGTTCAGAGAGACGTAATCAATAAGAGGAAAGACGCATACGACTATTCCTTGCGTCAATCTTAACTGTTGTCCACCATTAAGCTTTGCCTGGTTATAGCCGGCAGCCATTGTTTCCTGCTAAGTGAAGCATGTTGCGTGGAGTGTTTCATCGCCTAAACACACGGCAGCACGTTTGCTTCCGCTTTGTGAAAATGGGGCGGATGTTTATGTGCACGTGTTAACAGACATCAAGGAGACCAGCTTTCATTTGCCTACATAATAGGCGTAATCGATCCTCGATTTTGCCATAAATAAAATATATAAAAACTGAGGTAGGTATGGAGACGCGGACTCTTTTCTTCTTTTAGTTTTATGTCATGTTTCAATACGCGTGATTGTCGAAAGGGCTAGGGGTAAACCACAGAAATTCCACAGTGTTTTACTTTACATCAATTTGTCTAAAGGCTACAAACCTCTTCTTGATTTACATCGATGATCTCCCAAACATCATAATGACATTTATGCTGACGACACTACCATCTATGGTAACACGTCAAAGGCCATTTGTGCCCAAGTTCTCTCGGATTCTCTCTCCTCTGATCTTGAGCACGTAGTGTAATCGGGAAAGAGGTGGATGGTTAATTTTAATGCATCTAAAACAAAGCTTTTATCTTTACATTATCAACGCTCTGAACTCCGCCTGGCATCAACTGAAATGAATTGCTCTCGTCTTGGGGAGGCTCCATGTTTTGACAAGCTTCTAATTCTGACTTTTACTCCTGATCTGAAATAAAACAACGTAAACAAGTTTTACACGAGTCGACCCCTTAAATAATCCAATTTACCAAATTTCCACTACAAACGATTACTATGATATTGTCCTATTCACTACTGTACACTAATTACCCTTTATCCTCGAATGGCATTCGGACCTTGATAAGTGGTGACCCCTTTATAAAAAAAAGCTTAATATTTATCTAAATGTAACGAAGCAACAGATACGGATATAGCAGCAGCTATATCTCACATATGCAAATGATCAGGCTGTGTCACGATGTGACGTCACAACAGAGCAAAAAAAAGAAAAGCAGAGAGAGAAAATATGACGTTGCAGAGATAGACCTTTAAGTACGCATCGAAAATAAAGTTTTTTTTTATATTATTATTAAACTACATATCTGCGTGAGATTTGTTTTTAACTATTTGGTGCCATGAAAGGACTTGAAGTACGTACCAGCGCGAGGGAAGTCTTTTAACCATGTTGCGGAATGACAAGACTTTAAAGGACGAGTCGGTGCGATAGGAACTTTTTAAAAATAAGATAAAGGGCTTGTTAATTCTCCGAACTTTTAACAAAATTATCGGACAACCAGATGCCGTGGAGCCTTGGTTCTAGGTGCAGATTGGGAACTGTTCACTTACCCCGAGAGGAAAAGCAAACACGCAGCCATTTTCTTACTGGTTTAGAAAATACGTGTAAGTGGTTTGGCGATAAAACGACCGTAGAGTTTTTTTTACAATCCACAGAGGTATGAAAAAGTTGTAAAACACAAATATATAACAAATAGATGTTACTTTTCTACCTAACTGGATAAGTTTTTGTGTCTTACTTTAATGTAAACTGTTTATTCGGTTGGAATTACAAGCAATGTTTACCGATAAAGGAGAACAAGGAAAAATGCCCTCGAATTCTCTTAACATTTTTGAAGTATTTGCAATGAGTTAAAAAAAGAAATAAAACAAAATGTCTGTAGAAACCACCAAATAAATGTTACTGTGACATTTATTGGGTGGCTTTCTACCATCATTTTTACTTATTTTTATTTTACTAGTTTCATTTTTTTTTTTTTACCTTCGTTTGGATATAAATCTTTCTTCATAAAGAAAACGTATTTAAGTGAGTTTTTTGTTTGTTTTTTCATTTTTATTTCGACAACTTAAATTGATTTGCCATTTCCGGCTCCTAACCTAACCATAATCAACCGGAACTTGCCATTTCCGGCTCCTAACCTAACCATAATCAACCGGAACTTGCCATTTCCGGCTCCTAACCTAACCATAATCAAACGGAACTTGCCATTTCCGGCTCCTAACCTTACCATAATCAACCGGAACTTGCCATTTCCGGCTCCTAACCTAACCATAATCAACCGGAACTTGCCATTTCCGGCTCCTAACCTTACCATAATCAACCGGAACTTGCCATTTCCGGCTCCTAACCTAACCATAATCAACCGGAACTTGCCATTTCCGGCTCCTAACCTAACCATAATCAACCGGAACTTGCCATTTCCGGCTCCTAACCTAACCATAATCAACCGGAACTTTCCATTTCCGGCTCCTAACCTAACCATAATCAACAGGAACTTGCCATTTCCGGCTCCTAACCTAACCATAATTTACCGGAACTTGCCATTTCCGGCTCCTTACCTAACTATAATCAGACGGAACTTGCCATTTCCGGCTCCTAACCTAACCTAATCAACCGGAACTTTCCATTTCCGGCTCCTAACCTAACCATAATCAACCGGAACTTGCCATTTCCGGCTCCTAATTTAACCATAATCAACTGGAACTACCGTCCAACTAACCATAACTAAATCTATCCATAACCAGGCTCTTATATATCTATCAAATTAAGTACCTGACGATGATTAAGTTTCTTAAAAAAATGTTGTATTCATCTAAAACAGACCCGATTACCTGTTAAAATCAACTTTTGTAAATTTGATAGTTTACTTGGTACAGATCGGTATTTTCACAATTTTTTTCTAACTATACACCAGAATTCCTTTTAAAAAAACACAATTAAAAAATTTGTTTAAAGTTTTTTTTCTTTTTACATTTTTAAAACAGATCTTTCTTCATGACGAAAATAATTTTTTAGCAAGTTTTTATTTTTTATTTTATATTATATGTTTTGTTTATCTGTTTTTTATTCGACGACAACGAGGACTGTCTTGGTCATTTCCAGCTGTTTACCGAAATCTGATTCGACTAAAGTTAGTGTTACTTAGTGCAATTTTGTAAAAGCACTTTTATAAGTCCATAGGCAGATCATTCTTCCACAGATTTAATAAGTGGAAAGTGGAAGTAAAGAACAATAGGTGCGTCTAAGTCAATGATCTTTAAGTACATTGGCTATGTAAAAAACAATGATGATGATGATAATCATCATCATTATCATCATCATCATAGTATTGCACTTCATCTCAAGATCAATCGTCGGGCAGTGTCCGAGGAATCCCTCAGGTCTACATCGAAACATACCTCGCTTAGTGGACAGTATTTGGGGATGTGTGTGATAGTCTTCACGTCAACACCGCAGGCCCGGTATACGTGTTACCCACTCTTCCTGGGGACTTGAAAGGCTACTAGAATTTATTTTTTCCGTGACGAAAGGGTTGTTGTTGTACCTATTTACTATGCCGCCCCACGGGACAGAGTTAGACACCAGGGTCGTTTTTTAACGTGGAGAAAAGGTACAAAAATTAAAATTGTCTCATTCGTGAAGGATTTCTCCTCCACCGAAAGAGAACAAGAAAATGAAGTGCAGCATCTGAAGAACAGATACTACACTTTGATCTTGACCAAAAGGCCAAAGGTTGTTGTTGAAGAAGAAGAAGAAGAAGAAGAAGAAGAAGAATGATTCATTCCATTAACTCAGATGGAAGGACGCTGGTGGTGTTAATCCAATGCCTGGGCCAGTGGCAAAGCTCTTATGGAATGGTAGCCACTGTGGCATCGCTTGATGTCTAAATAAGGACTTTAGATTGTCGTTGCTCTACTTGTCACTCTCTGCCTATTATATCGTCTCTCGACTGATTTGTGACGGAGTGAGTCAGGATGAATAGCAGGTTACTCGATTTCTGGTTGACGGTAACCGTCATGGATTGCTTATTAAACTCGACGCCGACCTTTACAACATGAGCAGAATTAGCATGTCTGTATTCATACCTTTCCCAACAGTGGGATTGAAAGTGGGGTTATATCGATAGAATTTTAATGTTTGACTTTTACTTGTGACGTTGGATTTGGGCAGGAAATTAATTTTTCATACAATCCAGCGATAACATTTTTTTTACTTGACCCCATATTGCAGCTAGTGTTTATTCTTACTTTTCTAACGTGTGTGTGTGTGTGTGTGTGTGTGTGTGTGTGTGTGTGTGTGTGTGTGCATATTGTATGTTTGCAAATTATAAATATTTTGCAATAATTAGGGTGAAAGAGAAACTTAATACAAGTCATATACCCTTATATAATACAGGATGCACCAACCGGACTTTGCCCGGGAAATCGTGCAAACAAATTAAAGTTAAAAACTAAAACGACTAAACATTTTTATATTTCACATAGATAGCTCCAATTAAAAATGTGTTATTCCCCCTTGCTTATGTTTACAAGTTTTAGGTGATTATTTAAAAATGTTTCATGTTCAGGCTCCACTACATTAATCTTGCTATTATATTATATTGTAAATAAAATGATACAACAATAACAAATATAAATTGTCTAGTCAGAAGCAAATAAATGATAACCGAACAAGAAAATATTATTGTGTTCATTCAATTTGCACTTTAAAAGAAGAGAAATGTACTTACTTCAATTCATACTGCTGCATTCTTGTGCTTGTTTAAAAGCACTTTAATGGAATGTGCACCAATAAGCTGGCAGCATCAGTGCCGCTCACCGTAAATACCACGACAAACCTGACAGAAAACAAAATAAAACCTCTTCATTGTAACGGTTTTAAGATGCCGAAGCGCTTTCGATTCCAATTGTCTCTTTTCATTAAACAACTTGCTTTTGTAGTTTAAGTTCCCGATTCCCGGTTTCCATGTATAATGTTGTGACCCTTTGGCGTTGATCATAACGTAGTATCTGTGTATACCGTGGCAAGAAAGGGCAAGGGTTCAAACAATATTATTATTATTATAATTATTATTATTATTATTATTATTATTATTTTTGTTGTTGTTGTTGTTATTATTATTATTATTATTATTATTATTAATTTATGCGAGCGACAGCGGGTTGCTGGATCAATTAGTATGATTAGAAAAATAAACAGTTAGATTTGAAAAAGTGGTTGACAACAAATAACAATGCCGCTCAGAAGGAATGTAAAAATAGAAAATAGATTTAAACATGGTTTTTTGGTCGCATGAACAAATAACTAGATTGAGGTAACATCCGCTGTGTGTCTGTGACACGTTATAAGATGCAGATTTGGGGAGATGCTCGCCAGTCGTAAGCTGAACGTTGGAGAAAACGAACGACTCAAAAGTGGGAGTTGGTCTCTCCATAACGCAGAGAGCGGCGTTTCCTCATGCAGCCCAAGATGTAAAGATGTTGTAACTTTTGAAGATGTCAGCTGAGATCATGAAACCAATTGTTCGTAAATAATTCAGGTATGTGTTGTTTTATTTACACCTGTTAAAAAGAAATGTTTGTCTACAACTTTCTCGATACGTCCACGTAAACCGTTTCCTGTTAGAACTGTTGCATAAATGGGCAAATATACACACTAGACGATCAACTAAATAATACGACGTATATACATACACGCATTTCTACGTACATAGTTATACAGAAAAATATAAAACCGCACTATTAAACACATACGCTCTTATGGAACATATTCAGATACATTACACAAAATACACTTTTTTAGAATCCCATAATATAGCATTTGCCTTCTTGGTGCTCGTTGCCAGGGCACCCATACAAGTGTACGGAGTAAAAAAGTCGAACCTGGAGGCTACCACGGTGAAAAACAAACAAACAAAAAAATAAACAGAACGAAAAAAGGAGGAATTGTACACTAGACATAAGGAAGAAGGGATAAATAAGATTTTTAAAAAAGCGAATCATATTCTCACACGTAATAAAAAGAAAAAAAGAAACAGAAACAGGGGGGCATACACGCACAACGTTGGACGAACGGGTTAAGGTAAGTCGGTTGGTTGTTTTTGTTTTACGGCATATCAATCCTTTCCAGGTTATTTAATGCCGAATCCGGTGATTTTGAAGAAAAATTTTTAATAGAATATATTTGTTTTTTGAAAGTCGGTTTCTATTTAATCCATATTTGGGACCCTAGCAGGTACTGTCATGTAATGGGTGGTATTAAGATGACGTATATATTATTCATTGGTGTTGACTGTTCGTATTAGGATGTTCATGTTTGTGGAGATAGCATATTGGAGACATAAACAGGGTTCATATAAAGCGAGAGACAGTTCTGTATGTATAAAGAGACAGGGTACGTGTTAATGCAGGAGGGCCGACGTCATGTAATACACAATGAGAGGAAATTTGATATATAGATAGATAGACCGAGAGATAGTGCGTTTGGCATTTACGTTTGACAGTTGTACATATATTATAAAAACGTTACCTGGGGCATACAGAGAAAAAAAAAACACAGTTACTTATTTATTTTGTTAAGTATCTATATAAAGTCAGTATTCAAAATTGTCCCTTTTTCAAAAACAAAACAAATAAAACATACAAAAAGTCGAAAAGTTCAACTATGAACACCAAAACTGATTTTCATTTCTGCATCTTTTTTTTAATAAGCGTATTTAATTCTACTTTTAATAACACAAGATTTTAAAAGTACCTTCGACACAAAATTATTACAGATGAATGACAGCTCGAACTTACCACAAAATCTGCTTTGACCCGCATTTACAATAACATTACTGACACAGATTCATTTTGTTGTGTGTATGTGTGCATATATCTTTAAAAACAAACAATTTTATCAATAAATATCGTATTTTTTCATGTTTCACGAAACCACACATTTCTCTTTGTGTGTGATTTATAGACTTTTAATCTTTTAGTTTTTTCTTTGCATACTTTTATTCCATTGTGTGTATGCGTGTCTTCATTTTCTTCTTTTTTTTTCTTAATTATTTCTTTTCATATCGTCTAGTATCTTTCCGTGGTATTCTTTTACTGGACACTCAAACATTGTTTATCCGTGGTAACCAAAGTTTCTTTTTTCAGACACACCCTTGCATGAGTGGACTAGTCACGTTCACCAAATATGTCAATATGTTACGTATTGGGAGTTGTCTAAGAAGTGTCAAATATGAGAGTATGTTACGTTTTTCTTATTTAGATGACGGCTTATGTATGTGTTGTTGTTCATGTT
Source organism: Euprymna scolopes (assembly GCF_053919585.1). NCBI lineage: Eukaryota > Metazoa > Mollusca > Cephalopoda > Sepiida > Sepiolidae > Euprymna > Euprymna scolopes. The sequence continues at coordinate 119,429,977 of NC_136499.1, read as the reverse complement.
AGTGAGAGTCTTAGAGTGATAGAGACAGTCTTAGTAGTGTTCATGTTGTTGAGTGTTGTAAGATGCTAGATATTATATATAATCATTTTGAGTGTTCATATTGTTGAGAGATGGAGACAATGGTGAGATATAGAGAAAGGGTACATATAAAGAGAGGGGATTTATGAATATCTTGATAGATAGACCGAGAGTGCGTTTGGCATTTACGTTTGACAGTTGTACATATGATATAAACACGTTACCTTTCTCGTTGTAATGATGAACACAGAAAGACGGCAGTTATAAAAAAGCATGGTGATCATTTATCCTTCGACCGGTCGGAAATGATTCTGTATTTCAGAAATTCAAAGTTGTTTACATGGTTATATCAAAGCCTCACGCTTCCCAGAGGATGCCTTGACTCTAACGGAGAATCGGTCTGATCTCCTCATCTTCTCTGATCTGACTTCTCTGATTCTCTTCTTACTAACAACGAACTCTTTCCTATATTGAGAAATCACACGTATGCCCTGACGTCACACATATGCCTGGTCAACGTGACCACAACTCACGTGTTTCCAACATGCGCGATTTGAACGTTTTGAAACCATTTCTGACGACCAGGAAATTTTCCATTCTCTTTTTTGTTTTACAAAGGAATTTAACCTACTTCTCTAATTATGTAACCGATAATTTTATTATGCATTCTTTATAAGAATGTGAATAGTTTCCAGCCAAATTTGTATTTAATTCATATTTTAACAGAATACACAATTTTACTAAACATTCCATTTAAACTTATTGTTCTTTAAAACTTATCTACAGGGTTCAATCCACGCTTATTCTGATATCATTTTCATTTTAGTATTTCTCTATTTTGTTTTACTTACATTAAAAAGGGGCATCCCTTATCATGTAACATTACTATCACTCCGGGTCAGAGTGGATCTGGAAGCAATGACAATTAAAGGGTGGGTGCACACTTTCCCCAAAGCCCTCAAGCTGGGGCCTCACCATCGGATATAGTTTAAGGTCATATCCAGGACCATTTAGGTAAGATAGAAAATTGAAAAATAAAAAGAAAGAAAAACAGAAGAAGAAAACAAAGACAAAACGTACTAGATACATACACATGCAAGAAGCTAAGATAGTAACACACACAAGTTATGATATAGAACGCACGCACACACGAATATGTATATTAAACAATAAATAAGAAAATGTCTATGAAAAATAATGTTCGTGAAAATTGTATCATGTTGGAAAAGAAAGGAAGAACATATATGTATGTGTCGATTTGAATAGGAAAACAGAAAAAAAATGTAATACATATTTTTATGTTAGATTGTCAAACATCGAACACGACTTGTAGCAATGTAGCTTTTTTATAACAAAATAGCTGTTCATTTTGTTTTAAGGTTAGTTGAACTTTTCAGCTGCAAGAGAAGATGACATCGCGCTTGATAAGTTTGGAGACATTGCATTGAACAAAGATGGCGGCGTAGTTCAGATCAGTAACCAAGATGGCGGCCAATAATCAAATGCAGTCCGTGGCGTAGTTAACCTGTTAAGTTCTGAGATATTGTGTTGAACAAAGATGGCGTCGTAGTTCAGATCAGTAACCAAGATGGCGGCCAAGAATCTAATACGGTCTGATGCATAGTTTACGGCGAACTGATTGAATCCAAACTTCGACAATTTTTATAATAATTTTGAAACGTTTTCATTGGTTGTTTAGCACAGCCGGTGGTTATAAAAATGATTGGCGAATCCATTCGTCTCATACCCCAATTAGTCCTCTGATGGGAAAGGTCTCCTAGCGACTTCGGCTGCAGCGAGACAGGGTAGTAGTACTCGTCAAGGATTCGTCACTTGACACTCAGCCCGACAGGTGAAGGGCTGGGAACCGGCCCAGCACCTTTCGTGCTGAGGCGCCCCTACCGGAGAATGCCCACGGGGTTACTCAGGCCTTTTACAATTGCAGGAGTGGCCCTCCTTTAGAGGAGCCTGCTGGATCCCCACTTTCCGACCTTGTGCCACATTTTGCCGAGGTGGGCGGCAAATAAATAACTACCCCCATTCGGAGTCAAAAACATTTTACAGCGCTTTTTTCTCCTCTTACGCCGGGGTGAAATGTTTTGCGTTACCTGTAGAAAGTTGTTATTGTTGTTGTTGTTGTTGTTGGTGGTGGTGTTGTTATTGTTGTTTTGTCAAGAAGAACGCACAACATAACACATGGCTGCTAAGCTTGCAGACATTTAAATATAAGGTAAACAAATATCTGGACGCTCTAACAATATATCTAAATAGCAGCGTGTCTCGTTACGGGTCAATTGTATCAAAAATGATTCGAATTCCAGAACCGTTTCTACTAGGGATTTTTTTTCTCGAACCCAAAATCAGCAGAGATTGAAGCATGCCTGGAATGATCTGGCCCCTGTTGATCGCAAAGGGGTGTAAGTTCTGTGCAGTTCTAGGAGGTCTACTCTCCCAGGTTTGCCTTCTCTCTTTGAGATGAGATTAGTTTTTTTGCTAATTCCATGAGACACTCTTACCGCGAAATGCTAACTGGGCTTCCCAGGCATATTTTGTAGGTCAGAAGGACCCTCGTCTGTGGAAGTTGACCTCTCAATTGCATATTCCGAACCTGGTGTCTAGGTTCTTGCAGTGGGCGAGAACTAAAAACCTAGAAGATATTGATATTTGGAAAGCGATTGTCTTTCAAATAAAACTATCAGTCTTACTCTTGTCACGTGATTTGAGCGACACCTGTCGCTTTTTTCTTCGCTTGTCACATCTGCGTATCGAATTGGTGAGGTTTCAATAGCCTCCCAGCGAAACACACAAAAAAAAGAATAGTATAAAATGTCGTTTCCTTTTCTCTCTGAAAATGGGCGCCATTATCCGATTGTTTTCTTATATCCAATTTAACGCCTCTTCCGCTTTTGTTTGTGTCAGTGTTTGTGTGCTTTGCGCGATTTAAAAACCTTTGTTGCGTCTCTCTTCCCTTGTATCTACTCACAAACCAAAAAATAGGCCTGATTATTGGCCATGGTATCAGTCGATGTGTCCCGGTTCGATATCGCTATCCTCCTCCACGCCTTCCCTGTTCGGCTGGGTTGTTCCTTTTTACTGTTATGACAACATATGTCGCATTTATTGTCACGCGTCCGTGCACGTAGTGAAACAACGCAAAACATAAAATATTAAACCCGTCTGCATCCAAGCTGAACGTCTCATCTTAATTGTTTAAATACTGCCTCCGGGCTTTTCTTTCATGCAACTGTCAAATCACACTTGATATATCTGTTACCCATCTTGTTGTTTAATTAAATTGTTTTAAGCTCATAAACCTTGATTGTCAGTGAAACAAAGGCCGGTGTATGTTCTCTATATAATTAATATTTTAGAATCCCATCTCCATATTTTATAAAAAATATGTTATGGTCGATGACGTTTCATTGTTATCTTTGTTGTCATATCAGACACCACTTTTTTAAAGAGGGCTTAGACTAAAGGTCACTATTCAAAATACAGGGTCTTCCAAAAGTATTTTGCACATAAAGACTTGAGATATGCGGAACACTTTTGGAACACACTTTGTGATATGATCAGATCTCTACCCGGCCTTTCAGTATGGTTTGGTTTGGTTTGGTTTGGTTATTTTAGTTTTACGGCATATCAACCCTTTTCAGGTTATTTAATGCCGAATCCAGTTATTTTGAAGAACATTTTTTTAAAAGATTTTTTTTCAAGTCGGTTTCTATTTAAACATAGTTGGGACCCTAACAGGTACTACCACTCCGGGTCAGAGTGGACCTGGGAGCAATGGCAATTAAAATGTGGTTCCACACTGCGCCAAAGCCAGCAAGCTGGGGCCTCACCATCGGATATAGTTTAAGGTCATATGCAAGGTCTTTCAGGATTGGATGAAATATTAGGGCAAACAAGATCATTTATATAAATATGAATGCACTAGAAGAATACCCGTCCCAGGAAAGGTGTAAGTAATTTTCCGAACATCAGTTTTTCATCATTCCATATGCATTAGAAAATTTAAAATAAAAATACAATATTACTAAACCTTATGCACTTTTGTTTGTTTAGTTTTATTTCTTTTTAGTCGAAGATCCCAGAAATCAAGGGTCCCACAACCTGGGGCTCACACTTGAAGTCTATATGAGATACATGGATATTCGAAGGTTCCATTAAAGTCTTTATCTCTCAAACACTGAGTTAGTAAAGAAATTGAGAACATAATTTCCTTCTCTCCAATTAACCATTTTTATACGTTGTAGTATATCTTTCGTTTTGGTCTCTTGGTCACGCTGGATTCCAGGACAAGAATTTATCTAGTCTGGTGGAGTATCCAGCTTTGTGATGTTGCTTAAGGGAACATCACTTGGGGAATGTACACAATTCCTTGTAAAAGCTAATGTAAGTTAGCCATAGTGAGGAGATCTTATTTGGGCAGCGAAGACTATGTGATTTTGAATATTTGGTCAGGGTTTACTTCTAAGGAAAAGTACTCTCATGCTAGGTTGTTTCGGTAAAGGGAATCTTAGGATAGTGTCCAGTAGGCATTCAAGTTATCCCTAGTATGCATTCATTAGAATTCTTCTTCGAATGTTGATCAAAATCAGTTACACGGTGTTGATTGTCAATAAAACAAAAGAGAGATACTCGTATGTTCTTTGATATTCCTATATTTCTATAAACAATCCCCCATGAAGTTATATCACAACTTTTTACGTACTCGTGTATTTACTGACATAGGAAAATTTAGATCACATTATATTTTTAGCGGCGAAAGCAAAAAAAAAAAAAAAAAAAAAAAACCTTGCTCCGTCTGATATTTTTTTCAAAAATCGTTCGTTCGTTGCGAAAGGATTTTGATGTACAAAATAAATAAATAAATAAACAAATAAATATAATTTTAAAAAATTAATGATACAATAGCGTCCACTGATTCCTACAGGGATACGTCATTTTAGCCTACACCGTTCAAACAGCATCACTCGACCTAATTTTTTCCGAGACCAGCGATTTGTTACTGCTCAACTATACTAGTACAGAGTTTGTTATTTGGGCATGTCACGGAACCTGCTTTGTTTTTAAAGAGCTCGTTGTCTAAAGGTGACTATCGCTTAAATAACAAATATCTACCCAATATATATAAACTATTACATTCCCAAATGGTTTAAAATATCAATACACTAGAGAAATACCCGTCTGTGGACGAGTGCAATTAATTTACTAAACTGAATAATTTGTCACTATTTTATATTGTTTAAGAATACTAAAATCAAAACATAGTATTACTAAAATTTATCTCTATGATCCTTATTCAAAATTCGATGTAAATCGATTACA
>NC_136499.1:119322125-119419625 GCF_053919585.1 Euprymna scolopes | reverse complement strand
GATCCATCATTGAAAATCCATGGATTGAATAAATAAATATAATTTTTATCCATGTATTCCTTGTTTAAACAATCAATTATTAATTCGAATATATTCTTTTATATATTTAGATCTACAGAATTTTACTTTAATCCTTATATATATATATATATATATATATATATTTATATATATATATATACTAGCAAAGGTACCCGTCGTTGACTGCGTTCAAAAACAGTCTACAGAAAATGGACTCTGATTTATAAAAGTACGATAGTTTATGAAAAGGAAGGGTTGTAAATTTGGGTTGAATTTGAGGGTATCAAAACCAAAGCAAAATATGATGAAAGTAAAAATAAAATAGATAAACCCCATAATTAAGTATACCATACTTGTTCACACTGAAACACTTATCACAATATTCTGTGGATCTATATTAAAACATCTTGTTAAACTTTGTGATATATTTCCATTCTATGGAGGTCAGGTGCGAACACCCCATAATTTTATTTTACCATATTTCTTCAAACAGAAACATAATTATCAAAATATACTTACACAGATAGATATGAAAAGTCTTTATTAAAGTTTGTGCCTATTTCCATTCTATGGAGGCCAGGGGCGAACGCAGACCCCACACTTTTATTATACTATCCCTATTAAAGTTAAAACATACTTATCAAAATATTCTTATCTACATCTATATCAGAAACACTTGTAAACGTTTTTTTTTTTAATTTTTAAATGTTTTATTTCCATACTTTGTGGACTAGGCGCGAACGCAGACCCAACAATTTTAATGAACCACTGTTCTGCCAGAAGAAACATACCCATTCCTGTGTCTCGATACATCTTCTCTCCCAGTTTGTTAAAATAGTCAACCATATAGGAGCCTATTCGTGACCACACACACACACACACACACACACACCCATACACACAAACACACACATACACAGAGACATTCAGCTTTATATATATTTATATATATACATATATATATATATATATATATATAGTGTGGTCGCTAGAAAAGCGGGAAATTTATCAAACAACAATCTATTTTTACAAAGAATAATTTTTACAAAGTTTATCAAGGACACATGTTACATTATACTCATAGATGCTCAAAATGTCGTCCGTGCACTTCACTGCAGCGTCAAACAACGATTTAGTCTTACTGCACTCACACTTATCCAAAAATAGCGATCACGCATTTTATTCATGATCTAAGAAGGCATTACAATTTCCTGCTTTTCTAGCGACCACCCTGTATATAGATCCAGCTTACGACACCAATTCATATTTAGGCTCCATTTTACTCAAACGTCAGTCAGGCTCCTTTGCATCCTCTTCCTCGCACTCTGTCTCTCTTGATCTATTATTATTCTTTTACTTCTTCCTTTTTGTATTTTATTCTTTATTTCGTTCTCTCTCTGTTTATCTCATCCTTTCTTTGCTTTTATTTCCTGCCTTTTTCTTCTTCTTTTCCTTCTTCTTCTTCTACTTCTTTTTCTACTTCTGTCACTCTTTCTCTCCTCTGCCCCTCTCTCTCTCCCTCTCTCTCTCTCTATCGTCTTGTGAGTACATATCCCCATCATATTTCATCGATTTATCTTTTTCGGTGCACTTCTTTTATTTTCACATATCACACCATGTTAAAAACCTTCGTGTGAAACAGAAAAAAAAAAAACATAAAATACAAAAACAAACAAAATGTCAACGCGTTAAAGGGGGAGTAAAAAAGAAAAATGGCGTCGATCTTGACACCTCGACAAGAATTTCTCGATCTGATAACTACAGCGCATACAGTTTCCGTGAAAACAATATTTTCTTCTCGTTTCATCGCTGGCTTTATTCATCCCAAGGCTTTAAAAACTCTTCTGTGCGTCCCAAATTCTAATCCTAACATTTACCCTAACCCTTGACTTCTTGGAACATATTAAATCAATTTCGTATTTACTTGCATGAAAAATATTTGGGCATTTTCAAATATAACCAAGAAAATTTGGTCGAAACTGAATCTAATATATAAGAGGCAAAATGTGTGTTTGTGTGTGTTTTTTTTGTGTGTGTGTGTGTGTTTGTGTGCGTGTTTGTGTGTTTGTGTGTTGTGTGTATTTGTGTTTGTGTGTCTGTTTGTGTGTGTATTTGTGTTTGCGTGTGTTTGTGTGTTTGTGTGTTTGTGTGTTTGTTTGTTTGTGTGTGTTTAGGTGTGTGTTTGTGTATGTTTGCGTATGTGTGTTTGTGTGTGTTTGGTTGTGTGTGTTTGTGTTTTTGTTTTTGTGTGTCTGTGTGTATTTGTTTTTGTGTGTTTGATCGTGTGTTTCTGCGTGTGTTTGTGTGTTTGTGTGTGGGGGTATTCGTGTGCTAGTCTTTGTGTGTGTGGGTGTGTGCCACACAAATTTATCGACACAAACGATGGATCCTCACGACATCTGTGTTGTTTTTAAGCTCGACCGTTCGGACGACAAATATCGAAAGGTTGTCCAAAAACATTAATTCTTTCATCCTAACCGGAGCAGTTTTCCACAATGAGTGGTAGTTATTTTTGTTTTTTTGTTTTTTGCGTCGACATTTTTTTTTTCGTCGACATTTTGTTAATCATTGAATTGACTTCGCTTAATTTCAGCATTCTGAACTTCTGGTCGGACTATGGAGCCTTTGGCAAAGACGTCATTTTTTTCCTCCTTCGCGTTACGAGTTCTAACCTGCCTTCCTCCTCCTACTTTTTTTCTCTCTCCACCCAAACTGTCTACTGTTGTTTCGCAATCCCTTCCCGGCTACCACAAATTTATTTTACACACCCCGTGGGGTTCCTTACTCGACCCAGGCAACGCATGGGGAACCCTTCTACAATACTATTTTCTTTTAAATCACCTTCTAATTACATCCTCGGGGTTCCTTACTCCACTTCGACACACCCAGGCAATTCCAGGTATCCCCGCTAGTGTAGAATAAATAAATGTTATCAAAGGCAATACAAGTTACTATTCAATCTACTTTGATTAGTTCTTTTTGTGTTTTATTTGAAACTTTTATTTACTTTGAAACACAAGTAGTATCGAGTTTTAAGTTAAAAATAAAATGGTTGGCATCAGACGATCATCTGAGAAGGCTCGATAATAGCATAAAACAACAAAATTTTAAAAAAATTCTGATATAACATTATATTTAAACACGATCGGGGATTCTATTGGGTGGATTACTACCGTAAACATTCGTAATAAATACTTGTCAACAACTTCCCTCACTCTCTATCTGTGCCTAAAACTAAACCAAACTGTTATTAGCAGGGTTTATTTCCTAAAACTGTCATCTAAGCTTCGATTCCTGTTTCCTCTCCGCAATGTTGCATCTCTGTGCCTGTTTTAAAAATATTTTAATGGAATGTGCTCCGATGAACTCATTGCATTTGTTCCACGTTAACGTACATATCCCCGACAAACCCGCTTAGCAATAAAGTTTCACCCTTTCACTGCTGAGGTTTCGAAATGCCAGAAAGCTTTATATTCTAATAGTTTTTTCCCTGGAACAGTTATATTTTGGAATTACCTTCTTGCTACCTGCTTCCCTCACTCTACTGATATGCAGAAGTTTAAATGTAATGTAAACCAATATCTTGTTCATCTTTCCGAGGCCTGGTACGAAATTGTAGCCCCTTACGTTCAGGTGTCGATATGGCTTGTTAAGGGGTGGAGGTGAGTATAAAAGAAAGAAAGAAACTGTCTTCCTGTGTGACAGAATATCGCGTGTCTGCTTCCCAGCTTACTACAATATATTTGTCTTCAAATCTGCTATTAATAAATTCCTATTGAGCTCTATTCGATTTCGATCGTGATTTCTTGTTGGCTTAGCATTTCCCAAACACGTAATCATTATCATAGATAGCAATCTTCCTAAATAAAAATGCATTCGGTTTAATTTTTCATCTTTGAGCAAGTATCGAGACTTCCCAAGTAAACGTTTCATGTCATCCATTTTTCTTGTTTGGATGTAATGTTCGATGTTACTTACTTTTTAATGTAAATAAACTCTTTAAAATAAGTTAAACACAAGAAGGCAAGTAGAATAGTATCTTGCCTTTGGTACCATTTATTTGTTATATATTTTTCGTTTTTTTTTTTGTTTTTTTTACCAGTTTTTCGTTTTTGTGATTAAACGGCAAAACGTCTGAATATTTTTTTTATATTTAATATCAATATATAACTTGGAAACATACTAGACTATCCCGGTCCCGTTGGGTCACTTACGCAATAGTTAGAGGCACCATTTCTCAGCTCTGCGCCTTAAGTTCACTGTTCTGTCATAGCTCTCGTCTTGGGGAGTCTCCATGTTTTGACAAGCTTCTGGATCTGACCTTTATTCCTGATCTGAGGTGGAACAGATCTGTTGCCAAAACTGCTGGAAAAATGGTGGGATCCTTCTACCGCTCCAATAGATATCTCACTGCCGATGCACTTCTCTACCGTTATAAGAGCCAAGTACGCCCAAGGATAAAATACTCTTGCCACATCTCGACAGGAGCTGCTAGAAAGACCTTATCCTACGTTTACAGAGTACAAAATATTCTTCGTACTGTCTTCACATCCCTCGGCTAACATCCACATCTGTGGTGATTTCAACGTCCATAACGTGGAATGGCTGACCCATTCAAATAAGACAGATGATGAGGGGAGGTTTTGTCATAATTTTGCCATTGCTTATGACCTCACTCAGATTGTTCATGAACCCACCCGTGTGCCCGATACACCCGGTCAATATGCAAGCCGCCTAGACCTTTTTCTCTCAACTTCCCCTGAGCTATGTTCATGTTCCGTTCATTCTCCTCTAGGATCCTCCGACCACTCCGTCGTATCAGTTAAGATAAAAACGAAATGTAAGAAGTCCCCAGACGTACCCCTCCACCGTACTGTATACCGATACTCTAAGGCTGACTGGGATAGCTTCCGCACATTCATATCTGATTTACCTCTGCACTCCATGTGTAAAAAGGAAGTGTCCTCTATAGTATCAGAATGGTTAATTGTAGGCATAGACCAATTCATACCATGTAAAAAATTCCAACAAAAACCTAAAAGCCAGCCATGGTTCTCCCCAGAATGTGCTGCTGCTATCGCGTACAGAAATCACTTTTTCCATAGCTACCAACGTAATAGATGCACTGAGACTAAAGCTGCTTTCATAACTGCCAGCAACCACTGAAAAAGAGTAATAAAAAATGCAAGAGAGCTATATGCCCAGTCTGTTAAATCCAAGGTAGCTGATCAGCGGCTTGGTTCACACCAGTTTTGGCAAATAACAAATAGGATCCTGAACAGAAGTGTGCGTTCTATCCCAACCATTATCAATGGACCAGAGGTCATCTCGTCAGCGTCAGACAAGACCAAACTATTTGCAAAGAATTTTGCAGCTAATTCTACCTTATGCGACGAAGGCCATCAACTCCCCATATTTCCTCCTATAACAGAGAACAAGCTACAAATATCCGTGCATGAGGTCTCCAAGCTAATCAAGAACCTAGATTCCAGTAAAGCAACTGGCCCTGATGGCATCCCAATTATAGTGTTAAAAAAGCTTCAACCAGAACTTGCTCCCATACTTACGAAACTATTTAAGCGCTGCCTTTAGGAGAAGTGCTTTCAGACTCCCTGGAATATCTCATCAGTTTGTCCTGTATTTAACAATTCAGGTGATAAGTCATCTCCCTCTCAGTACAGACCAATAAGTCTCCTGTGTGTTATGAGTAAGTTGCTGGAATCCATATTAAATAGAGAAATAGTCAACCACCTCAGCAGGAATAACCTTCTTAGTGACACACAATATGGTTTTCGCTCTGCAAGATCTACCGCAGATGTGCTGACAGTTATATCCCACAGGATTAGTGAATCTCTTGACAAAGGCTTTCTTCCAAGGGCAATTGCTCTTGACATATCAAAGGCCTTCGACAAGTTATGGCATAGGAGCCTACTTCACAAGATTTCCAGCTACGGTATATTATTGGAAATGCTTTCTCAATCATTAAATCATTTCTCTCAGATAGGCTCATAAGAGTAGTGGTAGATGGACAAAAATCGGAGGCCTGCAATATAAATGCTGGAGTCCCTCAGGGGTCAATCCTGGGCCTAACTCTATTCCTGATCTACATCAATGATCTCCCTAAACACATACTTAAATCATTCGTTGACATCTATGCTGATGACACGACTATCTACGACAACACATCAAAGGCTATGAATTACAAAGTTCTCTCTGATTCTCTCTCCTCTGATCTCGAGCGCGTGGTTCACTGGGGGAAGATGTGGCTGGTTACCTTTAATGCATCCAAAACCAAACTCTTATCCTTACATCATCAACGTTCTGATCCTCATCTGGCATCAATTGTGATGGATGTCTCTCGTCTGGGTGAGGCCCCTTGTTATGACAAGCTTCTGGGTTTGACCTTTACTCCTGATCTGAAATGGAACACGTACATCAAGTCTGTTTCTAAGGTCGCTGGAAAGATGGTGGGATCCTTCTACCGCTCCAGAAGATATCTCACTACTGATGCAATTCTCTATCAATATAAAAGCCAAGTACGTCCAAGGATGGAGTACTGCTGCCATATCTGGGCAGGAGCTGTTAAAAACAGCCTATCCTGCCTTGACAGAGTACAAAATAGACTTCGTGGCTTAGTGGGGGATGCCCTTTCCTCTACCCTGCAACCTCTCTCACAGAAGATACGTTGCGAGCCTATCCTTGTTTTATCGTTATTTCCATGGCGAGTGCTCCTCTGAACTCCAATCTCTGGTCCCCCCTTGCCAATCTTTCACGAAAACACCCGTCTAGCTGAATCAACTGTGAAAAATTTACACCACTCTATATCTGTGCTTAAATCAAAACGCGGATTCCATGAACAAAGCTTCTTTCTTAGAACTGCACGCCTGTGGACCTCTGTTCCGTCTGCCTACCTCCCGCCGGACTACAACTTGGATGTCTTCAAGTCCAATGTTAACAAATTCCTAATGAACCGCCCTCCTTAAGTAAACACTTCATCAAATCTCCACACTAACGTAATGTACTTGCAATAACCCTTATCCCCGAGTGGCTTCCGGGCCTTGATAAGTGGTGATCACTGTGTAAAAAAAAATGAGCACCTCATAAATCTTATGTGAAAATATGTACTTGATTGTTCCGCATAGGCGACTCGTTCTTACTTTAAAGTCCATTCGATGTTGAGGATTCCATTTAAGATCTTTCGATAGTTACTACTTTGTTTCTTGCGATTTTCCGGCTAACTTTGATTATTTATGAGGTTGCATCTATTAATCTACAAATATTGGGTTAAAAGAAAACACGCAATTTTTATAACACAAGAAGTTGAATTACTCCGAGGGCGTGAGTAGTATCATTACAACGACAAACGTTTTATTCTGTATATTTTATTTTTCTAGGTAATGACCACAAATCTAAACGCACTTTTACCAACTCTAAACGATTACTGTGCATATACGTCTGCGAAGCAGTTTCTCATACACCGGTCATTCCAAAAAAATCAGTCTACTATTTTTTTTTTTTTTTTTACTAAAAAAATTGAAAATCTACAACAAGAGTGATACAATTAAAACGAGCAACCTTTTTTCCTCCAGAATTTATTAATTTAAATAATCTCCACATTCACAGTGCACTTTTGCCAGCGATGAATGAAGACAGTGAACGGACGAGCAGAGCGTGCTCTCTTGTATGCGCGTCCTTCCAAGAGTAAAGCCTCATATTTTTTAAACTAAAAAAGTTGAAGATCTACGAAGACGAGAGTCGTACCATTAAAACGAGCGCTATTTTCTGCTCTATATTTTCCCCCATACTAACCCCTATTCTTAAAGCACCTTTGATAATAATTCAATGACATATTTCTGCTTTTGACGCTTGTTTATGATAGAGGTTGCTTACTGAGGGTCGTACACTGTTAATATCTGCAACAGACAATGAAACAACCTTTTGGTTTGGAACAATGTGTAGTATCTGTTCTGATACTACGCTTCACCTTTTCTGTCCTCGATCAGTGGAGGAGAAATCCTTCTAGACTGAAACAATTTTTTATTTTTTTCATTTGGTGGATTTTCCTCCACATTAAAAACCGACCTTGTGTCTAACTTTGCCCTCGTGGGGATGGAAAGACATTAGAACATTTAACTTGTTAATGCATAAGTTCAGCTATCATGCCTATGCCATTTTAAATTTCTACTGATTGTGTCAGGCGGAATAAAAAGCGGGGGGGGGCTTTACTTTTGAAACATCTTTCGTAATTTTTAACCAACGATTAACTCCTGATTAATCTGTTGGTCAAAGGATCCCCTAATGTTTGTTCGTTTATTATTTTCAAATCGCTTTATAGTTTTTGTATCCTTAAAATTTTATATAAATCTTTTGATAAAATAGCGTCCGAGATGGGTAATATTTGCTGATGTCAACATGCCTTTTATCAGACATTTCAGAATAAGGAACGTACACATATCCAAGGTAATATTGGAAAAATTAGAAAGTTATCTAGACTCATTATGCATAAATATGAATCCCAAATCGACTGAATTGATTCTCCTTTCGAATTTATAAGGCGTATATTATGCATGATAGCAATAGAGGATCACACAGCCAGTGATTATAATATGTGTAAACCATTAAGAGTAATTTCATTACTCTTGTTTTATTCGTTAATCCTCACATTCCATGAACGATGTTTCTGACAAAGAGGGAACAATAACTTTTTTCTAAGTAATATGAGTCATTGATGACTAGGTTTTGATCTTGAAGTAGTGTGTTATTGTTAGTTTTAAATGTAATACCGAGCTCAGCTTACCAGACGAAAAAGATATATAGCGTCAGCCATTAAATTTTCCTTTAAAAATATAGGTATTTTTTAAAGATGAGTCCATTCCGAGGTTTCATGGGTAGTATGAAGCGATTTGCATTTAAAAATAAAAAAAAACGCTTTCTTTTCATTAATGTTGGGACGATTACTTGGAAATCGGAAAAATCTGTGCTTCTAGAGTCTTTTGTTGAATGGGGTCGTAACGTTGAATGCTACTATTATTTAACAATTATAAGAAGCATTTCAAGCGACCAATAGTTTGGAATAAGAAGACTATAGTAGAGAGTTTATTATTCAAACATCTCGCCCTAACATTCCTGTCACACGAAAGGAAAGAATCCCATGAAGACATTGCCAATGTAACTGCAAAGTAGGTGAGCTTCTTTTGTATATTAAAACACCCAGACTATTTCCGAATTAGCTGAGCAAAGAAGATTATTATTATCATCGTGTAGATTGAAATAGATTTGTTTAAAAAAGAAAAATGAGATTCAGTGAGAAATATGGTTAAATGACGTTGTAGGAATTTAACTTAAGATTAAATTATATAAACAAGAAGGTATTTTAGATAAATAAAAAAAAACAATTATTGTTGCTTTGTTATCTCTAATAAAGGGGATCGTGTGTGATCGTCTAGTCAGACTTAATGTCGTGTGACCGTCTAGCTGTTCTTTCTATTAAATGATATGTTCATATGCCGCTGTGTGTGTGTGTGTGGTACATGTATTTTTCAACATACCTTCTGCGTCTTCGTGTTGGTCCATCTGGAAACATTTCGTGTCTTGGAGGGGAGACGGTACCTGTTTTGCAAGAAGGTTCATTCACTCCAACACGATGAATTTGTTTCATAGTTTGTATTACACTTTCCAGATGTCTCGCAGAAGATGTAAAGTGAATCTCTGGCTTGCGTGGTACTCTTGGTCTCGTTTCTACACACGTCAGCGCCGCCCCCCCCCCCCAGTGAAGGGGAGGAGACGTCTGTGATAGTCGTCCGTCGCCTTCTACGTCCAAACTAAATCTCCACGATTCAGCTAATCTGACTACGTGACACGCAATCTGATCAGCTGATCCTGACTTCCGGTCAACGTGTCCCAATATAATTTACACAACTCTCCCTCTCTCTCTCTCTCTCTCTCTCTCTCTCTCTCTCTTTCTCTCTCTTGATCCATTCTCTAACATTATGTTTTAATAGAAAATAATTTTAGAACATAAACAAAATACGTGACGAAGGTAGATCATTCGAGTTTTGTCTTTGGTCACTTGGAGTTAATAACGTAACGAGTTTGGAAATATATGTGATCACAGTTAGGAGTAAGTCAGGAGTCTTCAGTGAACGAGTTTCAACGAGTAAACGGAGTAGGCAACTTCTCAGCTGGTTTGAAATCGTTCAATATGGAAGCATTCAGCTGGAAAGACAGTGATATGTAATTCCTGAAAAAGAAATAGCGGCAATCTTAGAACCAATACAAAGTCGCAACAGGAATAAATGTGGAAAAACAATTTCGTTTTCTGGGTTGTCAGGGTAGAAAATGGTTTAGCCTTTCCAAAGCGCGTCTGGAAAAAATATAGGAATGGTTTCGACAAAAACGTATGTTCTTTCCTTGTCTGGGCAAGCAGACAATTATGTTTTTTGTCCCGTTTGTTGATCAAATGTTGAAAGTATCAATAATCTGTTTATTGTATGTGTTAAAAATGCACACACACACACACACACACACGCGCAACGAACATTACATAGACGACGATATAACATGTACACGGTTTGATCCACTCGTTTATACATAGCTGTTTTATATATACTCTCTATATACTCTTCCATGTCATGCAGAAGCCTCTAGAATGCAACATATCCTCTACTACGCTAGAAATACTCACACATAACATAACATATGATATGTTATATTCGATGTTTGCAAATTAATTATTCGACCATGCATAGAATTTTGCTGCCATATATGGATTGGCTGTTTAACATCTAGTATTTCCCTATTTGATAGCGTTCAAAAAGAGTCGTTAATCTAATAAAATATGTTTAACCACTACAAAATTACAAAGCTAGAAAGAAAACGAACACTTAGAAATATTTTTTTTTTTTTAAACCACAGTAAACATGTAAAAATATTCTTTAAAATATATTATGGAATGTATATTCTCTTTTAAAAACAAGATCTATTTCAAGAAAGGTCAGTTTTATTTTTTTTTTAAACAAGAGTAAACATATAATGATATTTTAAAAAATATATTATGGAATGTATATTCTCTTTTAAAAACGAGATCTATTTCAAAAAAGGTCAATTTTATTACTTTTTTAAACAACATTAAGCATATAAAAAATTTTTTTTTAAATATATTATGGAATGTATATCATTTTTTAAAAACGAGATCTATTTCAAGAAAGGCCATAAAATGTGTTTTCAAGCGATATTTATTCAATAATGGATCAGTTTTTCTACCCAGCAAAAATGGACGAGGTTCCTGGGTACGAGTTTTCCGGATACGAGTTTTCCTAGTACGAGTTTTCAGGGGAGGAGTTTCCGCGAGTTTTCCGCGGATGAATTTCCCTAAATTCGTTCTTTTATAAGACAGGAGCGCGTTTGATACAAATGTATTTTTTAGAACACAATTAAGCCATAATAATTAACTGTTACATGTTAACCTCTTGTCTCTGCTCGTCTATCTCCGGCTAGCTCCTCCCACACATTCACATCGATGCCAAGAGCGATCAGATCCCGTTTGGCCACGTCTTTAAAGCGCAGAACCGGTCGACCACGGCTTTTTGATACATTTGCCAGTTCACTGTAGAGGATATCCTTAGGGAGACGGCCATCGGGCATTGTGCGCAGGTGTCCAAGCCAGAGCAGTCGTCGTATCTTGAGTGTCTCAAACAACGAGCGGCTGCCGATACGTCTTAGCACCTCTTCGTTGCCATAATAATTAACTGTTACATGGTAACCTCTTGTTCACATTACACTTGAACTTCTGCATATCAGTAAATTTTGTGAAGCAGGAACTCAGAAAAGGAGTTCCAAAGTCTAGCAGTTCTGGGGATTAAACTATTGAAGTAGAAGGTATTCTTACATCTAGGGATCTCAACTGTGTAGGGGTGGGACTTTGCTGCTTGTCGGGTTTCTCGGGGGTATTTACGTCGATAGGGTACAAGTGTTTGTAGTTGGTCAGAGCATCAACATTTAAAATACTTGTAGAACAGGCAGAGGAATACAACATTTCGTCGATGCGACAGAGGTTGAAGCTTAGATGACAGTTCAAGGCCTATTAGGTTGATGACTCCTTTAAACCCTGTCCGGGAGTGAGAGACTAGTATTAATAGCAGATGCACCAGCCCAAATGTGAAAAGAATAGTCCATACATGGGCGAATGATAGCCTTGTAGAAGTACAGGATACATTCAGGCGTAAGTAACTTTCTAACACGATAGAAAGAGTCCACCTTATTCTCAGTAGCCATAGCAATGCTCTCGATGTATCTATTTCAAGTCATGTTCCCTTTGAACGTTAAGCCGTGGAATTTGAACGAAGTACTTTCAGGTAGTGTATCTTTAGCCATGACTCTTGGTGGCTGAGAAGGTTTCTTGTAATTTTCAAAGGAAACAAGCTTAGTCTTGACTGCATTGAACGTTACCATTTTTTTTTTATCTCATTCCACTACTGGCGTAAGGTTTTTGAGATAGCACAGACAAAGGAAAATACAGGACCTACATTTTTCGACACTGGATATTTGGTACTGCTCAAATAGATCAGTACCCGTATTCGCTCAATATATGATTCTCTTGGACTAAATTTTTCTGTAACTGTAATAAATAACAATTAAGTGTCTTTTTCTTTCTTTTTTATTTTCTCTTTTATTTCTTCCTTTTTTCTTTCTTTTTTGTTTTCTCTTTTATTTCTTCCTTTTTTTCTTTCTTTTTTATTTTCTTTTATTTCTTGCTTTTTTTCTTTCTTTTTTATTTTCTCTTTTATTTCTTCCTTTTTTCTTTCTTTTTTATTTTCTCTTTTATTTCTTCCTTTTTTTCTTTCTTTTTTATTTTCTCTTTTATTTCTTCCTTTTTTCTTTCTTTTTTATTTTCTCTTTTATTTCTTTCTTTTTTTCTTTCTTTTTATTTTCTCTTTTATTTCTTCCTTTTTTCTTTCTTTTTTCTTTTCTCTTTTATTTCTTCCTTTTTTTCTTTCTTTTTTATTTTCTCTTTTATTTCTTCCTTTTTTTTTTCTTTTTTATTGTCTCTTTTATTTCTTCCTTTTTTCTTTCTTTTTTCTTTTCTCTTTTATTTCTTCCTTTTTTTCTTTCTTTTTTGTTTTCTCTTTTATTTCTTCCTTTTTTCTTTCTTTTTTCTTTTCTCTTTTATTTCTTCCTTTTTTCTTTCTTTTTTATTTTCTCTTTTATTTCTTCCTTTTTTCTTTCTTTTTATTTTCTCTTTTATTTCTTCCTTTTTTCTTTCTTTTTTATTTTCTCTTTTATTTCTTCCTTTTTTCTTTCTTTTTATTTTCTCTTTTATTTCTTCCCTTTCGCGCACATCATAGATCATTTCAACCTTTTGTTAGTAAAACATTGCTACTTTTTTTTTGTTTGATTACTTGCAAAATGGTTTGTGGCCCGACTGTAATTTTCAGTGAAGAACCTGTGCATCTGTGTCCGAAAAGGAATTGCGTCCCACAACATTCACGTAAATAAATTGCTGTGTTTGCCAAACGTCTTGAGGACTCGTTCATTAAAAGAAAGTTAATATATCTATTGAGAGAATGAAACAATGAGGAAACAATGAAATTATGAGGAGAAAATATAAATGTCATTCGCTTCATTTCTTTTCATATATGGTTTGCCTCTATCAATAACAACACGAACGCAGAAAGTAAAGGTAAACCAAATATATTAAGACGAAAATAAAATACATATTTACAAAGTTGCAGTTGGAAGATTGTCCGGCAGAGGGCGTGTTAAAGTCTTTCATGGAGCAACCGGCACATGCGGCTTGCCTATCCGGCGTTCGAACACAGATCTCCGGTCTTGCTGACTGGATACCATAATCTATATCTTGTTCACCGACGTATGCTAATTAGTGGGCGTCTCCGCAACAATATATAAACAGAGACTGATGACACACAGAAAAACTCAAAAAGTAAAAGAACTATACGTATATATATATATATATATATATATATATATATATATATATATATTATATATATATATGTGTAAACTGGTTATCATTTCTCAATCTACCTGCAATTTCATTCTACTTTTTCTTGTATCAAAGCTAATCTATATAAATAAAGCAGTAAATGTATGTATGTATGTCTGTCTGTCTGTATGTGTGAAAATATTTAACCGATAAACTGTTAAACTATTCGTCACATAACACTAAAATTAACAGTAAATAGTAATCATCTACCTTCTTACCACTTATCCTCGAGTGGTCTTTGGGCTTTGATAAGTGGTGACTCCCAAGTAAAAAAAAACAAAAAAAAAACTAGGATGATTTATAACAATTAAAATCTTTGTTTGAATGGATGAATAACGCGTACAGAAATATTTTAGCAAGTTGAAATGCAAAATGTTCATTTCAACTTGCTGACATATTTCTGTTACTTTTGTGCATGCACAAATTCATTCATGGCTAAATCATGGTGAACTGTGGAGGCGTTGAGTCTGTTAAATTAGACACTCTCTATTGAACAGGGTCCAAAAGGGAGAGATGTGCACAACAGCTTCATTACAAACAACTTGATCTCTGTGCGATAATAGAATCACAAAATCCAACAAAATCTCTTGACAGCTTCGTTATCCAGACATACTTTATCCACATTTTAATTTCCATCCATCTCTATTGTCTTACGTATCTTGCACACAAACTGGTTATCATTTCTCAATTTATCTGCAATTCCATTCTACTTTTTTTTGTATCAAAGCTAATCTATATAAATAAAGCAGTAGATGTATGTGTTTTTGTCTGTATGTCTGTAAATATTTAACCAATAAACTCTTAAACTACTGATCACATGACACTGAAATTAACAGGAAATAGTAATCATACACTAAGGATAGGTAATAGTAAAATCTAATTAGTTTTAATAAAAGAAAAAGTACAGTAAAAAGAAAAAGTATAGTAAAATAATTTGACAGAAACATGTCGGCAAATTGAAATGCAAAATGTTCATTTCAGTTTGCTGATATAGTTCTATTACTTTTGGGCAAACAACTAGACGTACGCACACACTCATCTTTTTTTCTTTTTTTTACACAGGCATCACCAACATTATCAAGGCCAAGAGGCCACTCAAGGATAAGGGTTAATGAGTGTACAGTAGAAATTGGACAATATAGTAATCATTAGTAATGGAAATTCAGTAAATTTGTGAACTTATATGTAACGGCTCATCAGGGACTTATTTACGTTAGATATTAAACAAAAACTTTGATTCCGACATGAGTAAGAAATTGCCGGGTACTTCGGTATTTTATTTTGATTTTAAACCTTACTTTTTTGTAATTATTTAAAAAACAAAAAAACAAAAAAAAACTTAGTCCTTGCTTTCAAAAATTTCTATAGAGATCCGAAAAGAAATATCTAAAAAAAAAAAAAATGGTGGCATCTTTGTTATTTAGGGATTTGAGCAGTAAGATGTCGATTTGCATTACATTTAAACCTCTGCATGTTAGTACAACCAGGGAAGCAGGATACAGGGAGGGAATTCCAAAGCCTAATTTGAAGGAAGAAACTTTGAGTAAAAAACTCTCTAGCATTGGTGGACTTCTACAATGAAGGCGTGGGATTTTGCTGCTTATGGAGTTAGTTATGGTATTTATGTCAAGGGGGCATCAGTGCTACAAGTTCATCAGACACATTCCGTTAAATTTTAGCACAAGCATAGGGATAGAGACTGGAGCTTGATTGTCAGTATAGGACAGAGATGCACACAATAACTTGATTACAAATAAACAGATTTTTTTTGTGCTATAATGGAATCATAAAAATCCAACAAAATTTCTTGACAATTTTAATAGCTTCGTCATCTGAGCATACTTTATCCACATCTGACTTTTCATCCATTTCTATACACAAACTGGTTATCATCTCTCCATCTACCTGCAGTTTCACTGTACTTTTTCTTTTATTAAAACTAATCTATTTAAACAAAGCAGTAGATGTCTGTAAAAATTTTAACACATGCACAAAGATAGAGGCTGGAGCTTGATTGTCATTATGGGACTTATTAAATTGAGGAGACTTGCTTTTGGACCCTGTCAGAGAGAGAGAGAGAGAGAGAGAGAGAGAGAGAGAGAGAGAGAGAGAGATGCACACAACAACTTGATTACAAACAACTTTGTGCTATAATGTAATCACAAAAAGCAACAAAAATTCTTGACAATCTTAATAGCTTTTTCATCTGAATATTTTTTTTCCGCATCTGAATTTTCATCCATTTCTATTGTCTTACGCTTCTTGCACACAAACTCGTTATCATCTCTCAACCTCCCTGTAATTCCATTCTACTTTGTGTTAGATAATAACAAGGTTAAAAGTGGTAATTATCTATCTATCTATCTATCTGTCTATCTATCTATCTATCTATCTATCTGTCTATCTATCTGTCTTTCTGTCTATCTGTCTATCTATCTGTCTGTCTGTCTTTCTTAGAACTGCACGCCTGTGGAACTCTGTTCCGTCTGCCTGCTTCCCACCGGACTACAACTTGGATGTCTTCAAGTCCAATGTTAACAAATTCCTAATGAACCGCCCCCTTAAGTAAACACTTCACCAAATCTCCACACTAACGTAATATACTTGCAATAACCCTTATCCCTGAGTGGCTTCCGGGCCTTGATAAGTGGTGATCACTGTGTAAAAAAAAAAAAAAAAAAAAAAAAAAAAAAAAAAAAAAAAAAAATATATATATATATATATATATATATAAGCACCGCCAAAAATGGCCGCAAAATCAAGTTGTTGTTGTTTTTTAAAACTAAATTACATTTATGAAAATCCATTATTTCTGAGTAACTTTTTTTTTCCAGAAAGATAAAACCCTGAATTTTATCATATATAAAACAGAATAATGTAAAACTTTTTCTACTATTTTTAATTCAATTTTAAATGTTAAATTTTCCCAAAAAGTTAACAATTGACATGTTTTGTCTTGCACAAAAAACGTACTTAAATATTAAAAAAAAAGGGTTTTTGAAATAATTAATTTATTTATTTATTGTCTAACTAAGATTTAGGATGATTTTCTAAGAGAATATGCAAAAATATTATAATATAAGTACCTTAATTTCAAATAATTCCACTTATTCATATAGGTAACCAGATATTTCGCGTCGACGTAGAGTTCAGATCGACTCTGTTTACGTTTTCTTTTCATAAGAAGAAAACTATGAAAGACCAAACAGGCCAAAAAAAACTTATTTTTCAGTGACGAAAATTTCAATGTATTACTAAGCTGAGGCTGGCCAGTACCAGATGGGTGACCATTTGTATGAGTTTGGTTTTTAATGTGTATGTGTGTGGGGGCCAGGCTCCCCAAAATGGGGGGGGCAATTTAAAGCAGAATGAAAAAAAATATTTCAGCGCGTTTGGTCCACCGTAGTTGAAAGGCGGCAAACGTTTTCAAACGAGATCGAAAAAAATGATGCTATTTTTAACACAAAGGGCACAATATTTATCGAATTTTTTTTGTATCGATTATTCAAACCATGCCCTGTTTTATAATGGTCATGCATTATTCGGCTTTTGCTAAAAAAAAATTGTTAATTTATTTATCAAAAATTTTAAAATGGCTTTTTTCCTATAAATATTAATTTTTTTTTTGTTTTTGTTTTGCTTAACTTAAATTAATTATTTTACTTAACATATTCACCGAATTTCACACTTCAAATCTCAAAAGCGGGATAATTAAACACAATCGAAGTTCTGATATTCAGACGTCAAAATAAGGTATGCAAACATTTTTTTTTTAATCTATAATTCTGTTCCTTACAACAACACAATATGTTTTGTTCAGTTTCAGATGATTATTTTAAGCATATTTGTTCCCACTTCAAAACAAGGGGGGGTTGTAAGCAAAAATATATATATATATAAATATCGTTTATGAAAAATAAGTACACTGTTATAAAGTTCATTCTTCTCCTAATAATCGCTGAAAATTTCGTATTGATCGGATAATTACCTGATTTTTGGTAGATTTTTAAAAAGACGGTCCGTCAAAAAGTACTGACCTGCCCCCCTAGTTTTGGCGGTGCCTAATATATATATATATATATATATATATATATATATATATATATATATATATATATATAATGGCAAGCAATCTACGAAAGATTAATGCAAGCAACAGTAAACGTAGTCACTAGTTTTGTATTCTCTGCGCCAGCTTCTCGAACCAAAGATTCTAAAGTCCTTCGCCACCCTTACTCAAGGTACGCCTCCTTGCTGGTCTATCTTTGGCTAGCTCCTCCCACACATTCACATCGATGCCAAGAGCGATCAGATCCGGTTTGGCCACGTCTTTTAAGCGCAGAATCGGTCGACCACGGCTTCTTGATACATTTGCCAGTTCACTGTAGAGGATATCCTTAGGGAGACGGCCATCGGGCATTCTGCGCAGGTGTCCAAGCCAGAGCAGTCGTCGTATCTTGAGTGTCTCAAACAACGAGCACCTCTTCGTTGGTGATTCTATCCCACCAATTGATGCCCATGATATGTCGCAAGCATCGGAGATGGTAGACGTTCAGTCTTTTCTCGTGACGCATATATATATATATATATATATATATATATATATATATATATATATATATATATATGATGTTTGTGTGTGCATATATACATGTACTTATATGCAGGATGACCCCCAAAAAACAGGCCCCAACACTAATTAGGCCCTGTTTCTTAATGTTTTGTCCGAATGAAATGAAAGTTATGTCCTAACTAGTTTATTATGTTAAAGACATCACATCAAAACACTAGGGTCTTTGGCCTTTTTTTCTCCGTTGGATGTAAAATGCTCGGAAGAACAATTGAATGTCCTCTGTTTATTTTGGGGTCACCCTATATATATATATATATATATATATATATATATATATATATACATATATATATATATATATACATATATATATATATATATATATATATATATATATATATATATATATATATATACAACACATAAACACACATATATTTACTCAATCGGTGATGATTTATTTTTAAGATCATATATATATATATATATATATATATATATATATATATATTATATATGCATATATATAGGTATATATATGTATATATATGTATATATATATGTATACACACAAACACACACTCATATATATATATATATATATATATATATATATATATATATATAAAGTAAGTTATAAAATATATATGGCAATTAGGCTACACATAATATTACGCGTTTTATCCACGTTAGGATTCATCAAGCATGCCTGCTGAATCCTAACGTGGAGGAAACGAGTATGAAACGCGGAATATTCTCTATAGCTTAATTGCCATATATATTTGATCATGACGTGGATGAAAACGTGGATGAAACGGGGAATTTTCTGTGTAGCTTAATTGCCATATATATTTCATAACTTACTACCTAGATCTACCTACGTATTGCGCACTGTTGAAGTAAATACTTAAAGTTTTACGCATAAATTTTTACTTTCGTGTATTAATTTATGTGATTAAATTAAGAAATCATATATATATATATACATATAATTATAAAAGTCAAATGTCCTTGTAACGATGTCTGTAACCCACTTTCCGGTTTATGACATCTGGTTGCGCATGCGCGCATAACCTGCACACTTAAATATTAACGTTATTATTTTGAAATTATTATTTAACATGGGAAGAGTGGGGTTTAAATAACTTAAACGTAATACAGAAATGAACGATTTAAAAATAATCAGACAATATTAACAATTGTTTATTTGGATAATATAAACGCGAAAAACAGAAACAAAAGAACAATTGGGACGCTGAAATATTAACGTTATTATTTCGAAATTATTATTTAACGTGGAAAGAGTTGGGTTTAAAATAATTCAAACGTAATACAGAAATGAACGATTTAAAAATAATCAGACAATATTAATAATTGTTTATTTGGATAATATAAACGCGAAAAACAGAAACAAAAGAACGATTGGGACGCTGAAATATTAACGTTATTATTTCGAAATTATTATTTAACATGGGAAGAGTGGGGTTTAAAATAACTTAAACTTAATACAGAAATGAACGTTGTAAAAACAAAAATGAGCAGATATATCAAAATTTGAATTTAACTATAATAAGTATTATGGTATCTGTTCAGTGCACATTTACCTATAAGTATGGCCAACCACTTATAATTCAGTAACTGTAAATTTTTTTTTTCAAAAATAATCAAATATGATAAACAGAACGAGTCATAGAAATCTATCTATATCCTTTTTTCATTTTAATATACTTCCATAGAAATGTTTCTGTTATGTCAAAAAAAAAACTATTTCTTCACGTCATAAACGTTACGCTCATACGTGAATTCCACATATAATATAACATACTGACCCAACGGGTCACGGGTAGTCTAATATATATATATATATATATATATATATATATATATATATATATATATATATATATTAGACGAGAGGCCTAATGCTGCCTGAGATTTAATTAGGACGAACAAACGTTTCACCCTTCTGATATCTTTATTGTCATCGAAATCGATAAAATCGTCCATTTATCGATCAAATCGATCGATTTTCTATTGTGATCGGGAAAACAATCGTGATGCACGAGTATGGAAGCGTCACATGCCTTCCCACAGTGATGATAAATTTTAATCCAAATTTCAGTATAGAGAGCCCAAGTTTTATTTTATAAAATTATTTTTGTGATTTTATAAAAAAAAATTATATAATGGCTTGAATAAAAAAAAATATGGGAGTGTTACTTCTTAAATCGAATTTTATCGATAATCGATTTTTTTTTAATCAATCGGGGGCAATCCATACAAAATCTAACGAGAAACTCACCTAGATACATAAAGTACGTTTGTGTGAAATTGCAAGAAAATCAGCCCACCCATTTCGGTGTCCATAGTGAACCCCCTTTCACTCTCCCATGCTCTCTCTCTCTCTCTCTCTCTCTCTCTCTCTCTCTCTCTCTCTCTCTCTCTCTGCTACACACAATCACACAACGCCATTTATATTGTTCTTCTAAGCAAAAAGAATTGGGATAGAGGTTGGATACATGAGAGTTAAATATAAATGAAACACCATATTTTTACAATAAAACCTCTACATATGTATACATATGTATATAATGTATATACGTGTATATACCTACACACATACACACAAACACACACCCCCATTCAGCTTTATATATATATATATTAGGTTGTCCGGAAAATAATGGCCAATTTTAGAGAAAAAGGATTTATTAATCAAATAGGTGACACTAGACATTGAAATTAGTCAAAGTATGATCCTTGAACAGCCATGCATTTTTGCCATCTATCAACTAGATTATTTATGCCTCGTTGATAAAAATTCTTTGGCCTAGATGCTAAGAATCTTTGAAAAAAGATTCAACCTCTGCATTAGATCTGAAAGTTTTGTTGCTTAAAAAAGCGGCTAAATGCTTGAAAAAATGGTAGTCCGTGGGTGAAAGATCTGGAGAACAAGGAGGATGTGGTAAAGTTTCGTATCCCAAGTCTGTGAGTTTCTGCAGTGTCATTCTCGCAACATGAGGCCGCGCATTATCGTGGAGCAGGATTGGACCCCGCCTATTCACTAATGCAGGTCTCAATTTTTGTAAATGATGATGCATTTCTTCGAGTTGATTGCAGTAAACCTCTGCCGTGATGCTCTGATTAGCATCCAGAAAGCTGTAATGAATAACACCAATTTCACACCACCAAACAGTCAGCATAATCTTCTGTTGGTGAAACTTTGGCTTTGGAAAATGTTTGGTTGGTTCATCACAATCAAGCCATTGACCTGATTTTTCCGATTATCATAAAGGATCCACTTTTCGTCACAGGTGACTATTCGGTCAAGAAATGGATCATTAATCTTTCGCAAAAAGAGCATCGAACACACTTCAAAACGTCGAGCTTGTTGATTTTCATTGAGCTCATGTGGGACCCATTTGTCGAGCTTTTTCACCTTGCCAATTTGCTTCAGATGGTCCGACACTGTTGAACTGCTGACACCAAGTTCCCGAGAGATTTCCCTGACACTTTGCCATGGGTTTTGCTCAACAATGGCTCTCAAATTTTCATTGTCAAGATTAGATGGCCGTCCTCTACCTTCTTCATCTTTAAGGCTCTCATCACCACTACGAAATTTCTGAAACCACCTTCGTACTGTCCTATCACTTGTGATGCCTTCTCCCCATGCGCTATTGATATTTGAAGTTGTTTGAGAAGCACTGTTACCAAGCTTAAACTCATGCAGGAAAAGTAATCGTAATTCTTCTTTGCTCATATTCCAAATTATTGGCTCATTCGCTCATAAAACGTTTTCTGAAAGAAAGAAAGTAAGAAATTATTAAAGAGCACATATAAATCAATAATCATGTTGATGTTTACCGGAAATATAATAAAAATCCTATGATAAAATCCAATTTCAAAACAGACTTCCTGAAATGGCCATTATTTTCCGGACAACCTAATATATACAGACACACACACACACACACACACATACACACACACACACATATATATATATATATTTATATTATATATATATATATATATTTATTAGCGATAGAATTATTGCAAAATTGTTTTAAAGATGTCCGATACCATTATCGATTCTCTTCTTAATTAAACTGTAGATATTGAGTGTATGATAATCTAAAGAAATCAACCGGTGTCATGGACTTGCGTCAGAATCTTAAATGTCTTTTTATTTTTTTAATGCAGAAAAAATTTAAACTGATCCACATTTACCGGCGCTTGTTGAATATTTACGAAGCCGACGCAGTTGATGACAGCATAGTAAGGAGATGTATTCGTTGATTTCAGAGTTGTGACAGAGATGAGAGTGATAAAACGTTCCGCAGGCTATTGCGACCGAGACATTAAAGGAGATTGACAAATTTGTATTGAGAATTGTGGTGACTATGTAGAAAAAATAATTCTGAAGCACAATTGATCACTCGTTTTAATGGTAGCACTCACTTTTCTGCAGTTCTTCGACGTTTTGGTTTTGGATTTTAAAAAGAGGAGGCCTTTTTCTATGAACGATGCTCGAACTAAATAGTATATTTGTTTGCCTCAAAATTAAAAAAAATTTATTTCTATTAATTAGAAAGCGGTGGATATTAGGTAAAAAATGGCAATTAAGGTAACATATGTATTATTTAATTAGAATTCATTATTAATTTATTTATTGCGAACTATTATCCTCATCTTTTTTAGTACGGGCCCGACCATGTAAAATCAGATAATGTATAAACGTGGATTTATAAGACCCAAAAAATCCAACTTTTATCGCCTTCGGGGCCCGTGACGCAGTGAATGGAGACGTTGAATTTCTTCGGTTTCAGGTGAGATTTGTCTGAAGATAGCGGTTTCAATCCTACCCAAAGCCGATGGGAAACTTTCTTTGTCAAAACGTGGTGGGACGACAACAACTATGGATGGCAGTATAATTGCTGAGAATGCAGTTAAGAGATTTGGAGTTCTTATCCCGTCGCGGTTACCAGCTGATGAAGGCCGGAGAGATAGTTGGCCAAAACGTCGTAAAACAATAACTAAGAAAGATGGGGATAATAGACCGCAATAAATAAATTAATAAGATAACTCATTTATTATTGTCATCATACTCTGCCAAGAGTTGGTATGAACTAGTTTTCCTAAAAAAATGTATCTGTTGCCCGTGAATTTAGGAAAACTCCTCCCCGGAAAACTCGTCTCCGGAAAACTCGTACCCGGAAAACTCGACCCCAGAAAACTCGTCCCCTTTTGCTAGGTAGGAAAACTTGTCCCTTATTGAATAAATATCGATGAAAACACATTTTATGACCGTTCGTGAAGATATTGTCTTTAAAAGAGAATACACATCCCATAATATTTTTTTTAATATTTTTATTCGTTTACTGTTGTTTTAAAAAAATTAAATTAATTTTTCTAAGTTTTAGTTTTCTACCTAGCTTTGAAAAGTTTTGGTCTTTCAACTTATTTTAAAGAGTTTATTTACTTAAAAATAAAGTAATGTCAAGTGTTACTTATAAACAAAAAATGTCTGACATAAGAAGATCACGTCTTAGGGGGATAACTGCTCAAAAATAGAAAATTAAAGAAAATATTAAGGTAGATATAGTTTAAAAACGAGCCCCCCCTCCAAAAGAAAATAAATTTGTATATTTTTATGTTATAATGCACATCCCACAATATTTTTTCAATATATTGACATGTTTATTGTTTTAAAAAAATTAATTTGATTTTTCTATGTTTTGGTGGTAATATCCCTTGAGAGCATTCGATTACCTAATAAATAATTTTTAACAAAAAAATGTCCGAAAATTAAAGAAAATACTGAGGTAGATATAGTTTTAAAACGAGCCTCCTTCACCTCCAAAAGAAAATAAATTTGTATATTTTTAAGTACTGCACAAGTGCCCCCGAAATGACTTTTAAACAATACCCACCTCTCCCATGTTAAGAATGGCTTTCGAAATAATAAGGTTATTATTTCAGCGCGGTACCAAAATTACATAAGACCGTGTTTTCTTTTTTATTGTTTTGTAATAACACAAGAATTATTTAAACTGAATTAATTTTTCTAAATAAAATAATTGCTTTCTTTGATAATACGTGTTTTCTTTCTTTATTTTTGTGTCGGAATGACACAAAAAGTGTTAAAACTAGAGTATTTTTTTAATAAATATTTGGTTTCGTTTTTCGTATCTTGACTCCGTGATCAAGTTTAATTTTTAAAGCAAGAGTTAAAAGTAATTTTAAAAAAAATATTATGGGGGTGAAAAACAATATCTCCTTCAAGAACGGTAATAAAATGTGTTTTCAATCGATATTTATTCAATAAGGGACCAGTTTTCCTACCTAGCAAAAAGGGGGGGGGGTTCCAGGTACAAGTTTTCCGGGTACGAGTTTTCCGGGTACAGGTTTTCCGGAGACGAGTTTTCCCGGGACGAGTTTTCCGGGGACGAGCTCTCCGGGCACCGTTGCCCATTCGTGTGTTTATTGTCGCCCTCGTGTTTTTTGGTTGTTTTTTTACTTTTTTTTATTTCTCTTTGTAGAAAGCGGTTCAAGGTAAGTGATTTACAACGTTGTTCTGATCGCGAGTCAGATGGACTTTTAAAAGCGCTGAACAAAGTTTCCAACGAACCCAACACGCAATAAACACATAAATAAGAAGAATCACATAAAAGGTCACTTTTATTTGATTCTAAAACATGCCCAATAAAAGTGCGCTCAAACAAATCTCTGAAAAAAGTTTAGTTTGATCCTGTCTTCTTTCTTCTCATAAACATAAATTTCAACCACAAATTATATAAGAGAAAATCACATCAAATCTCTACACAACAATGCGTTAGACTAATAATTCAATTCTTTGATCAAGGAAGAACTCCTATTTGATTAAATGTAGGGTTTGCAGCAACATTAACTTGCAAATAACTTGGCATTGCCCTGTCGTAAACAACGCTTAATATGAAATATTAATTTATTATTTATTAACTAGCATGGGTGAACAAAAAACGGTCAATTTTTTTTAAAATTTGACTCCTATTATGACCCTATTATGACCCCTTAACATTTATTGTTTTATGCTCTAATCAAGTTATTAAGTTAGACCCATGTTAAACGAACCTATATCTAAAATTTCAAGTGTTTAGACCCAAAATTGTTGGAAGAGTTTGGTAGAGTTCTCAAAGGTCAAATCGTTGAACTTTGACCCCTTAACAGCCGAATTCCTGGCCGAAAACCAATCACATATATTTTCCCAAATCTCAATATCCTGTATATCAAATTTCGAGTCTGTAGACTAAAAGTTGACAGAGTTATTGCCTAGAGAAATGTACACAGACACAGATACACACACAGGCACGTTCACTTTTATAGATATATAAATTTATTTATTGCGGACTATTATCCGCATCTTTCTTAGTACGGACCCGACCATGGAAGATCAGATAATGAATAAACGTGAATTTATAAGATTTTCTGTTTAATACCAGGAGTAAGGGCACCCGGCTTTGCCCGGGCGTAAAATACGCTTAAATACGATATTTTAATTTGCCCAGATTTCTTATATATTATTACAGAGTCGTGATTTCCAAAATAGAAAAAAATTATTTGGATGCCATCAGCTCGAATCGAAAACGAATCAGTAACATTCACAACTGGTGATGTTACCACTGTACCAATATAACACGCATATGAACAGGTTTAAAATTAATACTTAAAAATCAACTAAGATGAATTTTCAATATGTATAACGATTTTTTTTTCAATTTTGACACTCTTTTTCCCCCTTAAAGACTATTTTAACGGGCTGAAACCCCATGAAGAACGGCCTGTAAAAAATCCAATCAATTGTGGTCCCTAGCGCCGCTCTGCGACTTTATTTTCGGAGGAGAGAGAGTTTGAAAATATGGAGACAGACAGACAGACAGACATATAGCCGTTTATATATTAGATTATTAAATAGTCAATTCTCTATTTATTATTATTAGGGCTATGACAACAGCATATTTTTATCGTTGTTTTGACTTTCGGGTATATATCCCACACAAACGCAGTTAATCAACCGATAACCACACCAATCTTAATAAAAGCATATAAGATATCAACGGATGCACACTCGAGAGTAAAAACAATGGAAATAATATGCTGTTGTCATAGCTCTAATTATTATATTCTACCCTACATATATTAGTGATTTCAAAACTTTACAAAATATATAACTTTTGTGCTATCAACTGGATTCGAAACTAATACATTTAGGGTTCCAGCGTTATTCGTTACCATCTGAACTTACGACATATAGATATCAAAATACAAAAGATTAACCGACTTTAACGTTTAAATATAGTAAAAAGGCACTTTAAGTCAACTTACGCTTGTCAAGTTAAACTTTTAAATTTTTACCCTGAGCAGTTATTTTTAGCGGCTAAAAAAAAAAAAAACAGATCGAATTTGTTCTACAGGTTAAAATCTCATGTATATTAAGTTTCAATTTGTAGATCAATTCTATTGACAGAGTAGTTTGTTAAGAATCGTTCCGCACACAGAAAAAAGGTAATTTTATATGCATACTAGATGGCCACTGGACGTTTCCCGATCATAAAATACACATGAGTATTATATTTTAATTCATACAGAAACTGAGACATTTTCATGCGAGTATTATATTTTTTCGAAACAGTTCCCTTGTAATTAAAAAAAAAAAAAAAAAAAACTATGTATTTTGCCATATTGGCCCTTTTTAATCCAAATTTCGCGAAGTTGGCTTTTTTTTCTGAAGCAATCCGGCCTTCAAAAATTGCATTTGGCCTTTTACAATACGCCACTAAGAACGGAACAATATTACATCTATCTCTACTATTATATAAAAGGAACTTTGTCTGTGTGTTTGTTAATTCATTCCCTATGGACACCAAAACCGCTGGGCCTATTTTTTAAAAATATTTCACGCAAATGTACCTCATGTGTCTGGGAGTGTTTGTAGATAAGTTTTTTCCGTAATAATCGATAATCGAAAAATAAAACAGTAAAGATGGACCAGTTCGATTTCGACGAAAGCTACCACTTTAACATAGTGTGACATTTTAGAAGTTTTATCCCCGCACGTTCGGCGTATAAAATCTACAGTAGGTTCTTTTATATGACAGGGTCACGTTCGATATGGATGTTCCTGTTTAGAGCTGGACTGAACCATAATTCTTGACTTTTGAATTTGCGCGAGCCTTTTCGAGTCTTACACAAAAACACGCGTTCACATTTCAAGCCATATTACTTGTCATATACATACGCGCACACAAACATACGCGCGCACGTCCACACACGTACATATATTCACGTTCGCGTATACACACTCACATTCACGTGTATACACCCACACGCTAACGTACACACATGTACTCACATACGCGCACACGTACGCACCCATGGGAAACGTCACTTTCTCTTTCAACGGAAATCCACACATGCGCATAAAGACCACCGGAAAGACCTATAAAAGCAAGAGACAAGCTGTTTCCAGCCCTTTTCCAACTCGCCTTCCGAGGTGAGTGGTCTACGGACCAGCCGCCACCGTTTCGACAGGCGCACCTCACGCTACTTGCTACTATGTGGGGCAAAAACTAACAAACAGTATGTACACCTTATACGCTTTCTCTCTCTCCATGAACTGGATTGACATTCTCACTCTTTCTCGCTCTATATATACAACGAATTTAGGAAAACTCGCCCTGGGAAAACTCGTCTAGGGAAAACTCAATAAATGTTGATAATTGATAAAATTATAATTTTAAATAACGCATGAGTGCATTTGGTATGAGAGAAAACAAAAACATAACAACAAAAAAACTATCATAATGAAAAAAACAAAACAAAAAAGTAACGAAGAATCGAATCGCTCCCTGTTTTTTAATTTTTTGGCTTTGTTTTTTATCATTGTTTTTCTGACTCCAAAAAACATCGTTAAAATAAGAACAAAAAAAAATTGTAATTAACTTTGTATGAACATAATAAACGCTTTAAAATAAGTGAAACCACTAAGAACTTAGCCAGTTAGGTAGAAAACGGACACTTAGAAAATCGATTTTATTTAAAAAAAAAAAAAAGAAGAAAGACATTAAACAAGTAAAAATATTTTTAAAAAATATTATGGGGGCTATAGTCTATTTTAAAAAACAATATCTCCTTCAAGAACGATCATAAAATGTATTTTCAATCGATATTTATTCAATACGGGACCAGTTTTCCTACCTAGCGAAAGGGGACGAGTTTTCCGGGGTCGAGTTTTCCGGAGACGAGTTTTCCGGAGACGAGTTTTCCCGGGACGAGTTTTCCGGGCACCATATACAACTTGTGCCAGAGAATACCTTTGCGTAGCTGACTGCTAACATGGCGCGCAGTTTAACTGATGTCAATGTCAACCCTCTATCTTTTTCTTTGTCTACACGCTGGACTATCATTCCCATTTTACACTACATTACTCACTTCTCTTCCGAACAAACGATAGTGACCCGAACGCGGACAAGAACACGTGTTATATCTAAAACATTCATTCTTTCAACAGTAAATAAACGACACGTTTATCTTATCCAGCAATTGAGTATTTGTTTCCTTCACTCCATTCGTTTCATTATTTTCTTTTGTAACGGGATTAGGATTTATATATCCTAGTCGTCTACAAATTTTCACCTTTAATGCAAGCCATTATAACCATACAAGTAGAAAGGCCAGGCTTATAATATATACAGTAGGTTATTTGATATTGCGGGGGAGCGCTAGAAGTTACCGTTTCTGTTTAGAACACAACTAAAGCAAAATTTTAAATTTTTATTCAAGCCATTAAACAGCGTGGCTCACTCAAATGTAGCCCCGAAAATGTATTAGAGAGGAGGAACATTTTTTTATTGTTTAAATTACCCGTAGCATTGTTTAAATTAATTATATTATTATAAAAGACGCTGGAGGTACTCCCCGTTTACAACTATGCATTTCTGCCTGAAGATCCTTGGGTATTTTTTTTCCTGGTAGCGTCACTCCAGATTGTGAGGATTGTGTGTATACAATTTTTGTTTTAAGATCCCTCAAAGATAAAAATCACATCACAAGTTCGAGGACCGTGGTAGCCATAACCCTTTGCTTAATATTCTCTCTTCCATAAATATGTCATGAACTCGTGTTAGTGATCTGTGAGACGTGTGGCATGTAGCGCTATCTTGTTGGAAAAAGAATTGCATTTTGTCTTGTGGTGTCAGTTGGTCATTAAGATAAAGATTAAAGAGATCGTGCTACTTTTAAGTTATGTCCTGTATATAAAATAATTATCTTATAAAATCAACAGTAGGTTCCCTAAAGTGCAATATATTATGGACTAAGACAGTGCGGGGAGGAATGTGAAGCTTCCATCCGGTGCGCCGCAAAGGTTTCCCAAATAGAGAAAGCAATGGATCTATTTGATTGAAAAATGGGCGATTTCATTGATTTTGATGATAATAGAATATCGGAGGGTGAAACATTCGTTGATCTTTATTAAATCCCGGGTTATATCGAGTCTCACTGCTAGTAGAGATGTGTAGTATAATCGTGAAATTTCCACGGGTTCGTGTTAATAAATAATAAATGAAATCTATCTTTCTCATTTTTATTATTTTACACATCCAAAAAAAATGTTTTCAACGATTTATCAGAAGACTGTAATGGCGACATATCGCATCGAGAGAACAAAAGAACCAATCTCTGGCCCCATAAAACAGGCGAGACCCTAAATTCGCTATAGAAAAAAAAAAAAGAAAACTTTAGGGCTGAGATGAAAAAAAGATCTAACGTCTGAACCTTATGAGTCTATGACACTTTGGGGGGGGGAGGTCAAATTTATGATCTCTCCTTTGTCATTGAGCGATTTTGTGACTTTTGGAATTATAGGATACTGTAAACATAATGTTCCTCTTTATTTTTCTTCCCATGAGGGCAGAGTGAGAAACAATGTCGACTCTCCAACAAGGACCACTCTGGATAGGAAGAAAAAGAAAAATTGCCTCAGTCTCGAAAGATTTTTTCCTCAACTGATCATTGACAAAAAAGGTGAAGTGAAATACCAGAACAATAGTCATTGCCAAACAAATGTGAAAAAAAATGCGCATGATTCCGTGACGTCAGATTTGTGTTAACTATACGAACTATGGAAAAGCAGAAGCGACTTAATGATTTTTTAAAACCTTTGTTTATCTTCTTCAAACTGCAATTAATAATTAATCTTTGTTATAATTTTGATAGGTTTTAAGATTATCACAGTTTAATGATTAATAATATTATAAACATTTGTATATTAAATATCAAATACGGTTTTGTGCGAGTGTTCATTTTGTTAACTACCGGTTTCCATACTTTTGTTCAGTAAAAAGAGACAAACAAATATAAGAGCCGTCTATAAAATTGTTATTATTTGTGCACTAATATTTATAAATGAGTTTTAATTTGCCGATAAAATAGCTGGCAAGTGTCATGTTTATATTAAAACCAAATATTTACAAAATAATTAAACACAATTAATTAAAAATCCGTTGTAACTGAACATTTTTGAAATAATAGAATTTTAATCGTTTAATCTTTTAAAAATTAATTTATTTTTAGGAAGTTTCTTTTTCTTAGCAATTCAACTCGTTATAGTATATATTAATAAGAAAAAAAACACTATTTTAAACAAAAATCTAATAATATTAAAGGTATATCACTTTTTTAATTGCAACTTCAAGGTAAGTTTTTGTTTAATACGTGTATTTAAATTAAAAAAAAAATAAATATGTTTTACTTATTTGAACTCTTATGTTTTATAATAAATAGAAATTTCCATAAATTTAAATATATTTTGTTATAATTTCGAAAAAATAAATGGGGGGGACATGAACTTAAAAACAATATTTCCTCTTAAATATTTTACAAAAACTGCATTTTCTGTGTAATTTCATTCTAAAATTGATAAATATCGAAAATTTCACGAAAATCTGACTATTAGTTGATTTTTAATAGATTTATTAAACACAGATATGTTTTCACGTTCGGAATGCTTACTACATGGGAACGTTATTTTAAAGCGTCAATTATGTAAACACGATTTTCGTCTCGCAATTTCATTATTTTCGTATGATGAATTTTTTTTTAAATATTACTAGTTTATTTTGCCCTGCTTCTTTCAAATGGTATAAAAGTTATATCGATAATATTAATTTATAATAAAGTTACATCGTTTTACATATGGAGGGTTAATTCTGTGGAGAATTCTGAGGTTGCCTACAGAACAGATACTACACATTGTTTTTATCCAATGTTAATCATACGTATTTCTGCTATCAGTTGTTGTTGCTACTTCTGCCACTGCTACTACTATATGGCCACCTTCAGTCTTTAACAGACTATGGATACCCACTAAGGGGTGCCTGAACGTGAATTTTTTTTTTTTTTGTGGCAGAAGGTGCGCAATCTACATCCCCACCTCTCCGGAATCGACATTGTTAAATACCAGTAGCAAGTGAAGTGTATATTCAGGACGACTGGAAACAAATGCCGAGAGGAGCAGAGAGCACATACAGCGCCTAAAATTCCCATCTGGTCACCCATCTGGTACTAAACAGACTCAACGTTGCTTAACTTCGGTGATCTGACAAGAACCGGTGTGTCAACGCGATTATGCCGTATATACTACTACTACTATATTACTACTGCTGCTACTACTACTAATACTACTACTAATGCTACTACTATTACTACGGCATGATACTGTTCCAGATAGAAAATTAATACAACTATGGGTTCAAATTTCAGAGATACCGGTTCGGCACTTAAAAGAAAGCCACTTGGAAGGCGTCGAAGCGCTCGAACGCAAGACAGTATTCGAGCTGTAAGATTTTCTGTTGCTCAGTCTCCTATATGTTCAGCTCGCAAACATGCTTTCGCCTTGGGATTGTCTTTTTTTCTTTTTTTTTTTTTTTACATTTTCACCCCATACAAGGCACATTGCCACTTTGGTGTAGGGGGCTACTAACAGGGGCAACAACTACTAGGGTACTATGTAGGGATTTGGGCAGCAAGGTGTTGGCTCACGTTGCACTTGAACTTCTGCACGTCAGTACAGTTGGGGAAGCAGGGACCTGGAATGGAATTCCAAAGTCTAGCTGTTCTGGAGAAGAAACTACTGGAGTAGAAAGATATTTTACATCTAGGGATCTCTACAGTGTGGGGGTGGGATTTTACAGCCTGTCGGGTCTGTCGAGGATGTTCACGTCGTGGGGGGCACAAGTGCTTGCAGTTCGTCAGAGCATTCACCATTATAATACTTGTAGAACAGGCAGAGGGATGCAACGTTTCGTCGGTAGGGCAGAGGCTGAAGCTTAGATGCCAGTTCAGGGCCTATCAGATTTGCAATTCTCTTTTGAACCTTGTCAAGGAGCGAGAGACTAGCAGCAGATGCACCAGCCCAAATATGACAGCAATACTCCATACATGGGCGAATGGTTGCCTAATAATCTTCTCAAACAGTCAGTATTCTACTCACTGATATGCAGTTCCTTCCGTACAAATTAACCTCGATGCATCCGTTCAGTCTCTTGAGACAAAGGATACCTCTATAAGGGCAGCTGCACATGTAATTGTGTGGCAAGGGTTCCGCAATCTTCGGCCACGCTTCTCCTAAATCGTCACTGCTTGACTCCAGTGGCAAGAAGTCCAGGACGACTGAAAACAATGCCGAGATAAACGGAGAGAACATACAGCACCTGGAAGTCCCAAATGGTCACCCATGCAAATTAATGATTGCTTAGAAACTGCGGGAGTGTTGCTGGGAAGATCGCGTAGCAAAATGTGGGAGATATTCCTGCCGCACCTTGTATTTTCATGTTGTCACAGGAGGGTCATTATAAACGTAGAACCTCCTATTTTTCTAACTTTAAAAGATAAGAGTAACAAAAGCGGGCAGTACCATTAAAACGCCCAACCATTGCGCTCCAGAATTTATTTTTCTACATAGTAGACACTATGATAAATGTACTGTCCCCAACGATGAACGATGGCTGTGTATGGACGTATAGAGCGGGTTTTGTCATACGAGGATCGTTTCAAAAGTAAAGCCTCCAATTTTGGGGGACTCAAAAAGATGAAAGGATACGTAGACGAGAGCGATATCATTAAAACTCTTCTCCTCCAGAATTGATTATTCTATATAATCACCTCCATTCTCAATGTAATTTCATGACGCATCTCTGCTTCGACGCATGTTTAAGACAGTGGTTGCGTTCCCAGAGTGTCACATCGTCACTATCTGCAACAGAGAGGTGAAACATGTATATCGTGAATGCAGCAGTCCAATCATCATAACAATGATCTTTGCAATTACCTTCGATTTATTTGGCAGAATAAAAAATAGGAAAAATTACTTTTATAATGATCTTCGTATTTTTTACAGGTAAGTTATAACTAACGGAAATACGTCATAATCGCGTTGATACACCGTTTCCTGTCAGATCACAGAAGTTAAGCAACGTTGAGCCTGGTTAGTACCAGATAGGTGACCATTGGGGAATTCTAGGCGCTGTATGTTCTCTCCGCTTATCTCGAGTGTTTTTGCGAAAGCTTGGGAAGGGGGAACGATTAAATGGAGTTCAGTTGAACATTTGCCATAAAAATGGTGGGATCCTTCTATCGATCCAGTAAATATGTCACTGATGATGCAATTCTCTATCTATGTAAGAGCCAGGTACGTCCTAGGATGGAATACTATTTCTACATCTGGACAGGAGCTGCTAGAAAGGACTTGTCCTGCCTTGATAGAGTTCAAAATAGACTTTGTAGCCTCGTAGGAGATGTCCTTTTCTCTTCCCTTAACCTCTATATCACAGAAGAGATGTTGCGAGTTTGTCTCTGTTGTATCGTTATTTTTCATGGAAGGTATTTGACTGAGCATCAGTCTATGGTCCCCCCTCGCCAAACTTTCACAAGAAACTCGTCTAGCTGAAAACACTATCAATAATTCCCCCCAATCGTTATCTGTGCCTAAACCTAAACGTGGATTCCATGAACAAAACTTCTTTCTAAGAGCTGCACGCCTGTAGAATTGTCTTCCGTTTTCCTGCTTTCCAGCTGACTACAATATGGTTGTCTTCAAGTCTAACGTAAACAAGTTCTTGATGAGCCGTTCCACTTGTTAACAAATTTACTGAATTTCCATTACTAACGATTACTATATTGTCCAATTTCTACTGTATACTCTTTAACACTTATCCTCGAGTGGCCTCTTGGCCTTGATAAGTGGTGATGTCTATGTAAAAAAAAATAACGTTAGATAGGCGCGCTACGTCTTTTATGTGGGAAAGAGGCTGCAGGAAAGAAAGAAAGGCATCACTTATTAAGTTTGGAAGCCAGTGTTGAACACTATCAACGCTGTATAATGCGCGCCGAGCAGCTCCTTCCCAGAGGTGGCAACAGTACTCCATTTGAGGGCATATCTGGCTTTTATAGAGATAGAGGATCGCATCGGCAGTTAGATACCTGCTGGAGTGGTAGAGTGATCTAACTATTTTTCCAACATTCTTGGCAACAGATTTGATGCATATGAGCCTTTATTTTAACGGAGTTTTTTTTCTGTTGACTGTTGTATTCTACTAGTCCAGTGCTGTTATGAGTTCTACCGCCATAGTCTTTGCATTCTTCCTGTTGAAAATGGATGAATTTATTGCTAATTGCCTGGGGTCCTCCTACCGATTAGTGGCGGCGAGTATGTCCATATAATTTTGGCAGGCGGAATCCTCACTCTTTAGGTCGATAGTTTTCAATCCTACATTGCGACGTTTGTGTCACATCCTCCTGTTGTTCGTGCGAGATAAATAACGTACTTATTCTTCCACCCCCAAAAGTGATGTGAGAAAAGGTCAATTTGACGTGCGAGTTCCAGCACCCAATAAGAAATGTAGTTCATCGTGATGGGTACGGCAAATATTCTTGCTTGTGTCCGTTGGAATTTCTCGATTAAGTAGTCTGAATCACTATCAACAAATTCTAAAAAGAAAAAGAAGTAACGCCTGGTGGTAGATCACTGTACTATAAAAAAAAGTTATCAGAGCATTTCCCGGTAAGGACGCCGAAGACAGTTAGCAATAAAGTATTGCATTCGTAAATAAAGAAGACAAATCCTGGGAGGATGGACCCCCTAGAATTGCACACATACCGACCACAATCATACTCCTCTCATATATAACCACGTGTATCAAAACCCAGCTACCAAGATAGTACGAAAGAAATAAAGCCAAACATCTTGATTTTGGTTCGTTGGTTGTTTTTGTTTTACGGCATATCAACCCTTTCCGGGTTATTTAATGCCGAATCCAAAGATTTTGAGGAAAAAATTTTTAATAGAATATATTTGTTGTTTTCAAGTCGGTTTCTATTAAACCCATAGTTGGAACCCTAACAAGTACTACCACTCTGGGTCGGAGTGGACCTGGGAGCAATGGTAATTAAAGGGTGGCTCCACACTCCCTAAAGCCCACAAGCTGGGGCCTCCCCACTGGATATAGTTTAAGGTCATATCCAGGACCCCCATTGAGGGACTTTTACCCTCTGCAGGGTGGGGCAGCGGTGTATTCTAATGTCCCACCGACAGGGCCCCAAACATCTTGAATCGATAATCAAATACTCTTTATTATTTTTATTGCATTTTCTTTCCACAAAAGTCACAGTGCCACTTTCATGTAGAGAACTACTATCTGGGACATAATTGGCATGCATACTATGTAGGGAGTTGAGCAGCAAGATATCTGTTTACATTACATTTGAACTTCTGCATGCCAATACAGTCGATGAAGCGGGAACCCGAAAGTAAATTCCAAAGTTTAGTAGTTTCAGAGAAGAAACTATTAGAATATAAAGTTTTCTGGCACCTGGGGATCTCTATTGTGTAGAAGTATCATCCAAGCTTCAGCCTCTGTCCCATCGACGCAATGTAGCCTCCCTCCGCCTGTTCTACAAGTGCTTTAACGGTGTATGTTCCGACGAGCTGCAAGCACTTGTACCCCCTTTACGTAAATACCCCCGACAAACCCGACAAGCAGTACAATCCCACCCCTTCACAGTAGAGATCCCTAGAGGTAAGAGAGCCTTCTACTCCAGTAGTTTCTTCTCCACAACCGCTAGACTTTGGAACTCCCTGCCAGGTTCCTGCTTCCCCAACTGTACTGACAGAAGTTCAAGTGTAACGTGAACCGACATCTTGCTGCCCAACTCCCCAACTAGTACCCCTGTAGCCCGTGTCCCTAATAGTAGCCCCCTACATCAAAGTGGCAATGTGCTTTGTTTGTGGTGAAAATGTAATAAAAAAGGGGTGTGTGTGGTTTTTGCTTTTTGTCGGGTTTGTCAGGAGTTTTTACGTGGAAGTAGTACCAAGGTTTTTAGTTTGTCGGAGCACCTATCATTAAAATACTAGTAAAACATGCAGAGGGATGCAAGATTTCGTCCATGGGACAGAGGTTGAATCTTAGATAACTGTTCAGGGCCTATCAGGTTAGCGATCCTCTTTTGAACCCTGGCCAGAAGTGAGAGACAAGTAGTAGGTGCACTAGTTCAAATGTTACAACAATATTCCATACAATTTTTATTTTTGTTCCTTTTCTCCACGTTAAAAAAAACGACCCTGGTGTCTAACTCTGTCCCGTGGGGAGGCATTGTAAATAGGAACAATTTTCCAGACATGGGCGAATGTCGCCTTTATAGAGGTATAGGATACTCTCAGGCGTAAGTAACTTTCTAGCACGGTAGAGGGAGCCCACTTTCCTAGTAGGCAATGCCTTCAATGTATCTGTTCTAACTCATGTTTCCTGTGAACGTTAATCTGAGGAGTTTGAATGAAGTATTTTCAGCTAATGTATCATTAGCCACGGCTATTAGTGGTCGAGAAAGCTTTCTTGTAATTATTAAAAGAAAGAAGCTTAGTCTTGGCAGCATTGAATGTTACCATCCATTTTTGTCCCCTATTCACATTACACTTGAACTTCTGCATGTCAGTACAATTGGGGAAACCTAGAAGGGAATTCCAAAGTTTAGCAGTTCTGGGGAGGAAACTAGTATAGTAAAATGCTTTCTGACATCTGGGGTCTCTACTGAGTAAGGGGTGGGATTTTGCAACTTCTCGGGTTTGTCGAGAGTATTTTCGGTATGGGGGTACGAGGGTTTGTAGTTCATCACAGCATCTATCATTAAAATACTTGTAAAAAGACAGAGGTATGCAGCATTTCATCGATGAGACAGAGGTTGAAGCTATTAGGTTGGCAACTCTCTTTTAAACTCTTTCTAGGAGTTAGAGACTAGTAGTATATGCACCAACCCAACTGTGACAACAATACTATATGGGCGAATGGTGTAGAGCTCCTTTCAGGCATAAGTAACTTTCTAGTACAGTAGAGAGAGCCCACCTTCCTTGCAGTTGCTTTGGGGATGCTTTTGATGTTACTGTTCCACCTTATGTCCCCTGTGAACGTTAAGGAGTTTGAACAAGGGTCTTTCAGGTAATGTATCTTTAGCCATAGCTATCAGTCGTAGAGAAAGTTTCTTGTAATTATTAAAGGAAGCAAGTTTAGTCTTGGCAGCATTGAATGTTACCATCTATTTTTTTCCCATTCCACTACAGTCTGGAGGTCTTCTTCTAGGGTTTTCCGATATTGCCTTGGATATGTGTTCAGTCGTTTTCCCCTCGTGCCTGTTCAAAGTATCAGTGGAGCTGATACATTTTTTATTGTTAATGGAATAAGCAACCACTTTCTTATAATTGTTGTCACCTTTAATTTCGTATGACGGTAATGATTGCTTTCTGTCATTGAGTTGCAGTTTTTGAAGAATGCTGATTCCTATCGGTCATTTAAATTTTTTAACCTCCACGACAGAGGTCGTGTCGTTGGTACCTCATTAGTTCCGTCCGTCCTCCTGCTCACCATCAGACGAAATGCTAATGATACGCGCAGCCCGAATAATTACCGGTATTTTATTGATTTGGGCGCCATAATGAAGTAGGAATTGATGCTGTGCACATGGAACTGGCGTTTGGATCGATGATGTCGGAAGCATTGAAATGTTGTGAGATTAATCAGATGCAGTTGAGACAAAAAACAAACAAATTATAGTTTTTGCGGATCACATTCGTATATTAGATTCTCGTTTGTGTCAGAAATAATTTGATTCCTATTTAAATTGGCATTATGGCGGCAATTAAATGTAAAGAAAATACAGAAAGATATGTATCGTGTTACAAAACGAAGAAGTCATATTCTAAAAACCATGTAATCGATCAAGTATTTCACTGAAACTAAGAAAAATCAAAATTTACGACATTTAGCGATTTATTTACCAAACTGCATGTAAACCAAAGGCTGAGATTTCACCTATCAGCTTCGTTGTCTCTCCTTTTCGTTTCTTCGGATTTAATCATGTCGGATAAAAAGACTACCACTTGCCTAGCCGTAAAGCTTGATTTTTTTTTTAATGATTAAAAAAAAAAACTTACTTGATCAAATTAAGTGATTTTTGGAATATTTCATCTTCGTTCCGTGGCTGGTATTTAAATCATACAGACTTTTCTGTATTTTTCCTCACTTTTAATTGTCGCCATAAGTGCCCATTTGAATAAGCATC
The DNA here is from genome assembly GCF_053919585.1 of Euprymna scolopes. Classification (NCBI taxonomy): domain Eukaryota; kingdom Metazoa; phylum Mollusca; class Cephalopoda; order Sepiida; family Sepiolidae; genus Euprymna; species Euprymna scolopes. The sequence goes on along the minus strand of NC_136499.1, from coordinate 119,380,383 downwards.
TTTATTTCTAATCGTTACATAAGATATACAGTGTTTTATTTCGATTTGTTAATTTAGTAACAAAAACGTTTTAATTCTTAATATATATATATACTAGCAAAAGTACGCATCGTTACTGGGTGAAAAAAAACAGCCTACAGAAAATGGACTCTGATTTATGAAAGTATGATAGGTTATGAAAAGGAAGCATTGTAAAGAGATAGCTTCGAATTTAGAGGTATCTAAACCAAAGCAAAATATGATGAAAGTAAAAATAAAATAGATGAACCCCATAATTTATTATACCATACCTGTTAACACTGAAACGCTTATCACAATATTCTGTGCATCTATATTAAAAAAACCTTGTTAAACGTTGTGACATATTTCCATTCTATGGAGGGCAGGCGCGAACGAACAGCCATCATTTTATTATACCATATTTCTTCAAACTCAAACATAATTATCAAAGTATACTTACGCAGATAGATATGAAAAGTCTTTATTAATGTTTGTGTCCATTTCAATTCTATGAGGCCACGCGGGAACGCAGACCCCACAATTTTATTATATCATCAAAGTATTATTATGTACATCTATATCAAAAACACTTGTAAACGTTTTTTTTTTTAATTCTTTTTATTTCCATACTTGTGGGACCAGGCGCGTACGCAGACTCCACAATTTTAATGAATCATCATTATGCCAGATCAAACATACCTATTCCTGTGTTTCGATACATCTTCTATCATTATGTGTGATCAGTTTTCTTTAATAATCAACCATATAGGAGCCTATTCGTGGCCAGACACACACACACACACAAAAGTTCAGCTTTATATTATAGATATATATTTTGTAAAACTGGTAATTAGTAAAAACCTGAAAAGAGTGCTCAATACTCTTGCAGAGAATATATGTGTTTTATTTTTTTATTGACGTTTTATCTGTTTGGTTACATATGTTTCGGCTGTGCGACCATGTTTACGATCCAACAGCCTCGTCAGATGTTATAGAAATGGTTGTTCATATATATATATATATATATATATATATATATATATATATATATATATATATATATATATTTATATATATATATATATATATATATATATATATATATATATATATATATATATATATATATATAGGCGTTCCAAATGTAATACATTTTTCATCTTACCTAAATGGATTATCGAAAAATATCAAATTGTGGATTCCATGAACAAAGCTTCTTTCTTAGAACTGCACGCCTGTACTACTCTGTACCGTCTGCCTGCTTCCCACCTGATTACAACTTGGATGTCTTCAAGTCCAACGTTAACAAATTCCTAATGAACCGCCCCCTTAAGTAAACACTTCATCAAATCTCCACACTAACGTAATGTACTTGCAATAACCCTTATCCCTGAGTGGCTTCCGGGCCTTGATAAGTGGTGACCACTGTGTAATTTTTTTTTTTAAATACTGCCCTTATAAATATAACCATTAATTAATAACAACTCATTATTTTTCATCGCAGTAAAGTCAAATTTACAAATATCTGAAATAAAAAAACGAATAAAAAAAAAGATGGCGTCTACATATATTCTCGCGAGATCTCGCAGAATGACGCCTAGAGCTTTTACGTGATCTTTTCTCTTTAATTCGTTGTCGAGTCAACTGGGAGGAAGATAAAGTCATCAATCTCGTGCCCCACTCATCAGCACTTGACTCATTTTTCGCTCTTAAAACTGTCAGTTTGGTTAGAGGCATACACGACATGTATCTGCAACGCTAGGATAAAAAATGGCACTCTCGACATTCTGATTAACACTTATTTCTTTCAGATTTAAGAGGTAATATCTGGTTTCTCTCCGTCTGGAACAGGCTCAGGTGTTGTCGGGCGGAGGTGGAAGTTTAGCTTGTCTAAGTTTGAGTAAAGGACTATGGAGCGGTGACGCAATCAAGAGAGGTAAAGGTTTTCAGTTCGAAAAAAGCGAGTCGAGGAAAAACCAGGTTGCAAAATAATACTGCGTGAATATGAAAAATATGTTTGATGGAAATAAAAAAAAGAAGGCAGGTGTCGAGGCGGGGATTACAGGGATGGATAAATAGACAGCGTGGCAAATGGCGTTATAAAAGTTTAAATAAACAAGCGGAAAATGTTAGAGGGGGGCACTTAATGCAAACAAAAAATATAATAAAAATAGACAGAAAAAACAGAAATCTAGAAACACTAGAAGATGTACCCCGCATTGTTCGGTAACAAACGTAACGATATATTCCGTTTTAAAAAAAATGAACGGAAAACAGAGAGTAAAAAAATAAACTAAAACATGTGCATGTGAGTATTATGAATATTAGGCCAGCTTTACACGATCTTTACAAAGTGTTTTCAAACCTACTTATTTTTAAGATATGCAATCTGCCATGTGAATCATCAACGCATGTACATTTTTGAAATAGTTGGCCAACATAAAATCCGATGACCCCCCCCATTATATTTGGACACCTTAACAGTCCTTTACCGGATAAAAAAAAAACGATTACATGTCTGAATGCCCTATATACCAAGTTTAAAATCTGTAGGAAAAAATTCGTTTAGTATATAGGGCGACTAATGCCTCATATTCTCACTTTTATAGATATAAAGATTTAACTGATAGACAGAAAAAATTAAAGACAGAATACATGAATGAAGGGAAAAACAAGACGATAAAAGAAGGAAAGATTGAAACTAACACTTAAAAGAGAGTAAAAGGTCATGAAGAAATTACGAATACAAAGAAAACAATAGAAAACTAAGAAATTTAAAAAGAAAAAACGAAACAAAGAAATATAGGAATAAATGAAAGAAGGTTTACTTGCTTTGTATAGCGGCTTATAAAACTTTTCCGAATCATTTAATATTAAATAACGTAACTATTAAAAATGTTTTTTTGCTTGAAGTATATTTTTTAAATTGTTGCCATGCCTGAAATATATTTTTGAAAATGTTTTTAATCTTGAAATATATTTTTGAAAATCTTTTTACTCTTAAAGTATATTTTTGAAAATGATTTTATGCTTGAAGTATATTTTTGAAAATGTTTTTATTCTTGAAATATATTTTTGAAAATGTTTTTATTCTTGAAATATATTTTTGAAAATGTTTTTATTCTTGAAATATATTTTTGAAAATGTTTTTATTCTTTAAATATATTTTTGAAAATGTTTTTATTTTGAAATATATTTTTGAAAATGTTTTTATTCTTGAAATATATTTTTGAAAATCTTTTTATTCTTGAAGTATATTTTTGAAAATGATTTTATGCTTGAAGTATATTTTTGAAAATCTTTTTACTCTTGAAGTATATTTTTGAAAATGATTTTATGCTTGAAGTATATTTTTGAAAATGTTTTTATTCTTGAAATATATTTTTGAAAATGTTTTTATTCTTGAAATATATTTTTGAAAAATATTTTATGCTTGAAGTATATTTTTGAAAATGTTTTTATTCTTGAAATATATTTTTGAAAATGTTTTTATTCTTGAAATATATTTTTGAAAAATATTTTATTCTTGAAATATATTTTTGAAAATGTTTTTATTCTTGAAATATATTTTTGAAAATGATTTTATGCTTGAAGTATATTTTTGAAAATGTTTTTATTCTTGAAATATATTTTTGAAAATGTTTTTATTCTTGAAATATATTTTTGAAAATGTTTTTATTCTTGAAGTATATTTTTGAAAATGATTTTATGCTTGCAGTATATTTTTGAAAATGATTTTATGCTTGAAGTATATTTTTGAAAATGTTTTTATTCTTGAAATATATTTTTGAAAATGTTTTTATTCTTGAAATATATTTTTGAAAAATATTTTATGCTTGAAGTATATTTTTTAAAATGTTTTTATTCTTGAAGTATATTTTTGAAAATGTTTTTATACTTGACATATAATTTTGAAAAATATTTTATGCTTGAAGTATATTTTTGAAAATGTTTTTATTCTTGAAATATATTTTTGAAAATGATTTTATTCTTGAAATATATTTTTGAAAATGATTTTATTCTTGAAATATATTTGTGAAAATGTGTTTATTCTTGAAATATATTTTTGAAAAATATTTTATGCTTGAAGTATATTTTTTATATTGTTGTCATGCATGAAATATATTTTTGAAAATGATTTTATTCTTGAAATATATTTTTGAAAATGATTTTATTCTTGAAATATATTTTTGAAAATGATTTTATTCTAGAAATATATTTGTGAAAAATATTTTATGCTTGAAGTATATTTTTGAAAATGTTTTTATTCTGGAAGTATATTTTTGAAAATCTTTTTACTCTTGAAGTATATTTTTAAAATATTTTAAGCTTGAAGTATAGTTTTGAAAATGATTTTATGCTTGAAGTATATTTTTGACAATGTTTTTATTCTTGAAGTATATTTTTGAAAATGTTTTTATTCTTGAAATATATTTTTGAAAATGTTTTTATTCTTGAAGTATATTTTTGAAAATGATTTTATGCATGAAATATATTTTTGAAAATGTTTTTATTCTTGAAGTATATTTTCGAAAATGTTTTTATTCTTGAAGTATATTTTTGAAAATCTTTTTACTCTTGAAGTATATTTTTGAAAATCTTTTTACTCTTGAAGTATATTTTTGAAAATGTTTTTATACTAGAAATATACTTCAAGCATAAAAAAAATTTCAAAAATATACTTCAAGCATAAAAACATTTTCAAAAATATACTTCAAGCATAAAAGCATTTAAAAAATATACTTCAAGCATGAAAATATTTTTAAAAATATATTTCAACGCAAAAAAATTTTCAAAAATATATTTCAAGCATAAAACATTTTCAAAAATATACTTCTTGCATAAAAAGATTTTCCAAAAATATACTTCAATAATAAAAACATTTTCCAAAATATATACTAGCATAAAAACATTTTCAAAAATATACTTCAACATAAAAAAAATTTTCAAATATATACTTCAAGCGTAAAAAATTTTTCAAAAATATACTTCAAGCAAAAAAAACATTTTCAAAAATATACTTCAAGCATAAAAACATTTTCAAAAATATACTTCAAGCATGAAAATATTTTTAAAAATATATTTCAACACAAAAAAATTTTCAAAAATATATTTCAAGCATAAAACATTTTCAAAAATATACTTCTAGCATAAAAAGATTTTCCAAAAATATACTCCAATAATAAAAACATTTTCAAAATTATATACTAGCATAAAGACATTTTCACGATCTTTACAAAGTGTTTTCAAACCTACTTATTTTTAAGATATGCAATCTGCCATGTGAATCATCAACGCATGTACATTTTTGAAATAGTTGGCCAACATAAAATCCGATGACCCCCCCCCCATTATATTTGGACACCTTAACAGTCCTTTACCGGATAAAAAAAAACGATTACATGTCTGAATGCCCTATATACCAAGTTTAAAATCTGTAGGAAAAAATTCGTTTAGTATATAGGGCGACTAATGCCTCATATTCTCACTTTTATAGATATAAAGATTTAACTGATAGACAGAAAAAATTAAAGACAGAATACATGAATGAAGGGAAAAACAAGACGATAAAAGAAGGAAAGATTGAAACTAACACTTAAAAGAGAGTAAAAGGTCATGAAGAAATTACGAATACAAAGAAAACAATAGAAAACTAAGAAATTTAAAAAGAAAAAACGAAACAAAGAAATATAGGAATAAATGAAAGAAGGTTTACTTGCTTTGTATAGCGGCTTATAAAACTTTTCCGAATCATTTAATATTAAATAACGTAACTATTAAAAATGTTTTTTTGCTTGAAGTATATTTTTTAAATTGTTGCCATGCCTGAAATATATTTTTGAAAATGTTTTTAATCTTGAAATATATTTTTGAAAATCTTTTTACTCTTAAAGTATATTTTTGAAAATGATTTTATGCTTGAAGTATATTTTTGAAAATGTTTTTATTCTTGAAATATATTTTTGAAAATGTTTTTATTCTTGAAATATATTTTTGAAAATGTTTTTATTCTTGAAATATATTTTTGAAAATGTTTTTATTCTTTAAATATATTTTTGAAAATGTTTTTATTTTGAAATATATTTTTGAAAATGTTTTTATTCTTGAAATATATTTTTGAAAATCTTTTTATTCTTGAAGTATATTTTTGAAAATGATTTTATGCTTGAAGTATATTTTTGAAAATCTTTTTACTCTTGAAGTATATTTTTGAAAATGATTTTATGCTTGAAGTATATTTTTGAAAATGTTTTTATTCTTGAAATATATTTTTGAAAATGTTTTTATTCTTGAAATATATTTTTGAAAAATATTTTATGCTTGAAGTATATTTTTGAAAATGTTTTTATTCTTGAAATATATTTTTGAAAATGTTTTTATTCTTGAAATATATTTTTGAAAAATATTTTATTCTTGAAATATATTTTTGAAAATGTTTTTATTCTTGAAATATATTTTTGAAAATGATTTTATGCTTGAAGTATATTTTTGAAAATGTTTTTATTCTTGAAATATATTTTTGAAAATGTTTTTATTCTTGAAATATATTTTTGAAAATGTTTTTATTCTTGAAGTATATTTTTGAAAATGATTTTATGCTTGCAGTATATTTTTGAAAATGATTTTATGCTTGAAGTATATTTTTGAAAATGTTTTTATTCTTGAAATATATTTTTGAAAATGTTTTTATTCTTGAAATATATTTTTGAAAAATATTTTATGCTTGAAGTATATTTTTTAAAATGTTTTTATTCTTGAAGTATATTTTTGAAAATGTTTTTATACTTGACATATAATTTTGAAAAATATTTTATGCTTGAAGTATATTTTTGAAAATGTTTTTATTCTTGAAATATATTTTTGAAAATGATTTTATTCTTGAAATATATTTTTGAAAATGATTTTATTCTTGAAATATATTTGTGAAAATGTGTTTATTCTTGAAATATATTTTTGAAAAATATTTTATGCTTGAAGTATATTTTTTATATTGTTGTCATGCATGAAATATATTTTTGAAAATGATTTTATTCTTGAAATATATTTTTGAAAATGATTTTATTCTTGAAATATATTTTTGAAAATGATTTTATTCTAGAAATATATTTGTGAAAAATATTTTATGCTTGAAGTATATTTTTGAAAATGTTTTTATTCTGGAAGTATATTTTTGAAAATCTTTTTACTCTTGAAGTATATTTTTAAAATATTTTAAGCTTGAAGTATAGTTTTGAAAATGATTTTATGCTTGAAGTATATTTTTGACAATGTTTTTATTCTTGAAGTATATTTTTGAAAATGTTTTTATTCTTGAAATATATTTTTGAAAATGTTTTTATTCTTGAAGTATATTTTTGAAAATGATTTTATGCATGAAATATATTTTTGAAAATGTTTTTATTCTTGAAGTATATTTTCGAAAATGTTTTTATTCTTGAAGTATATTTTTGAAAATCTTTTTACTCTTGAAGTATATTTTTGAAAATCTTTTTACTCTTGAAGTATATTTTTGAAAATGTTTTTATACTAGAAATATACTTCAAGCATAAAAAAAATTTCAAAAATATACTTCAAGCATAAAAACATTTTCAAAAATATACTTCAAGCATAAAAGCATTTAAAAAATATACTTCAAGCATGAAAATATTTTTAAAAATATATTTCAACGCAAAAAAATTTTCAAAAATATATTTCAAGCATAAAACATTTTCAAAAATATACTTCTTGCATAAAAAGATTTTCCAAAAATATACTTCAATAATAAAAACATTTTCCAAAATATATACTAGCATAAAAACATTTTCAAAAATATACTTCAACATAAAAACAATTTTCAAATATATACTTCAAGCGTAAAAAATTTTTCAAAAATATACTTCAAGCAAAAAAAACATTTTCAAAAATATACTTCAAGCATAAAAACATTTTCAAAAATATACTTCAAGCATGAAAATATTTTTAAAAATATATTTCAACACAAAAAAATTTTCAAAAATATATTTCAAGCATAAAACATTTTCAAAAATATACTTCTAGCATAAAAAGATTTTCCAAAAATATACTCCAATAATAAAAACATTTTCAAAATTATATACTAGCATAAAGACATTTTCACGATCTTTACAAAGTGTTTTCAAACCTACTTATTTTTAAGATATGCAATCTGCCATGTGAATCATCAACGCATGTACATTTTTGAAATAGTTGGCCAACATAAAATCCGATGACCCCCCCCCCATTATATTTGGACACCTTAACAGTCCTTTACCGGATAAAAAAAAACGATTACATGTCTGAATGCCCTATATACCAAGTTTAAAATCTGTAGGAAAAAATTCGTTTAGTATATAGGGCGACTAATGCCTCATATTCTCACTTTTATAGATATAAAGATTTAACTGATAGACAGAAAAAATTAAAGACAGAATACATGAATGAAGGGAAAAACAAGACGATAAAAGAAGGAAAGATTGAAACTAACACTTAAAAGAGAGTAAAAGGTCATGAAGAAATTACGAATACAAAGAAAACAATAGAAAACTAAGAAATTTAAAAAGAAAAAACGAAACAAAGAAATATAGGAATAAATGAAAGAAGGTTTACTTGCTTTGTATAGCGGCTTATAAAACTTTTCCGAATCATTTAATATTAAATAACGTAACTATTAAAAATGTTTTTTTGCTTGAAGTATATTTTTTAAATTGTTGCCATGCCTGAAATATATTTTTGAAAATGTTTTTAATCTTGAAATATATTTTTGAAAATCTTTTTACTCTTAAAGTATATTTTTGAAAATGATTTTATGCTTGAAGTATATTTTTGAAAATGTTTTTATTCTTGAAATATATTTTTGAAAATGTTTTTATTCTTGAAATATATTTTTGAAAATGTTTTTATTCTTGAAATATATTTTTGAAAATGTTTTTATTCTTTAAATATATTTTTGAAAATGTTTTTATTTTGAAATATATTTTTGAAAATGTTTTTATTCTTGAAATATATTTTTGAAAATCTTTTTATTCTTGAAGTATATTTTTGAAAATGATTTTATGCTTGAAGTATATTTTTGAAAATCTTTTTACTCTTGAAGTATATTTTTGAAAATGATTTTATGCTTGAAGTATATTTTTGAAAATGTTTTTATTCTTGAAATATATTTTTGAAAATGTTTTTATTCTTGAAATATATTTTTGAAAAATATTTTATGCTTGAAGTATATTTTTGAAAATGTTTTTATTCTTGAAATATATTTTTGAAAATGTTTTTATTCTTGAAATATATTTTTGAAAAATATTTTATTCTTGAAATATATTTTTGAAAATGTTTTTATTCTTGAAATATATTTTTGAAAATGATTTTATGCTTGAAGTATATTTTTGAAAATGTTTTTATTCTTGAAATATATTTTTGAAAATGTTTTTATTCTTGAAATATATTTTTGAAAATGTTTTTATTCTTGAAGTATATTTTTGAAAATGATTTTATGCTTGCAGTATATTTTTGAAAATGATTTTATGCTTGAAGTATATTTTTGAAAATGTTTTTATTCTTGAAATATATTTTTGAAAATGTTTTTATTCTTGAAATATATTTTTGAAAAATATTTTATGCTTGAAGTATATTTTTTAAAATGTTTTTATTCTTGAAGTATATTTTTGAAAATGTTTTTATACTTGACATATAATTTTGAAAAATATTTTATGCTTGAAGTATATTTTTGAAAATGTTTTTATTCTTGAAATATATTTTTGAAAATGATTTTATTCTTGAAATATATTTTTGAAAATGATTTTATTCTTGAAATATATTTGTGAAAATGTGTTTATTCTTGAAATATATTTTTGAAAAATATTTTATGCTTGAAGTATATTTTTTATATTGTTGTCATGCATGAAATATATTTTTGAAAATGATTTTATTCTTGAAATATATTTTTGAAAATGATTTTATTCTTGAAATATATTTTTGAAAATGATTTTATTCTAGAAATATATTTGTGAAAAATATTTTATGCTTGAAGTATATTTTTGAAAATGTTTTTATTCTGGAAGTATATTTTTGAAAATCTTTTTACTCTTGAAGTATATTTTTAAAATATTTTAAGCTTGAAGTATAGTTTTGAAAATGATTTTATGCTTGAAGTATATTTTTGACAATGTTTTTATTCTTGAAGTATATTTTTGAAAATGTTTTTATTCTTGAAATATATTTTAAAAATGTTTTTATTCTTGAAGTATATTTTTGAAAATGATTTTATGCATGAAATATATTTTTGAAAATGTTTTTATTCTTGAAGTATATTTTCGAAAATGTTTTTATTCTTGAAGTATATTTTTGAAAATCTTTTTACTCTTGAAGTATATTTTTGAAAATCTTTTTACTCTTGAAGTATATTTTTGAAAATGTTTTTATACTAGAAATATACTTCAAGCATAAAAAAAATTTCAAAAATATACTTCAAGCATAAAAACATTTTCAAAAATATACTTCAAGCATAAAAGCATTTAAAAAATATACTTCAAGCATGAAAATATTTTTAAAAATATATTTCAACGCAAAAAAATTTTCAAAAATATATTTCAAGCATAAAACATTTTCAAAAATATACTTCTAGCATAAAAAGATTTTCCAAAAATATACTTCAATAATAAAAACATTTTCCAAAATATATACTAGCATAAAAACATTTTCAAAAATATACTTCAACATAAAAAAAATTTTCAAATATATACTTCAAGCGTAAAAAATTTTTCAAAAATATACTTCAAGCAAAAAAAACATTTTCAAAAATATACTTCAAGCATAAAAACATTTTCAAAAATATACTTCAAGCATGAAAATATTTTTAAAAATATATTTCAACACAAAAAAATTTTCAAAAATATATTTCAAGCATAAAACATTTTCAAAAATATACTTCTAGCATAAAAAGATTTTCCAAAAATATACTCCAATAATAAAAACATTTTCAAAATTATATACTAGCATAAAGACATTTTAAAAAATATACTTCAACATTAAAAATTTTTCAAAAATATACTCCAACATCAAAACATTTTCAAAAATACACTTCAAGAGTAAAAACATTTTCAAAACTATACTTCTAGCATAAAAAACATTTTACTAAAATATACTTCAAGAATAAAAACATTTTCAAAAATATACTTCAAGCATAAAATATTTTTCAAAAATATACTTCAAGAATAAAAACATTTTCGAAAATATACTTCAAGAATAAAAACATTTTCAAAAATATACTTCAAGCATAAAAACATTTTCCAAAATATACTTCAAGAATAAAAACATTTTAAAAAATATATTCTAGCATAAAGACATTTTCAAAAATATACTTTACCATAAAAACATTTTCAAAAATATACTTCAACATAAAAACATTTTCAAAAATACACTTCAAGAGTAAAAACATTTTCAAAACTATACTTCTAGCATAAAAACATTTTCAAAAATATACTTCAAGAATAAAAACATTTTCAAAAATATACTCCATGCATGAAAACATTTACAAAAATATATTTCAAGAATAAAAACATTTTCAAAAATATACTTACTTTATGCATAAAAATAATTTCAAAAATATATTTCAGGAATAAAAACATTTAAAAAAATATACTTCATTCATAAAAATATTTTCAAAATAATACTTCAAGAATAAAAACATTTTCCAAAATATACTTCATGCATCAAAACATTTACAAAAATATATTTCAAGAATAAAAACATTTTAAAAAATATACTTCAAGCATAAAAATATTTTCAAACATATATTTCAAGAATAAAAACATTTTCAAAAATATACTTCATGCATGAAAACATTTACAAAAATATATTTCAAGAATAAAAACATTGTCAAAAATATACTTCATGCATAAACATACTTTCAAAAATATATTTCAAGAATAAAAATATTTTAAAAAATTTACTTCATGCATAAAAATATTTTCAAAATAATACTTCAAGAATAAAAACATTTTTCCAAAATATACTTCATGCATGAAAACATTTACAACAATATATTCAAGAATAAAAACATTTTAAAAAATATACTTCAAGCATAAAAATATTTTCAAACATATATTTCAAGAATAAAATCATTTTCAAAAATATACTTCATGCATGAAAACATATACAAAAATATATTTCAAGAATAAAAACATTTTCAAAAATATACTGCATGCATAAACATATTTTCAAAAATATATTTCAAGAATAAAAACATTTACAAAAATATACTTCAAGAATAAAACCATTTTAAAAAATATACTTCAAGCATAAAAACATTTAAAAAATATACTTCAAGCATCAAACCATTTTAAAAAATATACTTCAAGAATAAAAACATTTAAAAAAATATATTTAAGCATAAAAACATTTTAAAATATATACTTCAAGTATAAAAAAACTTTACAAAAAGAAACGTCGTATATTTTTAAAATATAAAAAAATTCAGTATTTTAAAAAAATTATATTTATTTCAAGCATAAAAACATTTTCAAAAATATATTTCAAGAATAAAAATATTTTCAAAAACATACTTTAAGCATAAAAATATTTTCAAAAATATACCTCAACCATAAAAATATTTTTAAAATATACTTCAAGCATAAAATCATTTTCAAAAATATACTTTAAGCATCCAAAAATTTTCAAAAATATACTTCAAGAATTAAAACATTTTCAAAAATATACTTCAAGCATAAAAATCTTTCAAAAATATATTTCGAGAATGAAAACATTTTCAAAAATATACTTCAATAATTAGAACATTTTCAAAAATATACTTCAAGAATAAAAACATTTTTAAAAATATACTTCAAGAAAAAAACATTTTCAAAAATATACTTCAAGAATAAAATTATTCACAAAATATACTTCAAGCAGGAAAACATGTTCAAAAATATACTTACAGCATAAAAACATTTTGCTTGTAATATGTTTTTGAAAAAGTTTTTATGCTTCAAGTATATGTTTGAAAAAGTTTTTTATGCTTCAAGTATATTTTTGAAAATGTTTTTATGCACGAAGTTTATTTTTGTACATTTTTTTAAGCTTGAAGTATATTTTTTTAAATGCTTTTATGCTAGAAGGATATTTTTGAAAATGTTTTTTTGTTTGAAGTATATTTTTGAAAATGTTTTTATGTTGAAGTATATTTTTAAAAAATGTTTTTCTGCTTGAAGTATATTTTTGAAAATGTTTTTATTCTTGAAGTATATTTTTGAAATGTTTTTATACTTGAAGTATATTTTTTAAAATGTTTTTATTCTTGAAGTATATTTTTGAAAATGCTTTTATGCTTGAAGTATATTTGTGAAAATGTTTTTATGCTTGAAGTATATTTTTTAAAATGTTTTTGTGCCTGGAATATATTTTTGAAAATGTTTTTATGCTTGAAGTATATTTTTGAAAATGTTTTTATTCTTGAGGTATATTTTTGAAAATGTTTTTATACTTGAAGTATATTTTTGAAAATTATTTTATGCTTGAAGTATATTTTTGAAAATGTTTTAATGCTTGATGTTTATTTTTTAAATGTTTTTATTCTTGATATATATTTTTGAAAATATTTTTATGCTTGAAATATATTTTTGAACATGTTTTTATTCTTGAAATATTATTTTAGAAAATGTTTTTATACTTGCAGTATGTTTTTTAAAATGTTTTTATTCTTTAAATATATTTTTAAAATATTTGTATGTTTAAAGTATATTTATGAAAATGTTTTTATTCTTGAAGTAGATTTTTGAAAATGCTTTTATGCTTGAAGTATATTTTTGAATATGTTTTTATTCTTGATGTATATTTTTGAAAATATATTCCTGCTTGAAGCATATTTTTTAACATTTTTCCTGCTTGAAGAATATTTTTTAAAATGTTTTCATGCTTGAAATATATTTTTAAAATGTTTTTATGCTTGAAGTATATTTTTGAAAATGTTTTCCTACTTGAAGTATATTTTTGAAAAATATGTTATGCTTGAAGTATATTTTTGAAAATGTTTGTATTCTGGAAGTATATTTTTGAAAATCTTTTTACTCTTGAAGTATATTTTTAAAATATTTTAAGCTTGAAGTATATTTTTGAAAATGTTTTTATTCTTGAAATATATTTTTGAAAATGTTTTTATTCTTGAAGTATATTTTTGAAAATGATTTTATGCTTGAAGTATATTTTCGAAAATGTTTTTTATTCTTGAACTATATTTTTGAAAATGTTTTTATGCTTGAAGTATATTTTAAAATATGTTTTTATTATTGAAGTTTATTTTTGAAAATGTTTTATGAACGAAGTATGTTTTTGAGAAAGTTTTATGCACAAAGTATATTTTGAAAATGTTATTAGGCTTTAAGTGTATTTTTGAAAAAGATTTATTTTTGAAATATATTTTTAAAAATGTTTTTATGCTTTAAATATATTTTGAAAATGTTTTTATGCTTGAAGTATATTTTTGAAAATGTTTTGTAGTTTGATGTGTATTTTTGAAAATGTTCTTATGCTTTAAGTATATTGTTGAAATTATTTTTATGCTTGATGCGTATTTTTTAAATGTATTTATGCTTGAAGTGTATATTTTGAAATGTTTTTATTCTTTAAATATATATTTAAACATGTTTTTATGCAAATATATATTTTTAAAAATGTTTTTATGGTTGAAGTATATATCTGAAAAGGTTTTTATGCTTGAAGTGTAATTTTTTAAATGTTTTATGCGTTAAGTGTATTTTTTAAAATGTGTTTATTCTTGAAATATATTTTTTAAAATGTTTATATGCTTGAAGTATATTTTTCCAAATGTTTTTATTTTGAAGTATATTTTAAAAATGTTTTTATTCTTGAAGTATATTTTTGAAAATTTTATAATGCTTGAAGTATAGTTTTTATATGTTTTTATGCTTTTAATATATTTTTGAAAAATATTTTATGCTTAAAGTTCATTTTTGAAAAAGTTTTTTATGCTTGACATATTTTTTATGTTTAAAATATGATTTTGAAAATGTTTTTCTACCTGAAGTATATTTTAAAATGTTTTTATGCTTAAGGTATATTTTTTTTCATTTTAATGCATGAAGTATATTTTTTAAAATGTTTTTATTCTTGAAGTATATTTTTGAAAATGTTTTTATGCTTGATTTATATTTTTGAAAATGTTTTAATGCTTGAAGTATATTTTTGAAAATTCTTTTATTCTTTAAGTATATTTTTGAAAATGTTTTCATTCTCGAAGTATATTTTTGAAAAAAAATTATGCGTGAAGTATATTTTTGAAAATTTTTTTAATATTTGAAGTATATTTTTGAAAAAAAAATATGTTTAAGTATATTTTTAAAAATGTTTTTATTCTTTAAGTATATTTTTAACATGTTTTTATGCTTGAAGTATATTTTGGAAAATGTTTTTATGCTTAAAGTATATTTTATTAAAATGTTTTTATTCTTGAAGTATATTTTTGAAAATGGTTTTATGCTTGAAATATATTTTTGAAAATATTGTCATTCTTGAAGTATAGGTCTGAAAATGTTTTTATGCTTTAAGTATATTTTTGAAAATGTCTGTATGCTTGAAGTATATTTTTGAAAATGTTATTTTGCTTTAAGTATATTTTTGAAAATGTTTTCATGTTGAAATATATTTTTGAAAATGTTTTTATGCACGACGTATATTTTCGAAAATGTTCCAACGCTTGAAGTATATTTTTGACAATTTTTTATGTTTAAAATATAATTAGGAAAATGTTTTCCTGATTGAAGTATATATTTGAAAATGCTTTTATGCTTAAAGTATATTGTAAAAGGTTTTTTTTATGTTTGAATTATATTTTTTAAAATATTTGTATGCTTAAAGTATATTTTAAAAATATTTTTATGCTTGAAGTATATTTTTAAATGTTTTTATACTTTAAGTATAATCTTAAATGTTTTTATGCTTGAAATAAAAATAGTTTTTATAAATACTGAATTTTTATATTTTTAAAAAAATATATATTTTCAATAATACACTTAACCAATTTTTAATGGTGGTTGTTTTTTTTGTTTTTGTTTTACGGCATATCAACTCTGTTCATGTTATTTTATGCCAAATTCATCGGTGTTTTTTTTTTTTTGTTTTCTTTTATTATTCATTTATCACCCCAAACAAGGCACAGTGCCACTTTGAAGCAGGAGGCTACTATCAGGGATTTAATTAGCGGGGTCATTATGAAGGGAGATGAGTAAAAGGATGCTTGTTAACATTACACTTGAACTTCTGCATATCATTGCAGCTGGGAAAGCAGAATCCCGGAAGGGAGTTCCAAAGACCCGCAGTTCTGGGGAAGAAACTATTGGAGTAAAAGGCTTTCTTGCACCTAGGGATCTCCACTGTAAAGGGATGAGACTTAGTAGCTTGTCGGGTTTGTCGGGGGTAGTTACATCGGGGAGGTACAAGTGTTTGCAGTTCGTCAGAGCATTCACCATTGAAGTATTTGTAGAACAGGCAGAGGGATGCAACATCTCGTTGATGGGACAGAGGCTGAAGCCTAGATGACAGTTCAGGACCTATCAGGTTGGCGACTCTCTTTTGAACCCTGTCCAGGAGCGAGAGCCAAGAAGCAGATGCACCAGCCCAGATGTGACAACAGTACTCCATACATGGGCGAATGGTTGCCTTATAGAGGTATAGGATACTGTCAGGCGTAAGTAGTTTTCTAGCACGGTAGAGGGAGCCAACCTTCCTTGCAGCAGCCTTGGCAATGCTCTCAATGTATCTATTCCAGTTCATATTCCCTGTAAACGTTAGGCCGAGGAGTTTAAAAGAAGTACTTTCATGTAATGTATTCTTGGCCATTGCTATTGGTGGTAGAGAAGGTTTCTTGTAGTTATTGAAGGAAACAAGCTTAGTCTTAGCAGCATTGAATGTGACCAACCATTTTTGTCCCCATTTCATTACGGATTGGAGGTCATTCTCTAGTGTTTCTGCCATTTCCTTGGATATGTGTCCATTTGTTTTCCCCGCATATCTGTTATAGAGAGTGGTGTCATCGGCAAATATACCCATCCCCGAAACAATTTTATCAGGGAGGTCGTTTATGAATATCAGGAATAATAGAGGTCCAAGGATAGACCCCTGAGGTACTCCCGCATTTATGTCGTATTGTTTGGATGTACGACCGTCGAGGACAACTTGGATTTTTCTATTACTTAAGAAGGATTTAATTACATTATGAATTCTTCCAGTGATTCCATATGATCTAATTTTCCTTAGAAGACCATCGTGCCATACCCTGTCAAAAGCCTTAGATATATCGAGGGCCACCGCTCTACCCTCCCCTGTTTTATCCAATGAACGGTATATACGTTCAGAAACTACAGTTAGGATATCTGCTGTTGAACGGGCTTGCCTGAATACATATTGTTTGTCAGTCAGGAGTTTAGCAGCTGTTAGGTGCTGGACTAGGGCTTGATTAACTAAGGACTCAAATATTTTGGCGAAAAGCGGGAGGAGGGTAATGGGGCGATAATTTAGTGGGTCAGTTCTTTCACCAGAATTCTTGAAGATTGATACCACAGAGGCGGTTTTCCAGCAGTCGTGAAAACAAGATTCGTTAAGGCATTTATTGTCAAGTTTGGACAGAACTGGAGCAACCTCGACAGAACATTTTTTAATAGCACAACCGGGATGAGATCTGGTCCACACGCTTTTGAGGTGTCTAGGTTTTTTATAATAGCATGTACCTGAGAAGAGGTGATTTTCAAATCGTCTAGTGAGGCGTCTGTTCGCAGAGGAAAATCAGGGAGTGAGTGGTGTACCGAGTTCAGTGTGGAGTTTGAGGCAAACCGACTGGCAAGCAGATTAGCCTTGTCAGTTGCCGTGCAAGCAACCTCGTGATCGTTTGATAGTGGGAGAATAGTTGACTGTCCATTATTTACTACGCTGTTGTAGATTTTTTCAAAAATCCCGGGTTCCTAATTTCTGTGCTTCGATGCGCTTTCTGGTGGTTTCAGAGTAATCTGTCTTAGCTGTCTCTATCACTCTCTTACAATTATTTCTAGCTTCTATAAACTTCTGTTTATTTGAGCTGGACTTATGTCGGTTGAATCTGCGGAACGTATGCTGCCTTTGACAAATGGCAGCTGCACAAGCAGAAGTAAACCATTGGGGGAGGGGGGCTTGCTATAGAATTTCCGTGCGGGAACATGTGCTTCAATAGCAGTTTTGAACCATTCAGTGGTCTCATTTGCACACTGTTCCGCTGGAAGAGTAAAAATATTTTGCCATGGGGCATCTCTGATGAGCTCCCTGATGGCTTCCCAATCAGCCTTTTTGTAATACCTCGTTGTTATGAGTAGTGGGTCTTCAGTTTTAGGGCGAGAATTTAGGCTGATTTCTCCCATTATCACAGCGTGATCAGCATTCCCGAGTGGGCTGTGGGCATTTGTTGTACAGTCATTGGGCACCGTTGTCAGAAAGAGATTTAGAAGTGAGGTATGTTGATCTTGCTGGTCTGGGAAACGTGTCGGAAATGTAACCAACTGAGATAGGGAATGGGATATAGAGAAGCTATGTGTTGCGCTACCAGCTACGTCTGTGTGATTAGAGAATCCTAGCCGGTTACTGTGGTGGACATTGAAGTCACCAAATACATGTATTTGTGCGCTAGTATCGAAGGAGAGTGCGATATCTATGCTGTCTGTTTATAATTAAATTCTTTATATATACAGATATTTATTCCAAGTGTTTGGTTTGGTCGTGTTGGATGTCATATTAAAACTTTTCGGGTCATTTATTATCGAATCTTGTTATTTTTTATAAAATGTTTTCGTGTTTTAAGTTCTTTGTATATTCAAATATTCATTCAGTATCTTAAGATTGACGACATCCCAACATCTTCGTAGAGTTTTTAATGTCACATCTTGTAAAATTGATTTTTTTACTGCAAGTTTTTAAATGTATTATAATGAGTCGCTGCTTTTGTTTGTTTTATTTCATCAACTCTTTTTGAATTACTTAACATACTACATAATCATAAATCCGGCATCTTCTTCAGGAGATATGTAAACAATATTTTTATCCTTACATCATCTCTTGATGAAGCTAATAAAATATTCATTAAGTTTCAAAACGCAGGCTCACATGTCAGATTTGCCATAGAACTCTCTAACACATTCGAACACCTATCATTACACGATTTCACAAAAATAGGTCAATGAAACACCAACTTCCATAAAATAGATTCGCTTGTCGAAACATTTTCGAAAACTATAAGTCGGCATTTCCTACGCAAGCAAAAATACGTTATGCTACAAATTAAGCAACCCGCATTCGTAACAAGTGCACGAAGGAAATGGACAAGATCATCTTCATTCGAAAATCCATCCAATCCTACAACAAATGGATACCCCACAAAAACCATACAGCACATTAATACATTTGAAAGAAAACAAATACACAAAATAACTAACACACTTTCTCAAAATACCACATTTTAATGATAGGATAGCTACAGTCATATGCAAAGCCATTCGCAAATAACAATTAGACATACAACTCACACACACAGGCCCACCATTACGACAGCACCTATCTAAAACCGAAACTACATCTATAAACAAACTATGCTCATTATATAACTACCCATAAAACAACACAGGATTATGCGAACGCACATATTCAATATATCGAATTCAATGCAATGTAATGAATCATGCATCGGAAGTTCTAGAAGACCGTCACATATTCGAATTAAGGAACACATTACCACCATAACATCGTCATTCGTCAAACATGCGTCTATAGTACATAATCTTGACAAAAGCATAAACGTCAAAATTTTAGCAAGTGATAGGAATCAGAGAAACCTCATATAAAAAGAATCAATACTGATTGAAAAATTAAAATCAGAAATTAATAGTAAAACAAAAAAATCTAACATTTCTACTAAAGACACAAACAGACTAACTACTTGCCTTATACGGTCTCAGTGATAATTCATACAACAACAACAAAAAAGAAAAATTAGAAATACCTACCTTAACAACTTACATAATCTACACAAATGAGAGAATGAACAAATAGATAACAAAAATTTCCTCTGAAAATTAATTTTAATCATATTTAAACAGAATTTAGAATTTATTCGTCTTGATCATAAATTTATAGATAAATAAATAAAATAACATCCCTTGACTGTTTACATAATTATTTAAGCTTTAAAACGTTTAAAATTTTATAAAATGTTCAAAGCACAACAGCCACCATACCGATATTAAACACGATTTTAAAATTATGCCCCCTGGATCAGAAAATCAATAGATAATAAAAAAAAAAATAGAATTACCTCCCCTTAAGAGATAACAGAATTATTTAAACTTTGAGCGTTTGAATTTTAAATATAAACAAAACAGCGTCTTTACAATTGACAGCCTAAATAATGGATTTGTTTCTCCACTGACGATAAGATATACACTCGAAACGACCTATGGAATAAACGCCATCCATAGTTGAAAAACATTCAGGTAAATAAATACAAAAATTATTGAATTATTATTTATTTATCTACTCAGAACGACTGTACATTGTAAGCATTCAAAAACCTTTTCTCCGTTAAATAATGCTTCAATCAAACAACGCCATACTTCTTATTAATTACATAATTTAGGAAAAATGTGCTTTGCTTCTAGTTTTTATATAATGAAATGTTTATATTTCAAATCAAGCACGGTAGCCAACAAATATGTTACGTCTTAGTTCAGACTTTATTGGGGCAATCCAAGTAAAACTATCACAGAAGTATAAAAATTGCATTCACGTAAAACTGTGAAAAACACATATTTTACATTTTCCTTGTGCCTACAGACAGAGCTACGGGACAGAGTTAGACACCAGGGTCGTTTTTTAACGTGGAGAAAAGGTACAAAAATAAAAATTGTCTCAGTCGTAAAGGATTTCTCCTCCTGTTACAGAGAGAGAGAGAGGGAGAGAGAGAGAGAGAGAGAGGTGAGTAAACGTGGTGGTAGACACGTTTACCAGAACCGAAGGTCAGCTGACCAGATTACGTATATATGACGTGGTCAGCTTGGCTAGATCGGTGAGATTTGGAGATTTGATTTGGACTTTTAAGAAGACGGACGTTTTTCCGTTGTCTCCCCCTCTTAACTGGGGAGGGGGAGACGAACGCTGATGTGTGTGAAGAAGAGCCCACACAAGCAGATTTCACTTCCACCTTCTGCAGGACCTCTGGGGAAAGTGAAATAAAAACTATAAACCCCATTCATCGTCGGATAAATCTTCGTCAAACAAGTATCAAGTCTCCCTCCAGGATGAGAAATTCCCAGATGGTCCAACATCGAAGAAGCAGAGGTAGCTTCATAAATTACATGTCACACACACGATTCCCTTTATGATAATCAAACACACAACCATTTATATTAGAGACAATCATACGCACACGGAATCTTGATGTTATACAGTGTATACACCCAAACGTAAAAAGTGCCCCTCAATGATTTAAATGGTGCCTCAATGATAACCACAGTGAGAACTCAATAATAGCCCCTATATAACACGCCACCGAAAGAGAACAAGAAATAGAAGAGCAGCATCTGAAGAACAGATACTACACTTTGATCTTGTCCAGAAGTTTCCCTGTGGAGGTAAAAGAGATTTAAAATAATACGGTGATAAACCAATCAAACTTGCATTGCTAATTGTAAGGGGAAAGACAGAGAAAATTATATTTTGCACACTTTTCAGGGAGACAAGCAATGATTCTATTCTAAACTCCCCATGAAACACAGTCAAAGATTTAGGGTAAAACTTAATCGTAATAGACCAAAAAAATTACTTCAAACTCTGAAAATCGAACAAAATATCTTTATTTAGCATTTATGCTTCAAACAAAAACGTGAAAGCTCAATAAAAAAATTCTTTTAAACACTGACGTTACAGATAAACAAACAAAATGATATAATTTTAAACTAGCAGGACCCGTGGAAATTCCTCGGAATGAGAAATATATTTATCAATAAATATGTTTCATTCACCTAATAGTTTTCTGGAAAGCGCAAACATTATTTTTTCTGACAGAAAGAAACTAAAACACGTAGCTAATACGAGTTTATTAACATTCTATAGTGTCCATTGTATTTTTAATATAGAACTGACTAAGATACATTAATAAATATTAACAAAACACAGAAAGTAATATTGTGCTACATAGTTCAATACAAATAAAAAATAAAATTGTAAGCTACAATCTTTAATTTACTCTTTTAATACAACACATTTGGGCTGGTGCATCTGCTGCTTGTCTCTCGCTCCTAGACAAGGTCCAAAGAGAGTCGCCAATCTGATAAGCCCTGAACTGGCATATAAGCTTCAGCCTCTGTCCCATCGACGAAACGTTGCATCACTTTGCCTGTTCTACAAGTATTTTAATGGTGAATGCTCTAACAAACTGCAGACACGTGTGTCCCCACGACGTAGACACCCTCGACAGACCCGACAAGCTGCAAAATCCCACCTCCACCCAGTAGAGATCCCTAGATGTAAAAGATCTTTCTACTCCAGTAGTTTCTTCTCCAGAACCGCTAGACTCTGGAATTCCATTCCAGGTCCCTGCTTCCCACACTGTACTGACATGCAGAAGTTCACGTATAACGTGAACCGACATCTTGCTGCCCAAATCCCAACACAGTACCCCAGCAGTTGCTGCCCCTGATAGTAGCCCCCTACACCAAAGTGGCAATGTTCCTTGTTTGGGGTGAAAATGTAATTTTAAAAAAAATACCTCTTTGCAATGTTCTTATTATTGTTTCCCTGTTTCTTATGAATGTTCTATTCTTACGTTACCTTGTATTGATTTCTTTATTCGATAGAATTCACAAGTTCCTTCTCAAACCATTACAACAACGATCATGAATTATTATTTTACTGACATTCGAAAATGTGGTTACATCAAAGGAACGTAATTGCCAGATTGGCGTTTTCAGTTCCGCGTATTTTGTCTTTTTGTGGAGCAGATTTCCCTTCAAAAACAGAATTTGGCATTTACCAAAACGTACCGTACGGACTAAGGGGGGAACAAGCAATATACTATATACATATTCGAAAATAAGACTATATAAAAGGGAGCCCACTCTTACATTTTGGTCCAAGATGGCATTTTTGAAGCAGTTTGGTGTTAAAAAATTGTATTTAGCGTTTTTCAAAGCAAAACATACAGACTAACTAATGAAACAATAAGCAAAATATTAGCAAGATTGAAACGTGACAGCTGTATCTACATACGGAAAGACGTATGGCGCTTCTAAGAGATCCCAGGTTGCATTTCGAAATAAAAATAAATGAAAGGAATACAACAAAACTAATAGAAAGCAAACAAAAAAAAAAATGTTACATCTAGATGAAACGTATCTGTTATGTCAGTTATGGTTTTCCATAGATATTGGATCTCTTGTCTCTCGGCCGAGTTCATCCTCGCGGGGCACACAGCTAATAAGGGAGGTAATCAATCATCCCAACAGTTCCCGCCAGAAGGCGCTTCTTTTTCGTTACACCCCCGCCATCTTGACGCAGCCAGAGCGGTCAAATTAATCAGGAGATTAGCATTTTTTCTATCAAATCCGCCGTGCAACTAATACATCATCGCAAAGTTTGCTGATGTCAGAAACTACCAAACGCCCGGGTCAGTATCTCATGTCGGCCAGATGGTGGAATGCATCTACAAAGTATAGATATATCTTTACGGCGTGGAAGTTAAGATTGTTGATCGCTGTACAAGCGATCGGGTTTCAAATATCAGATGGAAACACTTGTCATGTTGCTCTGATACGCAAAAACAGACGCCTCTTGATAGCTACGTGTGTAACATATAGCGTAAAGCGAGCGTGTAAGGAAATCAGCAGCAGACGTAGGATAGCTGACTAGCGAAATTATTAGCAGCAGCAACCATTTTAGCACATATGCAAATTAAGCAAGTGTACACGCGCTGATGGCACGAGGAAAAAGGGGGAAATAAACGAGAAAGGACAGCATGTGGTCGAGTAAGAAAAGAAGAAAAATTCAAACTTTTTGAAGGCACCCATTACTATTAGTAATTCCAAACGCTAAAAATTGAATAAATTCAAACGCATGAATTTTTATCTTAAATTTTTTTAAGCAGATATTTGAATGCTCATTATATTACGTCTTACATGTGTTTCATTTAATATTGAATAATTACTAAAGAATGGCTATTCCTCAAAAAATTAAAACCAGAAATTAAAAAGTAAAAAAACCGGTAGAAAATAACTGGTAGAAAATAACTGGTAGAAAATAAGAAATGAGACGAAAATGAAATTTGAGATATGTAAAGCCTGAAAAAACATGAATTTAAACAATAAATGTAGTGCCCATTTCGACCAAATCCCACGTATAATAGAATTATAAAACAACGTCGGTAATCTCTCACGCCGCCATATTGGTTTCATCCTAAACAACTGATGATCCCTTAAAAAATAAATTATTTCAGGTATTATAATGAATTCGAGAGAGCAAGTTGATGCAGTGATTTCAGGTGATTGAGTGACTTACTGACTAAATAGTTTTCTAACGAATGATAATTTTTTTTTGTATATTTTTAAAGGTTAAAAACTTCCAAGACTATATATATATATATATATATATATATATATATATATATATATATATATATATATATATATATATATATATATATACGAGTGTTCGTATTAATTCCATTCATCGGACTCATCCTGAGTGTCAGTTTCACAACATTTCGGTCGATGTAACCTGTGACCTTCTTCAAGTATATTTTGTCGAACTCGGGAAAGTTGTTCTCGACCTCGGTAATTTGGACTGAATTTCGAACGGAAACCTCTATATACTTTACGGGTGTAGCATGTTCTCGTTCCGTTAGCCATGACTGGATAGATGTCCCAAGTAATTCGCAATTGTATTTTTTTGATTTTTACTGAGAATTGAACTTTCAATATCGAGAATATAGTTTTTTTTTACAACTGATTTTTCCAAGTACTCTAACCACTGCCACACGGGTCTTTGCGGATAGTTCTAGTAGGAATTTGAGGAGTTTTAACGCTCTTTTTTATTTCTAGTTGTAAATATATTCACAACTAGATTTTTTTTTACTAGTAACTACGATTTTAATTCATTTTATCAGCGGTGAACGATGGCTGAGCATGTGTGTCTGAAGCGCTATTTATCATACGAGAATCGTTACAAAAGTTAAGCCTAATATTTTGTAACTAAAGAAGTTGAAGAGCTACGAAGACACAAGTGGAACCATTAAACTAAGGGCCCTTTTGCGCTCCATAATTCATTTTTTCGACATAGTCAACAACGTACTTAATGCATTTTTTCCAGTAATTCAATGATGAATCATCGATACTGACACAAGTATGTGGCAAATGTTGCATTCTTAGAGTCAATATCTGAAACATCGGAAAACTGCATCACATTAATGCGTAAGTTCAGTCATCATATCAGTGTAATTTGCAATCTTATCTGATCTATTCAAGCGAAATAAATAAATAATTGGAGGCGCGCGCGTGGGTGTGTGTTTGTGTGTGTGTGTTTGTGTGTGCTTGTGTGTGTGTGTTTGTGTGTGTGTGTTTGTGTGTTTGTGTATGTGTGTGTGTTTGTGTGTGTGCATGTGTGTGTGTTTGTGTGTGTGTTTGTGTGGGTGTGTTTGTGTGTGTGTGTCTGTGTGTTTGTGTGTGTGTGTTAGTGTGTGTGTTTGTGTGGGTGTGTTTGTGTTTGTGTTTGTGTGTGTGTGTTTGTGTGTGTGTGTTTATGTGTGTGTGTGGGGGTGAGTGTGTTTGTGTATGTGTGTTTGTGCGTGTATGTGCATGTGTGTGTGTGTGTGTGTGTTGGGACGATTAATCGGAATCGGAATAAGGAATTGGAAAAAATCGGTATATGTGAGGGTATCAGAATCGGAAAAATTTAGACTGATTTTCCTATGCCACTACAACGGATCTTTTAATTGTCTTTTTTATTTGATTTTGTTAAAACCAAAATCTTCCATTGGCTGGTAATAATGATAAAATAATAAATATTTATTGATTTTAAAATACCAGTGAAGATAAAATCTAGCTTCTTTCTTAGAACTGCACGCCTTTGGAACTCTGTTCCGTCTGCCTGCTTCCCTCCGGACTACAACTTGGATGTCTTCAAGTCCAATGTTAATAAATTCCTAATGAACCGCCTCCTTAAGTAAACACTTCAGCAAATCTCCACACTAACGTAATGTACTTGCAATAACCCTTATCCCTGAGTGGCTTCCGGGCCTTGATAAGTGGTGATCACTGTGTAAAAAAAAAAAAAAAATTATCCTCCACAAGTGTAATTTTGACGTTTAGCAAAATATTTGCTCATTTAACATGTGTGATTTTACGGTAATCAGAGAAAAATACAACTATATAGTTAAATATTTACATATTTATAAAGCATCGGAATCGGAATCGCGAATTGTATCGGAATTGGGAATTTAGTACGGAATCGGTAATTGCATCGGAATCGGGAAAATATTGGAATCGTCCCATCATTGATATATATATATATATATATATATATATATATATATATATATGTGTGTGTGTGTGTGTGTGTGTGTGAGAGAGAGAGAGAGAGGGGGAGAGACAGGGAGAGAGAGAAAAGAGAGAGAGAGTGTGTGTGTGTGTGCGCGCGCGTGTGAAAAAATATGTTTCAAATTCCAATATGTTGTACATCTTTCCATTTATTTCTACCAGGCAAGATAGCCTAAATATCATAGAACACATTACGACAACTCTTCGGATTTTTTTTTTCGTTTTTCGGATTAATATAATAATGCCTAAATTTATTTTTCTTTTGTTTTTAAAGTTATTACCTTCTTATTGTCCTAGCGGGTCTGGCCGGAAAATATTAAAAAATTGACATAATAATTATGCGATCGTTTCTGCGCTAAGAAACAGGTGCTGTCAAGTATTGAGCATTTTAATATGCTGAAAGAAATAAACGGTACGAAAGAACATTTGGAGTTTTAGCATTTATTTTTATAAGCTCTATAGTTATATCTATATATCTATAAAAGTGAAAGTGTCTGTCTGTCTGTCTCTGTGTGTATCTGTGTATCTGTGTGTCTGTGTGTCTGTGTGTGTACATTTCCCTACGCAATATTAAGTCTACAAACTCGAACTTTGATATACCAGGTACTGAGATTTGGCAAAATCGATGTGATCGGTTTTCGGCCCGAAATTTGGCGATTAAGCGGTCAAAGTTAAACGATTTGACCTTTGAGAACTCCACCAAACTCCTCCGACAATTTGAGGTCTAAACACTTGAAATTTTTGATATAGGTTCATTGGACATGGACCTAACTTAATAACTTGATTTGAGCCCAAAACAATAAATTTAAAGGGGCCATAATAGGAGTCAAATTTTAAAAAAATGACCATTTTTTTTTTTTTTGCTCAATATGCATCTCCAAATAAATGCTAGTATAAGATAAAATGAGCTTCATAAATATAAAGGATTGTTATAAATAAAAGGTTAAATATGATTGAATAGGCATATTTTCTCATATATATACAAGCATGAGTGACCGGCGTTGGCCGGGTGTTTGGAGGTGTATGTTAAGGAAAAAAAAAAAAAAGCGGTCAATTTTTTTTTAAAATTTGACCCCTATTATGACCCCTTTACATTTTTTGTTTGAGCTCAACTCAGATTATTAAGTTAGATCCGTGTTCAAGGAACCTATATCTAAAATTTCAAGTTTTTAGACACAAGACTGTCGGAGGAGTTTGGTAGGGCTCTGAAAAGTCAAATCGTCGAACTTTGACCCCTTAACAGCCAAATTCCTGGCCGAAAACTAATTACAAAGATTTTCCCAAATCTTAGTAGCCTGTTTCTCAAATTTCGAGACTGTAGATTAAAATTGACGAAGTTATTGCATAGGGAAATGTACACAGACGGACACACAGACACGTTCTCTTTTATAGATATATAGATAGATAGACCAAGATTAAACAAAAATATATACGTATACATAAATATATATGGAAACAATTTTTTGTTTACTGTAAATATTTTACACAAATATTATGCAAGTATATATCATATAGAATATCTTTTTTTTTTTTTTTTTTTTTTTATTCAATTTTCACCCCAAACAAGGCACAGTGCCACTTTGAAGCAGGGGGCTACTATTAGGGAATTAATTAGCGGGGTCATTATGAAGGGAGAAGAGTAGAAAGATGTTTGTTAACATTACACTTGAACTTCTGCATATCATTGCAGTTGGGAAAGCAGAATCCCGGAAGGGAGTTCCAAAGACCCGCAGTTCTGGGGAAGAAACTATTGGAGTAAAAGGCTTTCTTGCACCTAGGGATCTCCACTGTAAAGGGATGAGACTTAGTAGCTTGTCGGGTTTGTCGGGGGTAGTTACGTCGGGGAGGTACAAGTGTTTGCAGTTCGTCAGAGCATTCACCATTAAAGTATTTGTAGAACAGGCAGAGGGATGCAACATCTCGTCGATGGGACAGAGGTTGAAGCCCAGATGACAGTTCAGGACCTATCAGGTTTGCGACTCTTTTTTGAACCCTGTCCAGGAGCGAGAGACAAGCAGCAGATGCACCAGCCCAGATGTGACAACAGTACTCCATACATGGGCGAATGGTTGCCTTATAGAGGTATAGGATACTGGCAGGCGTAAGTAGTTTTCTAGCACGGTAGAGGGAGCCAACCTTCCTTGCAGCAGCCTTGGCAATGCTCTCAATGTATCTATTCCAGTTCATATTCCCTGTAAACGTTAGGCCGAGGAGTTTAAAAGAAGTACTTTCAGGCAATGTGTTCTTGGCCATTGCTATTGATGGTAGAGAAGGTTTCTTGTAGTTATTGAAGGAAACAAGCTTAGTCTTAGCAGCATTGAATGAGACCAACCATTTTTGTCCCCATTCCACTACGGATTGGAGGTCATCCTCTAGTGTTTCTGCCATTTTCTTGGATATGTGTTCATTTGTTTTCCCCTCATATCTGTTATAGAGAGTGGTGTCATCGGCAAATATACCCATCTCCGAAACAATATTATCAGGGAGGTCGTTTATGAATATCAGGAACAATAGAGGTCCAAGGATAGACCCCTGAGGCACTCCCGCATTTATGTCATATTGTTTGGATGTACGTCCGTCGAGGACAACTTTGATTTTTCTGTTTGATTTTTGCATATAGTTACACGTAATAGTAACTCTAGATGATCATCCCATAAGAAAACCGAAAAAACTAATAGGGAATTAATTAAAATGAATGTTTAAAAGAATATGCAAATTAGCTAGATCTTTTACTAGTGAATACAATTCCACAACACAGATATAACAAAATTGTATTTTCTTTTTAAATAGAAAAGAGGGTTTTCCGTCTTTTCTATTTACCTTTGGCTGTCCCCGACATCCAAAGACCAGCTACCAGCCCCTCTTGGGCTGGTTAAAGCTTTGTTTTATTCTTTTGCTCGCCTCCTGTTGAGGCCATTAACTGTTTTTGCTTTCTATTTTTTCCAGGTTTGTCTCTCTCCCCGGGCTCGACTTAAATAGCTGGCCGGTCTGCGTCTGAGGTGGTTCGGAGTCACATCCAACATAATCCTCAGCCAGGCCAAATCGGCGGGTCTGAGCCAGGGAGAAGACGCAGAGGGGGAGGGTAGCTGGTCCGGGCTCCAGTGCAGAAATGCCTAGCCCGGGGTCCAGTTCCCAGAGGGGGCTTCGGCCCAATCTGGGGGCCGGATCAGGCCCAGAAAAGGTTCCACCACGCGGTCCGGGCTCCGCTTCTTTGCCTAGCCCGGGTTCTGGTGGGCGTGTCCCTGACACGCCCGCCGGTTCAGGCCCGGTAGATAGACGTAGAGGTGCAGTTGGTGCTGTCCCCCGCACCATCACTGTAGAGGAGTCCGTCGCACTAGGCGGCGGCTCCTGGAGTATCTCTGACACTGCTGTCCCCGGCAGTGGTAGGCATAGGCCAGCTGCGAGAGGTGATCCAGCTCGGTGGGATCGGCAGAGGAAGAGGGCTTTAACTGTCAGCCCTCCCGCCCATAGGAGGACGGAACTCCTAGGGTCGGGATTAAGACCTTCCACCTCTACTGATTTCTCCACATTGAGAACCACCGGGCTGGATCAGGCGTTTACAAGCGACGTGCCGGACGACCGGGAGGAGGCCATTAATATGCTCTCGCTTTTCGACTCCCAGTTGAACGAGACAGTGGGCCAGGATCTCCAGTGTAGCAGCGACGAGAGCGGCCAAGAAGGGAGTGCAGAAGGAAGACCAGGAGAAGCGAGAGCATCCCGTCCCAAGAAGAAGAAGGGGGCTGTTCGAACGGACCAAAAAAGTGGGGCAGTTGGTGCCATACCAGTACCAATACCATCGTCCCCGGCGGAAAGCCCAGCAGATTGGCCCTCACTGCCAGGAACCAGCACGCAGGCAACAATCTCTACGTGTTCAACAATCTCGCCGGGGCAGAGAACGCCGCCCCCTCCAGTTTCTCCAGCGATAGTAACACCAACGCCCTCGGCAGCAGAGAAGGTGTGGGGACCCCAGTCCCAGCTTACTCCTGAGGAATACCGTCAGCTGTTCATCTCCAAATATAAGGAGTATACTGACGGTAATATCATCAAACCCCTGCCAGGTGTCGTGGAAAGACTAGCAACAAAAATCATTTCATTAGTCACCACTGACTGGAAAAAGAAAACTCTGGCAGGGGTCTCTAAAGACATCATGGCGGAGATGCTGGGGGATCTCCAAATACCTGCGACGTACATTTGTCGTCGCAGTTATGCCATGTGGGATCTGCTGCTGCCGACCGTCGATGACGCAATAAAGCTCTCCAAATGTGACTGGAAGTGGAGAGAGATCCGTTTTAAGCCAGTGTATCTGAGCAGGAGTCAAACAACGGTGAATATTTTAGGCGTCCCCTGGTTTCTGGACTCTGTGCAGATAGGCGCAATTATGAGCCAGTATGGGGACGTCGAAGCGGTCCTCCCGGCCCGTGGCCCCCGTAGCCTTATGGTAGGGGACTACACAGTAAAAATGCGCTGTGACCGGGAGGGCTTTCAGAGTATACCAGCCCTGCTCAGAAGTGATGTCTGGACCATGAGCGTCATCGTCGAGGGGCGGAGACCGCACTGTTGGCATTGCCAACAAGTAGGCCATATGGCAAGAGATTGCCCTAAGAGAGTCCCCCCAAAACCAGCTGCGGAACAACAGAAGGGTGTGGCACCAGCAGCCCCTGAGAAGCCAGCCGGAGGGGGCACAGAAACAACATCAGAAGGCTGGAGCACCGTGGTCAAGAAGAAAAATGGGAAGATCACGAAGACCCCCTCCACAAGAGAGCAGCCCCCTGAAGTACAAGGTCGGTCAGCTCCCACAGGGTCGTCCACGAGTTCTTCCACCAACGTCACCACCACCAAAGTCACCACCAAGGAAGTCGCCAGCGGCCAAAAGAGAAACCATCCGGTCTCCTCGTCCGACTCAGAAGGGGAGCAAGGAGAAACACCGGCTACTGTGGCAGAGGGCCAAGTGCCGAAAAAAGAAATAAAGAAAAAGGCTCGAAAGAATAAGGAGGCTGGGTCCCGTTCCCCGTCCCCTATGAACGTAGAGAATACTGTCTCTACGGTTCAGCCACCCAAAACCCCCACCCAAACCCCTTCGGCTGAACCAAAATCCCCATCCCTATTTGATACCCCTCCAACCGGTGCTCGGTCACTATCACGAGAAAGGCCAGAGATGCAAAACAACAACAACAGAAGAGCCAAATCTGCATCTCCGGTAAGGAGAGAAAAAACGAGAAAGCTCCCCTACCTTCCTGGAGACCGGATCTGCGATGTAGACCCCTTGCACGCTGACACATACATAACTCAGCGTCATAGGGGCCTAATAAAGCCGCTGAGGGAGATGAAGAACATTGATGGGAAAAAGGTTTCCAATCCCAAAAACTTTCCAGACGCCCCCTTAGTCATGACCTTTGTGCGTCAAACAAGAACTGGACGCACGAAGGCCATGTGGAACATGATCGAGGAAGCGAAGGGGGCGATTCCGAATTTAAAGTTGGTGGAAGAGGAGCACGACTCCCTCAAACAGCTGGCATCTAGGTGCGAAGGGAGGGTCCCTATTTACGTCCACCCTTGTTTTTATAGGGCCCTTAAATTAACCTTCCCGTTGGATGTCGGAGGTATTGCGCGGGACGGACGAGTAACGTCCGAGTTGCTTTCGGGCAACCTCGCCCAATCCTGTGGCACCCTTCTAGTCAAAGACTTTAGGCCGGTGGTTGTCGATGCTTAGGTATAATGGCCACGTCCTTAAGCCTGTGTAGTTTGAACGTAAGGGGCATGAGGTGCCGAAGCAAAGCCGCTAGGGTACTGAGGGACCTCATGTCCATGAATATAGATGTGGCTACGTTACAAGAGACTCACTTCAATTCCGTTGACGATCATCGGGTGCTGGAGGGGCATTATGATGTCTTTTCAACATACGGTGATAGTCAAAGTAGGGGGGTTTCTTTGTTAGTTAGGCGCACCCTTTCTGCAACGGTTAGCGTTGTTCACGCGGATACTGATGGTAGACTGATCGTGGCCGATGTTGCCGTGGCAAATAGAGCGTTTCGAGTCGTCGTGGTTTATGCGCCCAATTGCGTACGGGAGCGGGTTTCCTTTTTCCGGCGGTTGGAGGTGTTTCTCGGGGGTTCGGAACGGTTAGTTCTAGTGGGTGATTGGAATGCCATCCTTGATCCCAGGGTAGATAAGGTGGGCGGGACTAGAGGGACGGATGGGTGTGAAACCAGTCTGTTGGACCTGATGGCTAATTGCGATCTGGTAGACAGGTATCGGGTGGATCATCCGGGGCGGGAGATGTGGACGTGGCTCTCTAGCAGGCCTTCCGTTTCAAGTACTTACTTGGATCGGTTGTTAGTTAGAAGAGGCAACATAGAATACATATCTTGTCCCACGTTCCACTGGTTAGGCCACTCTGACCACAAACTACTTGTGGCCAGATTAGATCTAGATAGTAACCCCAAGTTAGCTGGGTACTGGAAGTTAAATACCTCCCTACTGGAGATAGATGACTTCCGGGAAAGGCTAACTAAACACATTCAGAAGGGATTAGTGGGGGCGGTTACCGGGAATAAGTGGTGGGTAAACGCCAAATCTAGCATTAGAGACTTCTCTGTCAAATATGGCCAACGCCTCGCGCTAGATAGGGCCAAGGCAGAGAAGCGTCTAGAGGATAGACTATCCCGGGCGGTGGCAGGGGGGGATTCCCTAGAAATAGGCCTAGCTAAGGCGGACCTGAGTCGTTTGGCTAGCGAACGATATCAGGGCCAGGTAGTTAGGGCTAGAATTAAAAAGATGCCCAACGAAGCTGTGAATGTGGATAGATCGGAACGTGTCCGTTCGCTCGGGCGCAAATCGGATAATTACATTCGTAAGATTCAGAGCCCGGAAGGGCACTCCTTAGTGTCGGCTCGGGGGATTTGCGAGCGGTTTCGGGTGCACTTTGAAGATCGTTTTGCACAGCTGTCCAGGCTCCGCGTCCAGGAGTTTGGTAACTATTTGGCTGGCTCGCCCCGCCTGGAGGCGGCCCGAGCGGCTAGTTGCGATGGTCGGGTTGCAGAGTGTGAGGTCGTAGCTGCTATGAAGCAGGTCGCCTATAATAGATCACCAGGACTCGATGGACTGCCCTACGAGCTATACTTGAGGATGTCGCACATGTTTGTCCCGATTCTGACGGGTGTGTTTAACCACTGGTTTGACACGGGATCTATCCCGAGTCAGGTTACCAAAGGCGTGGTCACACTTCTGAAGAAGAAGGACACACATGTTGGGGGGTTGGATGATTTTAGGCCGATCACGTTGTTGAACACGGATATTAAAATCCTGGCCCGAGTGCTGGCGAATCGTTTGCAGGTTGTTATCACTGACTTGATCGAACCGGATCAGACTTATGCTGTGAAGGGGAGATCAATTCAAAACAATTTGCATTTGGTTCGTACAGTCCTAGAAAACCTAGAAGACGACACTGAAGCCGCGCTGATCAATTTAGATCAGTCCAAGGCGTTCGATAGGGTGGATCATCGTTTCCTGATGGCTGTTTTAGAGACCGCCGGCTTTGGGTCCGGCTTCTGCAGATGGATTTCCATTTTGTATGCTCGTCCGACGGCAGTTGTGCAGGTTAACGGGGTGCGGTCGGCGCCGTTCGCGGTTTCTCGGTCGGTGCGACAGGGGTGTCCGTTGTCGCCCTTGCTGTATGTCCTCGCGCTGGAACCATTCCTTAGGAACGTGAGGACTAGGGTGGCTGGACCGGCCCTGCGCGGAATTGCTCTTCCTGGTGGTGCGCGAGCCAGGGTTTCCGCGTTTGCCGATGATGTCACCGTATTTGTTTCGAGCGTGGTAGATATTATTACGGTGATTAAGGCTCTCAAGCGTTATGAAAAAGTTACAGGGGCTGTAGTCAATCTCAGCAAATCCGTTGGCCTGAGGTTGGCCGCTTGGCGGGGCTCGAATGCTTTGCCTGGCGCATTTGTCTGGACGGATGGCCCGGTCCGAATTCTGGGTGTTTGGTTTGGACCCGGTCTGTGTCTAGATAAGAACTGGTCGGAAGTACAGAGCAAGGTCGAAGCGTCTGTGAGGGTTTGGCTTCGAAGGGGATTGTCCCTTAAAGGCAGGGCGGAAGCATGCGCCACTTACGTGTTTCCGCTGATCCTTTACCGATTGGCTGTACTTCCTCTGCCTGCGGTCCGCATGGCGGCCTTAACGCGTGCGCTCTTCTCACTGTTGTGGAATGAGCGACGGCCGCTTGTCCGTAGACAGGTCTGTACTCAACGTCTTGAAGATGGGGGCCTGGGGATGCCTGACCTGGCAAGTCATAAAAACGCCGAAAGGTTGGCATTCCTGGGTAGAACTCTGATCGAGGAGTGTGATTGGGGTCCCGCGGTTGGTGAGGCTTTTCCCAACCTTATCCCCAATCACTTAATTGAATGCCAAAGAAGGCCGAGAGGGCAGTCAAGATTCCTCAACGAATGCCGAAATGCGCTTAGAGCGATGCCAGGGTCCTTAGACCTTGCACAGCCTAGAAGGGCATTATATCGGGGATTAGTGGTGGGGACCGCTTCGGACCCGCTTGGGGAGCGGCTGCAGCTGTCGGAGGGGGAGGTTCGCTCTCTATGGAATTGGGCGCCAGGCCGGGGATATCTTAATAATTCCGAATTTTCCCTGACCTGGCGATTGGTTAGAAACGCTTTACCCCTCAATGACATATTGTTCAGAATTGGTAGTACGTTTAGTCCTTTTTGTCCACGGTGCGAGGAAGATAGCTTAGAAACTGTAGAACATGCTTTTTATACTTGTTCCAAGCTCCGTGAATTCTGGGAGTATGTCAGTGAGGTCACGGCTCGCATCGTCCCCGATCAGGTGACGATCCTGGATTTAGCATCCGTAGTCTATAACGTAGATCCCTTGTGGCCCAGGGAGGAACGAATGGTGTTCCTAGCGACCTTGGCCGTAGCTAGACTGGTAGTGTGGGTTTCACGCATAGAGATAGGGCGTGGGGGGGAGCCGCCTTCTCATCGGGATCTGATTTTGTATTTTAAACACCAACTTAAAATCAAAATCAGATGCGATAGAAGGAGGTTATCTCGCTCACAGTTTAGTAGGAGGTGGATTCACACCGCTAGTTTATGTGCGTTCGTACGAAACAGGCTTGAGTACGTGTTCCCTGCTTAGGCATGGCACACGCCGACCGGATAAGCAACCCCCAGACAAAACTAAGACAATCCCGTAGTGGATCAGTCCCTTAGCTAGTTGGTATAAATGAGGTCCATGTCCCCAGTCTTTATTTTAGGTGTTAGAATACCTCCAAAGAAGCCCAGTCCTGATTTATTTATTTTAGTCCAAACCTGTCCCAATGGTATTTATCTTGGAGGTCACCGAATATCCCCTCCCCCCCTTTATTTTGTCCGTAGTTGTGCCCATTCCCTCTTAGGAAGTGCTCCCTTGTTTTCGGCTGATACCGGAAAACAGGAAGCATTTCAAAATTAAATAGGTAAGGGTGTGTCCTGATTAACACATTCATCGCTTAACGTTTTATTTGGTTCATTTATTTTTCATTACTGTTATTTTTCTTTATTTTGGGGTGTTTTAAGGCTCTCATTAACCCCACCCATCACCCGCATATATCATACGCATCACAATTTCACCCCTCATATATCATACGCATCACCCTCATTGTTTCATGGTAAAATAAATCATTGTTCAAAAAAAAAAAAAAAAAAAAAAAAAAAAAAAAAAAAGTCATTGTATATATTGTTCATATCATTGGGGTTTTAAGTAGATCCAACCCCTTGAGTGCATGTGGTATTGTGGTGACTGCAACTAGTTATAGGGAATAGACCAAGTGGACGACCCCCGACCCCCATTCTCCCCCCACACCCTTTTTGGCCTCATGCCACATTTAAAAAGACTTGTTGCACATTTTATGTAATTTTAATTTTAAAATTCCGTGAAGTTTGTAATTTTTTCTTTCTAAATAAATATTTAAATAGAAAAGAGGCTTG
Source organism: Euprymna scolopes (assembly GCF_053919585.1). Lineage (NCBI taxonomy): Eukaryota > Metazoa > Mollusca > Cephalopoda > Sepiida > Sepiolidae > Euprymna > Euprymna scolopes. The sequence goes on along the minus strand of NC_136499.1, from coordinate 119,343,803 downwards.
CCTTTTTTCTGTTGTTCTTGGCCTTCGGGCCAAGATCAAAGTGTAGTATCTGTTCCGGCAGATGCTGCACTTAAGATAATTTGTACCAGTCAATGGAGGGGAAACCCTCTATACTGGGACAATTATTATTTTTGGTAACCAGAGTGCCCCCTTTTTGCCTACTTTTAGGGGAGCTGGTTTTTACCTCACATTAAAAACGGCCTTGTGCCTAATTTGCTCAGTGGGGGAGCAAATAAATACCATCTGTTCCGGCAGATGCTGCACTTAAGATAATTTGTACCAGTCAATGGAGGGGAAACCCTCTATACTGGGACAATTATTATTTTTGGTAACCAGAGTGCCCCCTTTTTGCCTACTTTTAGGGGAGCTGGTTTTTACCTCACATTAAAAACGGCCTTGTGCCTAATTTGCTCAGTGGGGGAGCAAATAAATACCATCTGTTCCGGCAGATGCTGCACTTAAGATAATTTGTACCAGTCAATGGAGGGGAAACCCTCTATACTGGGACAATTATTATTTTTGGTAACCAGAGTGCCCCCTTTTTGCCTACTTTTAGGGGAGCTGGTTTTTACCTCACATTTACCTGACCTTTAACCAGCTCCCATTTCCCACCTCTCGGGAGCTGGTCCCCTTTTTCCATTCCCCCTCCCTTCACTCCTCACATTAAAAATCGGCCTTGTGCCTAATTTGCTCGGTGGGGGAGCAAATAAATACCATCTGTTCCGGCAGATGCTGCAAGCTATGACTAGCAAAGACTAGATGTGGGGGCAACCCCACATGCCTGACCTTTAACCAGCTCCCATTTCCCACCTCTCGGGAGCTGGTCCCCTTTTTCCCTTCCCCCTCCCTTCACTCCTCACATTAAAAATCGGCCTTGTGCCTAATTTGCTCGGTGGGGGAGCAAATAAATACCATCTGTTCCGGCAGATACTGCAAGCAAAGACCATATGTGTGGGCAACCTCACATATAAGACCTTGGTCAATGTAGGGGCAACCCTTCATACCAATTGTCACTATCCAACTCCCCTACTCCCCGGGGAGTTGGTCCCCATTTCCCCTTCACTCCTCACATTAAAAATCGGCCTTGTGCCTAATTTGCTCGGTGGGGGAGCAAATAAATACCATCTGTTTCGGCAGATACTGCAAGCTATGACTAGCTAGGACTAGCAAAGACCAGATGTGGGGGCAACCCCACATGCCTGACCTTTAACCAGCTCCCATTTCCCACCTCTCGGGAGCTGGTCCCCTTTTTCCCTTCCCCCTCCCTTCACTCCTCACATTAAAAATCGGCCTTGTGCCTAATTTGCTCGGTGGGGGAGCAAATAAATACCATCTGTTTTGCAGATTCTGCACTTAAGATAATTTGTCCCAGTCTTTATACTGGGACAATTATTATGTTTTGTAACTAGAGTGCCCGCTTTTTGCCTACTTTTAGGGGAGCTGGTTTTTACCCCACATTAAAAACGGCATTGTGCCTAATTTTCTTTGGTGGGGGAGCAAATAAATACATTAAATAGAAAAAAGAGGCTTGCCTTTTTTCTGTTGTTCTTGGCCTTCGGGCTGGGATCAAAGTGTAGTATCTTTTCCGGCAGATACTGCAAGAAAAGACCATATGTGGGGGTGACCCAACATATTAGACCTTGGTCAATGTAGGGGCAACACTTCATATCAGTTGTCACTATCCAGTTCCCCTACTCCCCAGGGAGTTGGTCCCCATTTCCCCTTCACTCCTCACATTAAAACTCGGCCTTGTGCCTAATTTGCTCGGTGGGGGAGCAAATAAATACCCTGTTGTTCTTGGCCTTCCGGCCGGGATAAAAGTGTAGTATCTGTTCCGGCAGATACTGCAAGCAAAGACCATATGTGGGGGTAACTCCACATATCAGACCTTGGTCAATGTAGGGAAAATCCTTCATACCAACAGTTACTATCCAGCTCCAATTTCCCACCCTTCGGGAGCTGGTCCCCTTTTCCCTCCTCCCTCCCTCTCTCTCTCCACATTAAAAATCGGCCTTGTGCCTAATTTGCTCGGTGGGGTAGCAAATAAATACCTTGCCTTTTTTCTGTTGTTCTCGGTCTTCGGACCGGGATCAAAGTGTAGTATCTGTTACGCCAGATACTGAAAGCAAAGACCCTATGTGGGGGCGACACCACAGATAAGACCTTGGTCAATGTAGGGGCAACCCTTCATACAAATTGTCACTATCCAGCTCCCCTACTCCCCGGGGAGTTGGTCCCCATTTCCCCTTCACTCCTCACATTAAAGATCGGCCTTGTGCCTAATTTGCTCGGTGGGGGAGCAAATAAATACTATCTGTTCCGGCAGATGCTGCAAGCAAAGACTAGCTATGACTAGCAAAGACCATATGTGGGGATAACCCCACATATCTGAACTTAGTCAATGTAGGGATCACCCTACAGACCACAGTTAATATCCAGCTCCCATTTCCACCTCTCGGGAGCTGGACCCCCCTTTACCTCCCCCCTGCCTCTCTCCCCACATTAAAAAACGGCCTTGTGCCTAATTTGCTCAGTGGGGAAGCAAATAAATCCAATTGGCCTCCGGGTAGGGATCAAAGTGTAGTATCTGTTCTGCAGATGCTGCACTTGGGATGGTTTGTACCAGTCAATGGAGGGGAAACCCTCTATACTGGGGCAATTATTTTTTTTTGTAACTAGAGTGCCCGCTTTTTGCCTATTTTAGGGGAGCAGTTTTTACCCCACATTAAAAACGGCCTTATGCCTAATTTACTTTTGTGGGGAAGCGAATAAATACAATAAATAGAAAAGAGGGGGTTTAATATGAATATCAATACACACAAAAGAAAAACGAATTTATAGGAGTATAGATGGATACAGATGTTATTTATTTATTTATTTGCGATACGCTTTGAATGAATTCAAATATTTACGAAAGTGCATTTTTACCTAAACGCGAGTTAGGAATAATTTTCCCTTTAACCAACTTGGTACCCCCCCCCACATGGGGAGCGGCATACATATGGTTTTTAAAATATTATTTTCCACTGACGCGTGTTTCCTCGTCTACAATTATCAAAGTCGCTGTATCTAGCGAGATTCGAAATCGCGATCCAGCGGCAATGAGCCTAAACTCTTTACCCGCGCGTTCACGTCGCTCGACTGTCTAGATGCAGCGTGATTTATTTAGATGTTATTTGTTTTTGTTTTTGCGATACGTTTTCAATGAATTCAAATATTTACGAAAGTGCATTTTTTACTTAAATGCGAGTTGGGAATAATTTTCCCGATTTGGAATCTCGCTTGATTCAGCCATTCTCACACACACACACACACACACACACACACACACACACACACACACACACACACACACACATATATATATATATATATATATATATATATATATATTAAGTAATGTGATTGATAATTTAAAATTTAAAAATCAAATTATAATTAAATTAAAAATCCGCTTCATAAGAAGGAACAATAACAAAATCAATTATCTGTACGATCGTTTCGGAAAACAATGTTTTTTTATTGTGGTATACATCAAGTTATGTTTTCAGATTCATCTGCCTTACTTTTAATGCTAGGTTTATTTATGGTGTCTTTTGAATTCAATAAAAACCCTTCACAATTTGCTGACGAGGAGACCTTGCTTATTAAAAAACTATATGTAATTATTGTACATAACTTGATGTATACCACAATAAAAAGCATTGTTTTCCGAAACGATCGTACAGATAATTGATTTTGTTATTGTTCCTTCTTATGAAACGGATTTTTAATTTAATTATAATTTGATTTTTAAATTTTAAATTATCAATCACATTACTTAATATTGAATTAGCTCTAGGACATTTAACTATCGAGCTTATTATATATCTTAATTACAACGAGCACTTTCTATTTCCTGTATTTTAATTAAACTAGTAATTTCACTGTTACATTAAAATACACGCAGCTCTTTAGACTATTGTTCTAATCTCCTTTAAATAATATATATATATATATATATATATATATATAAATATATACAGTTGTGCCCGATATTATTCATACCCCCCCCTTGAAAATTGAGTTTATTAGGTGTAACTTTGTTAGAATTTATTGTTTACGTCCATATTGATACATATTCTTAATAAACCTCTTCTGATCATTTTCGTCATTTTAAAATCTCGGGATACTTGTAATAAAAGAAATATACAGCTATTTATAAAATCTGCAATGTTCAAAAATAATCATACCCCCTTATTTTTTCAGTATTAATCGAGTTTCTGACTGTTTGTTTCCTGTTTGATTCTTATTTTGAATGCTTTTATACAACCTTTGATTAATTTCATTTCGTTTTTTGCATTTTTCAGAAATTAAAATGATATCAACTGAAAACCAATAAAAGAATAAAAATTATTAGAATGGGGAAGAAAAAAGAGCTTAGTAATGATCTTAGGGCTAAAATTGCGAATTCACATAAGGATGGTTTAGGTTAAAAGTCAATTTCCAAGAAATTTGAGGTCCCTACAGCAACAGTACAGAGCATCATCAAAAAATTCCAGAGCCACCACACAACAAACAACTTGATTGGTAGAGGAAGGAAAAGGAAACTGTCTGCTAGAGCCACCAGGAATATTGTAAGAAGTGTTAATGCAAATCCAACCACCACTACTAAGGACATTTTATAAAATCTGGAGTCTTCTGGCATAAAAATATCAAGGCAAACATTGCAAAGGACTCTGCATGAAAATGGTCTGAAAGGAAGAAGACCAAGAAGGACTCCATTGCACACCGGAAAACACCTTGCAGCACGTCTAAAGTTTACTAGGAACCATGTGAATTCTCCAGAGTCCGTTTTCTCAAGTATTTTGTGGACTCACGAAACAAAAATTGAATTGTTTGGCCATATGGATGCTTCTTACGTTTGGAGGAAGAAAGGAGAAGCTTACAACCCAAAGAACACCATACCCACGGTGAAACATGGTGGTGGTAGCCTAATGTTTTGGGGCTCCTTTTCGGCTAGTGGTCCAGGTAGTTTGGTCAAGATAGATGGAACCATGAAGAAGGAGCAATATTTGGAGATACTCCAGAAAAACATTAGACAGGATGCGGAGAAGCTCCATTTAGGACCAAACTGGGTCCTTCAACAGGATAATGATCCAAAACATACTGCCAAAATAGTCAAGAAATGGTTTGAGGATAATCAAATTAATGTTTTGGAATGGCCTAGCCAGAGTCCCGACCTGAACCCTATCGAAAACCTCTGGCACATATTGAAAACTGAGGTTAAAAAGCGGAAACCTAGAAATTTGAGGGATTTGGAGAACTACTGCATTGAAGAATGGTCAAAAATCAGTGTTGATGCTTGTAAAAACCTTGTTGATAAATATCCAAAACGGTTACAGGCAGTTATTAAGAATAAAGGGCATGCTATTGACTATTAGTAAGAGGGGTATGAATAATTTTGAACTAGTGCCATTATTGTTTTTCTTTGTATAATGTTTCAAACTTGCATAATTTATTTATTTGTTGAGTTTAAATTAAATGCTTATGCTTGATTTATTGTTTGAAATCCCTTTAATATTGTCTACCTTCTGGTTTGAGCAATAATCTTATAGAAATCTTAAAGATCCGAGGGGTATGAATAATATCGGGCACAAGTGTATATATATATATGTATATATATATATATATATATATATATATATATATATATATACATGAAACATTCGAGACAAGCACGTGTTTTTGTATATTATAGAAAAGAGTATTTGTTTCGCTGTGTACATGGTTGCCCAGGTGTTTAGAGGTGTGTGTTAGGGTGGGGAGTGTTAATCAAAACATAAGAAAAAGCGAAGTAAATATTTTTAAATATTAAAATGTTAAAACTTAAATAAATCGAAAAAAACACCCAAAAAAACTTACTTAAGGCAAAAGAACGATGTTTAATGTAAAAATCGGAAAAACAAAAAAAGAAAACGCGAATGTGATGGAAAAAGAAAACAGAAAAACGAACGTTAAAATTTCTTTAAACAAATCTGAAAAAAAAAACAAAATAAGAAAACATAGAACGTGAAAAATGGCTTAAATAACCTTGTTTCAATATTAAAATTTTAAAAATCGAAAAAAAACACCTCACACCACGATTCGAACCCAAAACCTTTAGATAATGACCCCGCCCTCTAAGCAACTGAGAAAAGACGACGTCGACGATTATTGATCGTTTTTTTTCTTTAAATATTTAAACTAAATCATGTTCCGACATCATTTGTGCATGCGTAGAAGCGAACTTGTCATAAGAGGACGGTTTTTGCTGACACCTCCCTGTAGAAAACTGATGATATTAGGGTGAAGGAATTAATGTTTTGGCAAATATTTTGATATTTGTCGGGCGAAGGTCGGAACTTTAAAATGATACCAATCTCGTGAAAATCCGTGACCCGTGTCGAAAGTTTTTGCGAGACATACAAACACACATACATACATACATACAAACACACATTTTCGTTTCAATATATATAAAAGATGATAGGTTATGAAAAAGAAAAGGTTGTAAAGTGTGCTTGAATTTGAAGGTATCAAAACCAAAGCAAAATATGATGAAAGTAAAAATAAAATAGATAAACCCTATAATGTATTATACCATACCTGTTCCCACTGAAACACTTATCAATATTCTGTGGATCTATATTAAAAACCTTGTTAAACTTTGTGTCATATTTCAATTCTATGGAGGGCAGGCGCGAACGAACACCTCATAATTTTATTATACCATATTACTTCAAACTGAAACAAAATTATCAAAGTATACTTACGCAGATAGATATGAAAAGTCTGTATTAAAGCTTGTGCCTATTTCCATTCTATGGAGGCCAGGCGCGAACGCAGAGCCCACAATTTTATTATACCATCCCTATTTCAGTTAAAACATACTTATCCAAGTATTCTTATGTAATCTATATCAAAAACACTTGTAAACGTTTTTTTTGTTAATTTTAATTTTTTTTATTTCCATATTTTGTGGAGCAGGCGCGAACGCAGACCCCAGAGTTTTAATAATCCTCGGCCTGCCAGATCAAACATACCCATTCCTGTGTCTCGATACATCTTTTATCATTATATGTAATCAGTTTTTTTTTTTAATAGTCAACCATATAGGAGCCTATTCGTGACCACACACACACACACACACACACACACACACACATTTAGATTTATATTATATATATATATATATATATATATATATATATATATATATATATAATTAATATTCAAAATTATACTTTTTTTTTAATTTAATTTTCACTCCAAACAAGGCACAGTGCCACTTTGAACCAGGGGGCTACTATCAGGGACGTAATTAGCAGGGCATAATGAAGGGAGATGAGTAGAAAGATGTTTGTTCACATGCACTTGAACTTCTGCGTATCAGTACACTTGGGAAAGCAGAATCCCGGAAGGGAGTGTCAAAGGCCTGCCGTTCTTGGAAAGAATCTATTGGAGTAAAAGGCTTTCTTGCACCTAGGGATCTCTACTGTAAAGGGATGAGACTTACTAGCTTGTCGGGTTTGTCGGAGGTATTTACGTCGAGGAGGTACAAGTGTTTGCATTTCGTCAGAGCATTCACCATTAAAGTATTTGTAGAACAGGCAGAGGGATGCAACATCTCGTCGATGGGACAGAAGCTGAAGCCTAGATGACAGTTCAGGACCTATCAGGTTCGCGACTCTCTTTTGAATCCTGTCCAGGAGCGAGAGACAAGCAGCAGATGCACCAGCCCAGATGTGACAACAGTACTCCATACATGGACCAATCGTTGCCTTATAGAGGTGCAGGATACTTTCAGGCATACTAAAAATTGTGCGCTGGTATTACCGTATACTTTTCAGTCGCTAAATCGATATTAACACACACACACACACACACACACACACACACACACACACACACACACACACACACACACACACACACACACATATATATATATATAATTTTTCGCGAGCTATCAATCTGTTGATTAATAGTAAAAAAAAAAAGGCTATAGGGGTGAGGGGAGAAAAATAATATTTCTTTTAAAGACTTTAAGCTATAAACGAGACAGAACGAGATTTCGAACATCAATCCCGGAGACCGGAAGCCGGCCTTTCTCTGTCTGTCATTTCGGCTGTCAGACGTTCCGCGGGTCAGGTTATAAATGTCGGTTATAAAGTAATCAATTATCGTGCAGATGTCTTCTTTAATATGTATCTGGCTTGTGGCACGACTTCCTCTTAAATTCAACAGTTCTTTACACTATTGATAAAGAAAGATAATATAAATAAACTGAATAATAATTGCCTCTCTCTATATATAATGTGGCTCACGTAAAAGTAGTCTGGTACGAAGCGATGATATTTTTTGGTGTATCGTACGGTTGATATAGAGATTGAACAAAATAATGGAAACACCTTGGAGCAGTTTTTTTTCTCATGTCGCCCTCGCATGAAATCCAACCTTGTGAAGCTTTCGGCGAACAGCTTTGTTTAAACTGGATCATACAGATGATTGTTAAGCTCAGCTATAATTTTGAGTGCCGTGATTTTGTGCACTTTTTGTAAAATCCTTACAATGGCTATACAATCTCATTAAGAGAACTTCGGCTTTCGGGCACAATTTTATTTAGAGGAGGAGAGTTTTTCCGTTCTATTTTATAGAGTGTTATCACCTTTGAGAGAGGTTCTCTTAATACGACTACCATCTCAACCTATTTCCCTGGAATAGCACCTGTCGCCTGGGCACCAATTTTCCATCTTTTGGAATTTGATAGATCTGTAATTTTTCTTTTTCTTACTAATAATCACTGTCTGAATTAAAGGAATAAATATAACCAATTCTACTTTTTACAAACGAATTTTAAGCAATTAGGTAAGGATAAGGAATCTAACACAATGACAGAATCGTTAGAAAATGACCTCCAGCCTGTAGTGGAATGTAGCCGCAAATGGTTGGTAACATTTAATGTTAGTTAGAGTTAAGCTACTTTCTTTTAACAATTACAAGACGTCTCTCTGACCACCGATATCCATTACAAATAGCACTCTACCTAAAAAAGTTCTTCCTTCAAACTTTCCTGTCTAATATTCAGAGTGGACAGAATTCAAACAGAAATAGGTCCTGAATTGTCATCTAAGCTTTAACCTCTGTCCAATCGACGAAACGTTGCACCCTTCTGCCTGTACAAAGTGACCCAAGAAAACGGGCCCCGTGTACACTTTATGTAATATCTTCATTATTTATTCATCGATTGCTTTTACTTTACAGGACATTGCAGAATCAACGATCCTGAGTACACCAAGACCCCAGTGGGAGCTGGGAGAAAGAATACGCTGTGTTAAATTTTACTACAAGGCAGGATTGTTTAAGAAAACCCAGGACAGTTTCATGCGTCAGTTTGAATGTGAAAAGGCTCCATCCAAAAGCAGAAGTCAGAACTGGGTGGACCACTTCGAGAAGTATGGGACCGTGGAGAACCTTAACGCTGCCAGAGAGAACCGTTCAAGCCACTCGGGACATCCCAAGAAGCAAACAGCCTAGCTGGTCGAAAGAGTGAGAGAGTCTCTCCAGCAGAGTCCGAAACACTCTGTGCGTAAGCGAAGTCAGTCCCTCGGTATGTCCCGTGAGACTTGCAGGAGAGTGCTGGTGAACACTAAGTTTCATTAACCTCCTTGAACCTCAGATGAAGCCCACTCCCATCTTGATGGAAAGGCGAACTCCAAGATAAATATCTTCTGAGTGTCTTCCAGACTCAATGAAGTATCCACCAAGCCCTGTACTCTCCTAAGTTCACGGTGTGGGCTGCAATCTCGGCCAGAGGCATCATCGGACCAATCTTCATCGAAGAATCTAGCGCAGCAGTGACAGTCACCAAGGAGCGGGACGTAGAGGTTCTCAAAACCTTCAAGAGTGAGCTCCAGACCATCTACCCGTGGCTCATGAGCAAGTTCTGGTTCCAGCAGGATGGAGTAAGTACTCACGCCTCAAATCTCTCCTAAGATTGTCTGAAAGAGAACTTCTGAGGCCGAGCGATCAGTCTTAAGACTGATTTTGAGTGGGCACCCCGTACCCCGGACCTAAGCCCCCCCTCCAGATTTTTTTCTTTGGGGCTACCTTAAGGACAGAGTCTACGCAAGGAAACCCACGGAACTCAAGGAAGCCATCAGGGAGGAGATGAGAGTCATTACCAATTCGGTCTGTAAGAACGTCATGGACAACTTTGTGCTGCGCCTAAAGAAATGCACGGAGCTAAATGGAGACCATCTAGAACATATGATGTAGAACGGAGAAAAAAAGGGCAAAGACCCTAGTGATTTGATGTGATGTTTTGAATATAATAAACTAGTTATGACCAACGTTTCATTTCATTCGGACAAAACACTAAGAAACGGGGCCTAATTAGAGTTGGTGCCCGTTTTTTTTTTTGGGGGGGGGTCACCCTTTATTTTAATGGTGGATGCTCCAGTGAACTACAACCCTTTGTACCCCCCTCGACGTAAATACCTCCGACAAACCCGACAAACAGCAAAATTCCACCCTACACAGTAGAAATCCCTAGATGTAAGAAGGCCTTTTACTCTAACTGTTTCTTTCCCAGAACTTCTAGACTTTAGAACTCCTTTTCGGACTCCTGCTTTCTCAATTGTACTGACATGCAAAAGTTCAAGTGTAATTTGAACAGACATCTTGCTACTTAACTCCCCACATAGTATCCTTGTAATCTATTACTACGACAGTAGCTCCCTTATATCAAAGTGGCACTGTGACTTGTTTGGGATGAAAATGTAATTAAAAAAATATGAATTAGAACAAATACATTGAGGATATTCCGAAAGCTGTGGCAAAGACTTAGAAGACTATTCACACCTGAGAGTATTCTATACCTTAAGAATACCACCATTCGCTCATGGATGGAGTATTGTTGACACGTGAGGGTTGGTGCATCTTCCACTAGCCTCTCTTTTCAGATAGGGTCCAAAAGAAAATCAATCTAATAGGTCCCAGTTTGTTAACTAAAACCCTGTCTTATCGCCATAATGTTGCATCTCTGTGCCTGTTTTAGAAATTCTTTTTTTTACACAGTGGTCACCACTTATCAAGGCCCAGAAGCCACTCAGGGATAAGGGTTATTGCAAGTACGTATATTACGTTAGTGTGAAGATTTGATGAAGTGTTTACTTAAGGGGGCGGTTCATTAGGAATTTGTTAACGTTGGACTTGAACGCATCCAAGTTGTAGTCAGGTGGGAAGCAGGCAGACGGAACAGAGCTCCACAGGCGTGCAGTTCTAAGAAAGAAGCTTTGTTCATGGAATCCACGTTTTGATTTAGGCACAGATAAAGAGTGGGGAAATTTTTCACAGTGGATACGGCTAGACGGCTGTTTTTCGTGAAAGATTGGCGAGGGGGGGACCAGAGATTGGAGTTCAGACGAGCACCTATTTTAGTGAAATGTGCTCTGATGTATTCGTTGCACTTGTACCCTCTCGACGTACAATGGTGAGGTCCGTAAATTCCAGAAAGCTTTCTACTCTAATAGTTTCTTTCTTTCCTCGAACAGCTAGACTTTGGAATTCCCTTCCTGCTACCTTATTCCCTGGCTGTACTGCTATCAAGAATTAAAATGTAACGTAAACCAACGTCTTGTTAATGCATGGTCGTAAATAGTAACCCCTTTTAACGCCTAGGTGGCGATATGCCTTGATAGGTGTGAACGAGAGTTTCAAAAGAAAAAATTGCCATAAAAAATGAAACCATCATTTTGGTAATGTTTTGTGAATTTTTACAGGTTTTTAAAAATTGATGTAAAATTCACAAGATTTTTCTTATTATTTCGTCTCAACCCTTTATGTTGATTTCTGATTCAAGTTATTTGGTTGTTTGTCTATTTCACTTAGAATGTTGGCAACCTTCACGTGGCTCTTTCTGTCTTAAAATAATTCTGACTAGAAAAATATTGGGAAAACAATAACAAAAACAGAATGTAAATAATTTCAAACAACTAGATAATGTAAGATTTTATTCCACTGCTTTGATCTTAGTAACGGGAGGTGGCAGAATTAAAGTGGTTAACGACACGGACTGACAACCAGGCTGTTCAAAGTTCGAATCCTGTTCGCTCCACAAACTCAACTTCCTCTACGATATTGGCAACATTAGTAAGCTTATAAAGGAAACCAATGCCAATATAAGAATTTTCGTCTTCATATGATATGACGATGATTCTTAGTTCCTCTCTTTCAGCCGAATAATATCACGTCTAATTTGAAGTGGACTACATTATATAGCAATTTCCCTCTTCCGCAAGTCGTTAGACAAAACTTCGATTGTTGTTTAGAAAAAGATAACATTCCCGCCAAAATAAAAATAACTGAGCAACTCACTCAGCCGTTCCCGGAAGACTCTCCTCACGGACCAAACAAATTATCAGAGAAAAAAGAAGCTACAGTAGCTAAGTGAGTAATTTCTTTTTTTTTTTTTTTTTTTTTTCTTATTTTAATTCTGTCTTCCATTTTATGCAATTACTAGTGAAGGGAACAGCTTTGCCCGGTCGTAAAATTCGCTTAAATATGATATTTTAATTCGTCCAAATGTTGTGTATATTGTTATAAAATCGTGATTTCAAAAGTAAAGAATATTTTTTTCTTTAAATTCAAAAGAAAAACTATTTGCGTTCCATCAACTAGAATTGAAACCGAAGACAAGACTGTAGCTTACAAAACTGGTGACGTTACCGCTGTACCAACGTGACACGCACATGAACCGGTTAAAAATAAACACTCAGATAAATCTACCAAATATATATATATATTTTCAATTTTCTACCGCTTTTTTCCCCCTTAATAACTATTTTTACGTACTAATGACCCATGAAAATACGGTCCATAAGAAATCCTATCACTTGACGTCCCTAGCGAAGCTCTGCGACGTTTAGTTTCGGAAGAGAGATAGAGTTTGAAAATATGGAAATATACAGACAGACATACATATAGCCTTTTATATATTAGCAAGGTGTTCTGGTGTTGTTCGGAATTGAATGATAATCAACAAATATTCCACCTTCCCATAGTGTTATCTGTGAAATCACCCATTTTTTAGTCAAATTGATTAATTGCCTGCTCTAGTTTGGAACCCTCCGAAATGTACCGGGAGAAAACTTCATATTCTTCCTAGCTATATTAAACATTGAAACAATAACTTCACCTGCGCCTCTGTCTTAGCCAAGAAACACTATTGATTTTATGAAATTATTCAACATAATCACGTGAATTAAATGTATACGTACAAAAACAAATTTCATGACATAATTGTGCTCTTAAAAGAAACATTTATTTTGCATGTACCACAGTCTTATAAAACAATCTACTGTTGATTGTATATGCCGGGCATTTATGTTTGTGCGGTGATAACATTTCTCAAATGCACTTGTGATATTAGCTTGTATACAGCTGTCAGCTTTGGTAAAAATCGGACTTCCGCCTTCAACCGGATTTTTTCGATTATCGGTTTTCAACAATTTGGGGGGGGGGCATTCTGATACAAAGCATACGTAAGAGCACTCCCAGACACATCAAGTACCTCTGTGTGAAATTTCGAAAAAATCGGTCCAGCATTTTCAGAATCTATACGAAACCAACTCAGACAAACACACAGACATACACACACAGTTGATTTTATATAATCGTAGTAATAGTAATTGTTAATCAATTATCACCGTGTTAAGGAGTGCTTATTTCGAAAACCAATATCATTAAATTAATTATTTTTTAATTAATACTTTTTACCCAGGCAACGCCAGGACACAGTATTATTATGTACATCTATATCAAAAATAGTTGTAAACGTTTTTGTTTTTAAGTTTCAGGTCGTGAATGCATAAGTTCAGCAATTAGTACGATGCAGTCGGCAAGCCTCTGTGATCAATTTTCTGCGGAATAAAAAATTAGGATGCATTACTTTCGGAAGGTTCCCTCATAGATAATTCAGAACTCCTCACAAAAGGGCCACTCCGGCGAATTGGATACAAAAATAGCGTTTATATTTCTCTCAGCAGACGTTTATAAACTTACCCCACTCCGACCGGAGGTAATAATTGTGAGCATTGCCCCTGGAGAGTACGTCAGAAAGACGGAAGTATAAACTGTTTTCTTTTTAATGGAAAAAAAAAAAAACTAAATTTATTCCGGGAGTCTGTTTTTCTTGGTTTACTTTGAAGTTGGTGTCTATTTCATTTTATTTCCATTGCCAAAATATCAAAGAAAATAATATATATATATGTGTGTGTGTGTGTGTGCGTGTGTGTGTGTGTGTGTGTGTGTGTGTGTGTGAAGTAAAAGTCGGATGTTTATTTACACGAGACTTGCTTGAAACATAGAACAGGAATCAGTTTGTTTCATCCTTGGCTGTTTCTTATTTCAAAGACTGTGCTTTCAATTGGATTTCCTCAATTTCAACCGACACAAAGAGAGCATTCTCACAGTCTTGAAGTAAGAAATTAAAAAATACTCGGTAGAAATATTTTATACTATCAAAATACCCATCTCTGTAGGACACAATAAATACCAGTTGTATGAGTTTTATTAATTATGAAATTATGTTACTCTATGGATGTGAGTTGTGGATTAACTACGAACGGCACGCTAGAAAACTAACGCTTCCAAACCACCAGGCTGAGGAAACTGAACAGAAGAGACGTTGCTAGACCGTTTGTCCTATACCTTAAGGTTCATAGCAGGTGTTCATCTGAGCTTCAGTCTGTTTCCTCCTTGCAAAACTTTAACACATTTAAATGCTATGATTCTCCTAATGAATCATCGGAAGTTTCGAGCATTACAATTGATATTTTCTTAAAATAAAATTGTAAACATACGTAATTCTGCATGTTTTGTATGATCCATAGGTGCAGTGGATCCAGACAACATAACTGCAATGAGAAATATATTTGACTAAGAGAACAAAGATCTTTAAAAATGGTCTAATCTTTGAAACAATGTCTTTTTGAAATACGAGATACGGCGTGTATGACAATTGTGATTATCCAAATATAATACTCTATCAGATTTTGAACCGCATCGTTAGTCAGATTTTTATGTCCGTATATTTACAACTGATAACCTTGAGTTTTTTTTGCGCTGTAGTTTATACCAACTATATACATATTCTGAGCGAGGTGCAGAGGAGCTTAGTTGGGGTACTGAGGTTTTTAGAAAAATATACATATACTATATACTATGTGTGTATTAATTTTTAGTTTATTGCAGACTATTATTCTCATCTTTTTCTTAGTTGTTTCACGACGTTTCGGACAACTATTCCTCTGGTCTTCGTCAGGTGGTAACCGACAGGTGAGAGGAACTCTGAATCTCCTGAATGCATCCACTCCAATTACTAGCTTCCGTAGTTGCTGTCGTCTCACAACGTTTTGTCCAAGTAAGTCTCTGGCCGGCTTTGCGTAGGATTGAAACCGCTATCTTCAGATAATTCTCACCTGAAATGTGGTCAGACGACAACAGCTACGAAAGGCAGTAATTGCAGTGGATGCAGGCAGGAGGTTAAGAGTTTCTGTCCCGTCGCGATTACCACCTGACGAAGGCCAGAGGAATAGTTGTTCGAAAGGTCGTGAAACAACTAAGAAAAATATAAGGATAATAGTTCTTCATAAAATAAAAATTAATAAATGATACTCATCTCAATAATGAATTTCAATTTAATACTATGTGTGTATTACAAAAGATCAGAACAAAAAGATCGTACCGTCGGTTTCTAATCGAACAAAATAAAGAAAAAGAACATAGACGGCCGCCCTTTATGATCTCCCCTCTTTTTTAATCACTGTTTAAATCACTTGCGACTTGTGTTTTTCTAGCAAGACGTCTTCACAAATGTTACCGATATTTTCTTGGGTCTATGAAAACCGATGGTAATAATAACTTATCGAATGCATATGTATTATTGAAGGAGTGATTCCAATATTTTTCCCAATTCCGATAAAATTACCGATTCCGACCTGATTCTTTATGAATTTCTATATATTTAACAATAGGGTTGGGTTTTTTCACGATTACCATGAGAACATGTATTAAATCTGCATATATATTTCTCCAATGTGACGGATTTTAGTTTTATCGCACGTTTAAAATCAATAAATATTTTAATATTACTATCAACGGTGACAGAACGTTGTTTTAAACAAGATCAAGTAAACAAAGACAACGGAAAATAGATACAACGTTTCCGATTCAAATACTGATTCCGATATCCCAAAACGTTCCGATTTTTCTGGTTGCCGATTCCGATTAATCGTCCCAACATTAATATGTATAAATAAATATTCATCTTGTATTTTGGATCTTTTGTTAATAGAGCATTCCGCTTCAGTTTTCCAACATCAATCGTACTAAGCTACAAACACCCCCACACACACACACCAACACACACACACACACACACACACACATATATATATATATATATATATATATATATATAGTAAGTTGTAAAATGTATATGACGATAAAGCGACACTGAATATTCCGCGTTTCATCCACGCTAGGACTCTTCAGGATTATGCGCATAAGCCTGAAGAGCCCTAGAGTGGATGAAACGCGGAATATTCAGTTAAATCCATACCCTTATTTTAATTTTTTCCAGATACAACGATGCCTTACTTTTAATGCTAGGTTTATTTATGGTGTCTTTTACATAAAATAAAAACCCTTCCCATATTTGCTGATGAGGAAACTTTGTTTGTTAAAAACACTATATGTAAAAATTATTGTCCGTAACTTGATGTCTACCACAATAAAAACACTGTTTTCCGAAACGATCGTACAAATTATTGATTTTGCTGTTGTTCCTTCTTATGAAACGGATTTTTAATTTTATTATAATTTGATTTTTAAATTATCAATCACATTACTATATATATATATATATATATATATATATATATATATATATATATATATATATACTTCATTTAATCACATAAATTAATATACGAAAGTATTTTATGCGTAAACTTTAAGTATTTACTTCAATGGTGCCAAATACATAGGTAGAGCTAGGTATTAAGTTATAAAAATATATATGGCGATTAAGCTACACAGAATATTCCGTGTTTCATCCACGCTAGTATTCGTCAGGTATAAGCGTTTCAATCACGCTAGGATTCGTCAGGCATAAGCCCGACGAATCCTTGCGTAGATGAAATGCGGAATATTCTGTGTAGCTTAAATGGCATATATATTTTTATACCTTACTATATATATATATATATATATATATATATATATATATATATATATATCAAGAAGTTTCTGTTTGGCAAGTATTTAGCACGTCAAATGATTAAATGGATGGCGGTCACAAAAACGGTTTTAAGTTTAAGGACACTTTAAAGGCATCATTGAAAATCTTCGACGTCGTCGACTTCCGATTTGTTGGCTTTCTTGGCTCTTGTGGGCTGCGACGTTATCTGGCTATAGAAATAATGATAATTATTATAAATATTGTCATTATCATTAATACGCGCAGAGTGGCCTTCGGGCCGAGACCACATATATGTATCTGTTCTGAGAGTGCACTAAATATTTTGTCCTTGGTTAGTGAATGAGAATTCCTTTAGGACAGAGGCAATTTTGTTCTTATTTTTTATTAATAAATATTAATATTTATTTTTCTTTTACTTTTAATTGTTGTCCTTTTCCAGTGTGTCATTTTTGTAAGAGGGGGAAAGGATTTACTCCACATTAAAAGCCGTCATTGTCTCTAAATTGCCTTTGTAGGGAAGTTTATTATTATTATTTAAAACTATCACTTTTGTTATTAATACTTTACTATACAATCATAGTGATAACTATTAATAACATTATTTTTACCGTTCAAAAAATTTGCTTCAATTTCCAACCATTCATTGTACATATAGAAATCAATTGCGTCTCTTTTTTTTTTTTTTTTTGCTGCTTGAATTAAACGCTAAGAAGTTGCTAAAAGATTTTAAATTGCGAAAAACAAAAAAAAAAAATATGCAGCATCCTTCTTCCAAAAACGGCTAAAATAATTCACGTGCACTCTTTCAAACATCGTTGCTAGGAATGAACGCTGTCCATACTACAAATGTCCAGTTTTTTTCTACGTCTTTCATTATAATTTCGATATATTTTTGTGACTAAGAGCGGAGGATTGTTTGTAAGAAAAAATATTAAATACAAAAAGTAACATCGTTTTCATGCTTCAAAAGAAAAACCCATAGCATTTAAATAACTATTCTAGAGGCATACGAGGACTTTTAACATTATGGATATAGATATATAGGTATAGATATAACGCATATATATATACACACACCCACACACATACACACACACACACACACACACGCACACACACATATATATATATATATATATATATATATATATATATATATATATATATATATATATATATACCAGAATACTGAGATTAATAGGATCCGAGATTATTGAATCACAAGTCTTATAAAATATTTTAGGAGGTAATCTTCTATAGTATAAATCTCACCTGTCTGTTTAAATTTATGTATGTATGTATGTATGTCTCGCAAAAACCTTCGACACAGGCGGCGGATTTCCACGAGATCGATAATGCTTTAAAGCCTGATTCCTCGAACGACAAATATTGAAAACATAAGACAAAAACATTAATTTCCTCACCTTCAAGTAGGACTTTTTATACAGGGAGGGGTCGTTTGTTTCGCCGATATTTTCGAAAAACATCGCCTCTTTTCGATTGTCCAGCCTTAATTTAAACATGCGTTACCTCCAGTTTGGCGACATGCGCAACAGCTATCACGCCACTTTTTTTTTCTTTTTACACTTCCCTCTTCGCGGTACAGGTTCGAACTGGCCTGACTACTAGCACTTTCTGGGGGGGGGTGCGCTCGAAAATTTTCCACTTTTATTTTATTGGGGGAGGGGGGCTCAAACCGGTACACACAACTCTACTTTCAAAAAATGCAATTGCTCAATATACTAGATGGGACATAATAAAAGTTATATTTTTTTATATCTAAAATTTATTCAAAAAAATCTAATTTTTCCAAACAAAAATTTATTAGTTGAACAAAGATTACAATTCTATGTATTTTCCTTAATACATGGATTTTCAATGTAGACTCATCTCCTCAGAGAAAAAATCAAAGTATGAATCTGATTTGAAATAAATTTTCTAGTCAGCACATAGATAGAAAACATATTAAAGATGAAATCTTTTTAAGGGGCATAGATAAAGAAGATAAGGGTGGAAACAAAGAAAGGATATTTTGGTATCATAATGGACTAATAAGCCTTGAATTAAAATGGATGATGTTGTTTGGTCCCAATTTGGTTTAAAAAAAAATCCAGATTGAAGGTAAGTTCCAATTCTTTTCGATACAGTATCCTGAGTAATTGGTAAAGATTCAATGGGAATGTTAATCATATATTCCGTCTCATTTCGGGGGGGGGGGGTAATCTCCGTAGAAAGTATCCGCTGAAATTATTATTTAAAATGATATTCTAAAATATTTTTAGTAAAGGGCAAGACAGCTGTATATTTTTAGAGTGAATTTATAATAAAGATAAAAAAGTAAAATGTACAAACATAAAAATAAAAAATATAATAATAATAATAATAATAATAGTAATAATAATAATGATAATCATGATGATGATGATACTGATAATAATAATGATAATGATGATGATAATAATAATGATGATGATGATGATGATGATAATGATTATGATGATAATAATAACGATAATGATAATGATGATGATAATATTAATGATAATGATGATGATGATAATAATAATAATAATAATAATAATGATAGTCATGATGATAATAATAATGAAAATGATGATGATGATGCTAATAATAATAATGATAATGATGATGATGATAATAATGAAAATGATAATAATGATGATTGTGATGATGATGATGATAATAATAATAATAATAATACTGATAATGATGATGATAATAATAATGATGATGATGATAATAATATTAATAATGAAAATGATGATGATGATGATGAGAATAATAATATTAATGATAATGATGATGATGATAATAATAATAATGATGGTGATGATGATGATGATAATGATGATAATAATAACGATAATGATAATGATGATGATGATGATAATAATAGTGATAATGATGATGATAATAATAATAATAATAATGATGATGATGATGATGATTATAATAATAATGATGTTGATGATGATAATAATATTAATAATAATAATGATAATGATGATGATTATAATAATAATAATAATGATAATGATGATGATTATAATAATGATAATGATGATGATGATAATAATAATGATGATGATGATAATAATAATGATGATGATGATGATGATGATAATAATAATGATAATGATGATGATAATAATAATGAGCATGATGATGATGATGATAATAATAATTATAATAATAATGATGATAATAATATTAATAATAATAATGATGATGATGATGATAATAATATTAATATTAATAATAATAATAATAATAATAATAATGATAATGATAATAATAATAATAATAATAATAATAATAATAATAATAAATATAATGAAATTTAGAGACTTTAAAATACAAAAAGTGAAGCATGCATTGTCCTCCATGAGTGCACAGTGAATGAGGCATAAAAAATGACTAAGTTCAGCATTTGCCCATTTAACCTCAAAAGTCCCCAGGGGACGTCAAATCCTGGTGAAAATTAACAAACGATGCATCTTTAGGACTTAACATATGTAAATTTGAGTTCTGCGCCATGCAAAAAATAAATAAATAAAATAAATGGCTAAGTCCATCATTTTCCTCCCTTCCATTTAGCCCCAAAAGTCCCCAAGGACTTTTAAATTTAAGTTCAGAACTGTGCAAAACTGCTACATAGAAAATTTTGGACAAATATGGTAATAGAGTGCCAAAAATGGAGTGTTTTTTTTTTATTCGCCCTAAAAGAGCACCTGGAGCACACCCAAAAGATATCGCGAAGTATAGAGACACAATATTATTCGCGCATAAGCCTGAAGAGTCCTAGAGTGGATGAAACGCGGAATATTCAGTGTAGCTTAATCGCCATATATATATATATATATATATATATATATATATATATATATATATATATATATATATATATATATAACTGCTTCATTTACTCACATAAATTAATATACGAACATATGAATTTATGCATAAACTTTAAGTATTTACTTCAACAGTGCTCTCAATACGTAGGTAGAGCTAGGTAGTGAGTTATAAAATATATAGATGGCGATTAAGCTTCACTGAATATTCCGCGGTTCCTCGTGGATGAAACGCGGAATATTCTGTGTAGCTTAATCGCCATATATATTTTATATATTATTATATTTTATATATATCTTAATTAGCATGTATATATATATATATATATGTGTATATATATATATATATATATATATATGGTTTTTATAAATTACTAGAAACAATATTATATAGAAATCAGCTAAGTTACAACTTTTCAGAAAGTTTTATAGAAATTCAAGGCATCAATTTTTTTTTTAATAAGCACAAAAGTGTCAATTTTAGCCATTTTAACCCAAAAGGCACCTCTAAGGGGG
>NC_136499.1:119217125-119317125 GCF_053919585.1 Euprymna scolopes | reverse complement strand
TTTCTAATGTAAAATCTATTATTATTTGTTGTTTTCAAGTAAATAATTCCTTAAATATCTCCATCCTTTTACTATATATTTCAACCGATTTATTTTTCCCCCCATTTTACTTTTTCTTCTAATCTGTCTTTCTTCTTTCTCGCCTTTTCCACTTGTCCCGCCTCTCACGTCCTCATCTCTCTTCTGCAACGTTTTGCATGACGAGTTCTGTGACATCATCAATTAGACACTTTATAAAACATAATGCCGCACATTTGTAACGTCATTCACTGTTTACGAACACAAAACACTAAGCAAACAAGGCAAATAAGCAAGACATATCAAGTTTATAAGTGGTAGAATGATAGATAAAGATATATGAAGATACTGGGATAGCCAGCTATTTAGTTAGCAAGCTAGCTAGTTGATTAGCAAGCTAGTTAGTTAATTAGCAAACTAGTTAGTTAATTCGCATGCTAGCTAGTTAATTCGCAAGCTAGCTAGTTAATTAGCAAGCTAGTTAGTTAATTCGCAAGCTAGCTAGTTAATTAGCAAGTTAGTTAATTAGCAAGCTAGTTAGTTAATTAGCAAACTAGCTAGATAATTAGAAAGCTAGCTTGTTAATTAGCAAGCTAGCTAGTAAGTAAGCAAACTAGTTAGTTAATTAGCAAGCTAGCTAGCTAATTAGCAAGCTAGCTAGTTAGTTAGCTAGCTAGTTAGTTAATTAGCAAGCTAGCTAGTTAATTAGCAAGCTAGCTAGCGCGATAGATAGACAAACGGATTGACAAAAGATATGGATCGATTGGGATGGATAAGTAGTTTTGATTAGGACTATGACAACCGCATATTCTTTTCCTTGTTTTGGTTCTCATGTATATATCCATTGATATCTTGTGTGGAGTGATGTGGTTCTCGGTTGATTACTTGTGTTTTTCTGTGTCGGATATATACTCGAGAGTCAAAATAATAAAAAGAATATGCTGTTGTCATAGCCCTAGTTATGAATAAACTTAGATAGATAGACAAATGTATATATACGTCCACACACACATGCACACATATACATACGTGCATACATACATACTACATACATTAGGTGTATCAGAATTTGGGGGGAATTTTGTACACCCATAACACAAAACTGCGAATAAATAATTAAAAAAAAACGAAACTCTTTTTAAAGTGGGTTGTTTATTTTCTTTATGGAATATACTTCCAAAATAAACTATTAAAGTTGTTTCAAAAATAATAGAAATATTAATTTTTATTTTTTAATAAACAGTGTTTACATAGTGCAGGCGTGCGTTCATGCAGCAATCTTTAACGTATGAAATCAATTGAATTTTACGAGTTAAATTTTTTTTTAATTTTTTCACTTGAAAAATCTATCAAAAATTTTCTATTGGTTCAGTTTTTACGATGTCTTAAGGGTCAGTGTGAAATTTTATGCTCTTTTCAAAAATCGCATATAATATTTTAGACAAAAGTTTTGTTTTTTTTTTTATTCATCCCTCCCCCATTTTGAAATGTCTATTGAAATTTAAATAATTAATTTACTCACCAAAGTTATATATATATTACAAATTGAAGATAAAGGATCAATAAATAAAATAGTCTAATTTAAAACAAAAAAGAAGTGTTTTTGGAAATTTACCTGTAAAGTCCAAAGTGTAAAACCTTTTTTTTTACACCTCGTCGATTTCTTTTTAAGTGAAAGCTCATGTTATGCTCAGATTTTCAAGTAAATATCGGACGCTGACGATAATGTTTTTATTCTATTCAAAGTTTTCTTTCTTTTAGATATTTTAAAAAAAAATTCACTCGATAAAGAAGAAATAAAATATATTAATAAAAGACTCATGTATTTAATTAAGAAAATTATAAAAAAATCGGTAGAGTGGGGTTTATTTAACGGAAAAAAAAACTTACAAGTGAATGTGTTCATTTTTTTTTACTAAGGTGGCCCAAAAATACTTATTTTGGTTTACAGCACGCAATAGAAAGAGACATTAATTGTGGCGCTTCGAAGCCACCGGAAGATAAACTCGAAAAAAATCAGACATTTATCTCCGTTTATTTGAAAGTGAAAAACATCTGAGTTTGCGTGTTTTTTTTTTTGTTTTTTTTTTTTTTGGAATCCGTGTTTAAAAAAGTATTTTATTTAAAAAGGACATGGAATATAAGTCTAAATATGGATAAAATCTTAATAATGAACAATGAAAGTACCCATTGAACAGCATGTTTTATACGTAAGTGATTTTTTGGAATGTATTTATATATTTTTTATAATCGAAGTAAGTAAAATTTCGTTTATTTTCTTTTAATATTTTTTAAAGAAAACCAATTAAAAAAAACAAATATTGCATAATTTGCTATTAAACCTGTTATTTTTTTAACTTATGGTCTTTGCTCCTAAAATTGAAAAAAAAAAACATTTAGGGTTTGAATCACATTTTTCAAGTAGTTATATACTTCGAAAGATAGTAAGTTGAATTATTCAAGTTCTTATCACGCATTTTTAATGGCAACTTCTGATACACCCATACACACATGCATACATACATACATTCATACATGATGGCAGCAAACTCGTTCTCGAGTATTGCCATTACTTAATATATCTCTGGCTCAAATGAGGCAGACATGGGCGCCACCAGAAGCACGTGCCGGGCGGTCACTTTTATGAACCTTCTGAAGATGACCGGGTTAAGGCTGTGGTGCCCTGAATACATGCCGGACCAGGTCTTGGATGTTCCAGAGCCTTTATTGCCATTGATACCCATATCTGCATCAGTCCTCATTGTGTGTCCGTTTGCCGTTTCAGGCTACAGCCAGCCATTTTGTTATCGAGATACACACTGATGGTAAAATGGGTATTCCATTGCATATCAAGTAATACCTGTGCTTGAAGCTTTTTATAGTGAGGAAAGACTTTGCACTGAGACAATCCCACTCTCTGAGCAACTGTCACATTGAACCAAAAAGAAGAGCATGTCAACATCATTGGAAGCAACAGTCGCCGCAGGTTTTATATCAGGGTTTTCCTTCTCCTAGAGAGGTTCCCTTCACGACGGCTTACGGAGCCCTCTTCACCCATCATGCCATTTAATCCATGATTCGGTCTAAGGTTGCTGGACACCAAAGCATATTCCACATGCCGGTGGAGCATGTATGCCACAGTTTACAGAGCCTAATGTCCTCTGGAGGTTTCTGTCAGGGTTATCTCACCCATAGCCTTACATACATACATACATACATACATACATACATACATACATACAAAAGTCATTCCAAAACTAAAACCTCTTTTTTAACTCAAAAAGTTGAAGCGCTAGGAGAACGGGAGTATTCCCATTAAAACGAGCATGCTGTAGAATTTATTTTACTACATAGTCACCACCATTATCTATGCACTTTTACCTGGAATTCAATGACACATCTCTGCTTCTA
The DNA here is from genome assembly GCF_053919585.1 of Euprymna scolopes. Lineage (NCBI taxonomy): Eukaryota > Metazoa > Mollusca > Cephalopoda > Sepiida > Sepiolidae > Euprymna > Euprymna scolopes. Next base: position 119,313,696 of record NC_136499.1, on the reverse strand, counting down.
ACACACACCCATGACAGGGGTTGCTTTACAGAGTTTCACACCATCAATATCTGCAACAGTGAGATGAATCTTTCAGGACATGTATGCATTAGTTCAGTCATCCTAACAATATAAACTGCAATCTCCTCTGATCCATTCGCGAGAAATTAAAAAAGTAGGAGCCATAAGTTTTGTGCCGCCGCTCGTGCATCAATAGAGAGATAAATATGAATAGGCCCCAAGAAATAGATCTTAAGCCTAAAAGTATCCTCTACCTCTCGCCCATGTATGGATTATTGTTGTCACATTTTGGCTGGTGCATCTACTACTAGTCTCTCGCACCTGGACAGAGCCCAAAAGAAAGTCGCTCACCTGATAGGTCCTGAACTGTCATCTAAGTGCGATATCAACCTCTCTCCGATCGACGAAATGTCACATTCCTCTGCCTTTTCTATAAGTATTTTAATAGTGAATGTTCCGACGAATTACAAGCCCTTGTACCTCCTTAACGTAAATACCCCCGCAAATCCTACAAACAGCTAAATCCCACCCCTACACAGTAGAGATCCCTAGATGTAAGAAAGCCTTTTACTGTAATAGTTTCTTCCTCAGAATTGCTACACCTTGGAACTCCCTTTCGGGTTCCTGCTTTCCCAACTGTACTGACATGCAGAAGTTCAAGTGTAATGTGAACATACATCTAGCTGTTCAACTCCCCACATAGTATCTCTTCAACTTATGACCCCAATAGTAACCCCTACATCAAAGTTGCACTTTGCCTTATTTGGGATGAAATCGGGGAAAAAAAGAAAAGAAAAAGATAGATATATACATAGATAGAGAGATAGATATGAATAGACTGGAATAAACGATAAACGATTTATAAATATGCAGTTTCTAAGATTGTGTCAAAATTCGCAAATATCCTGTAAATAAAGGGTGTGTTGTTGTATTGAAAATAAGTGTATTGAAAAAAAAAACGGATGCTTAACGTGACCCCTATCGCCCGTGATGTAAATTTCTGCCCTCACACTTATTAAACTTTTTCTCCCCCACCCTCTCTATCTGTTTTACCCTCCCTATTTCTCTCTCTCTCTCTCTCTCTCTCTCTCTCTCTCTCTCTCCTCTTGTCACTCTCATCTTTGTTTCAGCGAATGATACGTCTTCCCTAGGGGGACTTTTTTCCGCGATAATACTCAAGTCAATAAAAAACGGGCACCACCCAGTCACCCTGACGTAAAGCGAACCACGTGCTTTTCAAACGATGCTTTTTCTCTAAAAAGAGTAAGAGTAAGGGATATATATATATATATATATATATATATATATATATATATATATATATATATATATATATATATGGAGGGATGGAGGGAGGGAGAGAAGACAATACGGGTGGGGTTATAGCGGAAGAAAGAGGCGAGGGGCAAAATGAATAAAAAGACAGAAAAAAATTAAACTTCGTTGTTGAAGTGTTGACCTTACAGCTGGTTGGAATGTTTCTCCCGTTGGGATTAACTCGTTTAGACATGCGTATTACACGCTGAGAAAAGCAGGATTAAAATAACTACACACACACACACACACATACACACACACACACACACACACACACATATATATATATATATATATATATATATATATATATATATATATATATATATATATATATATATATATATATACCGTGCAAGAAGACTACTCACACTCTACAAAGTCACCATTCGCCGATACATGAAGTATTGTTGCCACATCTGGGCTGGTGCATCTACCACTAATCTCTCCCTCTTGTATTCAATTTAATAGGTCCCACATAGTTTACTAAACTGTTTCATCGCCGCAATGTTGCATCCTCGTGCCTGTTTTACAAGTGTTTTAATAGAATCTACTCTGATGAACTTGTTACACTTGTGCCCCCACCCCCGTCGACGTACATCTACTCGACAAGCCCGCTTAGCAACAAGTTCACGGCCTTTCATTGACAAGGTCCCTACATGCCAGAAAGCTTTCTTGTCTAATAGTTTATTTCCACGAACAGCCAGACTTTGGAATTCCCTTCCTGCTACCCGTTTCCCAGACTGTACTGATATGTAGAACTTTAAATGTGACGTAAACTAGCATTTATTAAATCTGTCCTCGGCCTGATCCCAAATAACAACCTCTTACGAGACAATGGTGTTCTGCATCTTATGTGATGCACTGCAGTGTATGCTGTGACCAGAAATTTCAGCTAGCGTTGCCTGTCCGGATGTAGGCTTAGACGAGTGATGAGGAGAACTAATTTGCCCGGTTACCCTGATCCCCATCTCGGCCTTGCATACAAAGTATGACGGAAAAATAAGGCAATATGGTCGGAGCTATAGTTGCGGAAAAAATATTGCAGTGCTTCATCAACCTGTCGGCACTCCAAACCCTTTTTTTTTTTTTTTTTTTTTTTTTTTTTTTGTCAGTGTCTACCATTCTCTTAGTTAGTTTGTCTTCCATTTTTTTCCCTTAGTCTGTTTGGTTGTCTTCTATCCCTTACATATGTACCCGGGAACTACTTTATATATCAGACGCGTGCAATATTTTTATTTTTTCAATAAATACTAAAAATTTCTAATTTTTGACTAATACCAACGCCCATAACAAGAAGGTTTAGACAATATTTTTTCTGACTTACGATAATGGTGTTTGGTACAGTCGCTAGGTGTCGATAATAGAGATTGTATCGTTCAGCTCAGTGTATTAACACCCGATCATGTTCACACGTGTTAAAATTAATAGAACTTCACTGTTAAGTAGCACGGTGAATATGACATTCAACACATGGCGGTTAAAAAAACAAGACACGTGCAATATTATTATTTTTGAATAAACATTTATTTATTATAATTTTTAATTTTCAGTTAATACCAAATCCTTCAATGGGAAGAGTAAGACAATCTATATATCTATAAAAGTGAAATTGTCGGTCTGTGTGTCTGTCTGTGTGTGTATGTCTGTGCACATTTCCCTTCAAAATTACTGTGTCAATTTTGAGTCTAGAGACTCGAGATTTGACATAAAGGGTAACGAGACTCGGGGAAATCGTTTTAATTTGTTTTCGGCCAGGAATTTTCTGTCAAGGGGGCAAAGTTCAACGATCTGACCTTTGAAAACTCTACCAAACTCTTTGCCAATTTTGGGTCTAAACACTTGAAATTTTAGATAGAGGTTACTTGAACATGGATCAACATTTTTAATTTGATTTGAGCCCAAAACAATAAAAGTTAAGGGTAAAAATTGGAGTAAAAGTTTTTAAAAAATTGACCTTTGCGATCTCTACCAAATTACTCAGCCAATTTTTGGTCTAAACATTTGATATTTTTTATAAAGTCAATTCAGAGATAGGTCAAGCTTTTTAATCGGTTTTTTGGCCGAAAATCTGGCTGCCAAGAAATCAAACTCCAAAAGATTTTACATTTTTTTTACATTGTCTCTAGCAAATTATTCAGCCAATTTTGAGTCTAAACATTTGAAATTTGACGTAAAGGGTATTCAGGCATGCAACAAGCATTTTAATCAGTTTTTGGGTGAAAATTGCCTACCAAGGGGTTAAAGTTGAAAGAGTTGACCTTTGCAGACAATTCTGGGTCTAGACACTTGAAATTTTAGATGTAGGTTAGCTGGACATGAGTAAAACTTTTTTAATATATATACACATGCACATAAAGTTATGAACAGTACATAGGGCCCGATCACATGTTACAAATTAAACATCACAACAATGTCAAATCTTAATATTGTATACTACTACTACTACTACTACAACTACTACTACTCATGCTAATACTGCTACACTATAAAAAATTCATCTGTATCAGTGCAGTAATCTAAACACAAATTCCATGAACAAAGCACCTTTCCCTAAGAGTACTCACTTATTGACCTCTGTTCCGCTTGCCTACTTTCCAGCAAACACAACCTGATCGTAGTCAAGTCCAATGTAAACAAGTTCTGGTTGAGCCTTTCCATTAAATAATAAAATTCCACCCAAACTCTTCCACTACCGATCACTACGCTGTTGTCTAAGTGACCACCTTACACTCATTAACCTTTATCCTCGAGTGACACTCGGGCCTTGATAAGTCGTGATTTCCTAGTAAAAATATGAAACGTTCATTATTTTTTGTAGTACGATAAGCAGTTTCTTCGGATACGTGGAACTCGTCAGCCCTGAAACGTAGTCCATCTACAAAAGCGTAAACCTTGATTATAAATCTCTGCTCTCTTGTAAATACCTCCAAATTAGTACCAAATTGTAACAAACTTTGAATCTGTCTGCGACGTGGACAGTGGAGACGCGACGTGGACAGTGGAGACGTGCTGCGTGGTCAAGGGAGTTTACTCCAGATCACACGGTTCAGCCTAGTATCCAAAGAATTAATCACCCATAATGGGAAGGTGATAGCGGTCTAGTGGTTAACGATAGGGACTGGGTGTCCCAAGTTTACAGCCGCAAAAATCATTGGAAAACTTTATGGGTCCTAGATATGACCTTAAAATATATCCGATGGTGAGGCCCCAGCTTGCGGGTTTGGGGGAGTGTGGAGACACCCTTTAATTGGCATTGCTCCCAGGTTAACTCTGAACTGGAGTGGTAGTACCTGTTAGGGTCCCAACTACGGGTTAAATAGAAAAAAAATATATTCTATTAAAGAAATTTTCTTCAAAATTACTGGGTTCGGCATTAAATAACCTGAAAAGGGTTGATATGCCGTAAAACAAACAACCAACTAACCAACAAACTCCATGCGGTACCGCCGGTAATCCCCCATGTCTTTCTAGAAATAATTCAGACTAGAAAAATAGCAGGGAAACCAATGCTAACAATAGAGTCTTCGGATTCATACGATATGATGATCACCAATAATCGCATACTCCGACTACTACTACTACTACTACTACTAGTGTACAACGGAATTGTGTTTTTGTCTTGTCGTGCTCTGCACCAGTAATATTGAAATAGTGATCGGGCGATTCTAATATTTTCCTGATTCCGATAAAATTACTGATTCCGATTTCTTTCGAACTTCTAAATCTACAGCTGTATTTAGTGCAAGACCGGTAATATATCATATGTGCAATTATTTCGCAAATGTAAACAAAAAAAAATGCACCTATGAAAGTGGCTTATATGTTTCAGTTTGTTGGTAGTTTCAAATCGATATCTATTACGTGATCATTAATACGGGCCGTGAAAAATTAAGTTTTAAACAAAAACCAAAGAAATGCAGGGTGACCCCCCCCCAAAAAAAAAACGGGCCCCAATTCTAATTAGACCCCTTTTCTTAGTGTTTCGTCCGAATGAAATGAAACTTTGGTCATAACTAGTTTATTATATTCAAAACATCACATCAAAACACTAGGGTCTTTGGCCTTTTTTTTCTCCGTTCTACAGCATATGTTCTAGATTGCCTCCATTTAGCTTTTGTTTTTGTTTTTTTGGGTCACCCTGTATAAACAATAAAAAAGAATCGTTTTGAACATTGGATAATAAAGCACATTTTTTTTTATGATTCCGATACTCCAAAAGAAGTTCTGATTTTTCGAATCCCGATTTCGATTTCGATTAATCGTCCCAACACTAATTAAGATCTTGAGGTATACAGCGCCAACATTGACAAATGCCTAGGGGATTGAAGACTAAGTAGTTTCATTGGCAAATTACAAGCGTATGTTACGGGCTGATAGGGGAAATAAGAGCCCCAACCACTCAAGCTAATACCATTCTCTCCAAAATACCCCGCCATGAGTGTTGGTACGTCAAGAATGCCTGAAAGGAGTTATAATAAAAGTGCCAAACTTGGGACATTAAATGCAATTCATTCCAGTGTGTCGCGTGAAGTGTTCGTATGCAAGAGTCATGCAGAGAGCCAAGTTTACTGTAATGACGTTTCACCTCTTACCCACCTTCCAAGTAAGCGATCTCCCGGGAGTTCTGGACTGATTTATGTAAGTAATTTCAACCTCTGTATGGGCACTATATATGTCTGTTTTTGTGTTTTTGTTTTTTTTTTTTATTTATTTATTTATTTTTTGTTACTTTCTTCCCCCCTGGATACCATAGAAATATTTAGAGTAATTAGTGAATGAATTTTGAATGCAAATACGTACCTAAACGTTGGTTTCTCTACCATCCTCCCTCTCTCCTCCACTCTTTCTCTCTCTTTCTCTTTATTTATTTCTCTCTTTCTTTCTCTGTTTCGTTCTTCTTTGTCTTTCTCACTCTCACACACGTACGCCCACGTACGTCTGTACTTGATAGATGCTTAGATGCTAATAACCAATACGTTTAATACCTACTTATATATAAAACTTACTTTCTCTATGTGTGTGTGAGAAAGTTCGGTTCCTATGGCTCCAAAAGAGGTTGGCCGATTCTTATAAAATTTAACATAAATTTACTTTATTTGTCTGGAACTCTTCTTAGATAGGTTCTGTATCGGAATAACTCTAATAACTATTGAAAATCGCTATTCTAAAACGTATCATTTAAGAAGCACCAGTCCGATTTTAACTACAAATAACATTTTATACAGCCTTACATAACAAGTAAATTTGAGAAATATTATCACCGCAACAACAGAAGGGCCAGGTATAAAATCAACAGTAGATTGTTTTATAAGACAAGTAAGCACTTGATATGAATCGAATCATATTGACTTTTGCATTTTAAACATTAATTTAAGTCATTATATAAAAATACTTTCATAAAATTAACAGTAAATTCTCTACAGTTTCAAGTAGGATACTTAACTGCAGAGAGGCATGTGAGCTTCCTCCCAGTGTCCTGCTGTGGGTTCCCGACTAGAGCAAGAAATTAGTCTACTTAAATGACGAATGGACCATTTTACAGATTTCGATTAGAATCAAAGTATTGGAAGTGTGGCACATTCGTTTATTTCCATTAATTTCCGGGCAACGTCTGGTATTCCTGCTAATATTACTAAAACAATCCATCATTTTTACTCATTTTTCTATTGTATTCACCATTTATCATGGGTACAAAAGACTCGGGTTGATGAGGCGGGAATGATTGTCAGACGAAAGATAAGGAATACTATGAATACGTTTCATACAAAGATCAGTTGACGGCGAATAAGTTGTAACCATCAGGGAATCAGTCCTGCCAATATGTGTTCAACATGGAAGGAGAAACAAAAGTGCAGTTTTTTGTGGTAGCATGAAGAGTTCGCCTTCTCTGCAGAAGACTTGGCAGTGTTTCAATGTATTTGTTTCAGTTCTGTTGCCTGTGAACTTGAGGCTTAGGAATTTGATGGAAGTCCTTTATTCAATTCAATTAAATTTAATCGGTATAGGTTAAAACATTACATGTTATGTCACCGTTAAAAAACAAAAAAACAGAAGGGAAGTGAATAGGGAGGTTCAACTTCGTCTTGAACAACTGATTTGTTGTTGGTATAGTGACAACCTTCATCAGTAGTCTATCTCAGAGAGCCGATATGCGTTTGGAAATGCGGCTTTTCGTCGGTTTAGCCAAACTCTCCGATGAAACAGCTTCAGGTCTTGACCTCTCAGTTCACGTTCGAGTATCGAAGTGAAAAGATGATCCTGAGAGAGTTCGTAATGGCTATGAATGGTGGTTATATGTCAAAATTAGCTCGCCTCCCAGTTTTCAGCGTTCTATGTAGAAAGTGTCAGCCACCGCAGGTCTTATAGGAAAGGTTATGAAAACCTCGCACCGACCGGACAGCTAGCCTCTGCAATCGCTCTAGATGCTGAATGTCATGCAACAGGTATGAAAACAACGTTTAGATGTCAAACTTCAACACAGGTCGGACGAGCGATGCGTAGGTAGAGAGGAAGATTTTCAGAGTGAGGTTGGCGAAAGACCGCTTGATGAGAAAAAGGTACTTCTTGCTTTGTTGGCAGCCTGAATGCAGTGAGTTGAAGATGGAATCAACCAGCATCCTGAGGTTTCTGGTCTTCTCAACATCTGCCAGAGAATTTTCTGCAGTTGTGAAAGAAAGCGTCGACTCCAATGGATTGCCAACTGCAATATGGCAACATTTACCGACGTCGAGGTTGTGATGCGATTGACCATTTTCACGCACACTCGACCAAAGAAGTCCAATCTGCTTTCGGCAGGCCGCCAGCTTAATGTCGTCAGCAAACAGCAGTATATTACCACAAACGATACCCGACATGTTGATGAATAGGAGAAAAGGGACTGGTTTAAGCACATGGCTGAACGATTCCCAACCAGTCGAAAACTTGGCTGTCCCGTCTACTCATCCCAACTCGTTCGATCAAGATACTTGACTAACTCCTAACTCTTATTACGTATATTTCCAAACATATCCTTACGTCATTAAGTCCACCTGACCAATATCGAATCATCTACCTCCGTCGCATATTTTGTTTATGTTCTAACATTCTTTTCTATTAAAACATATGTGTTTTATTTATCTAAAATCCCTTTTTGTTATTGTCTATAAGATCTAGTCAAGTTAAATTCCTAAAACATCATTTGCCATATTTGTTTTTTTAATTCTATTTTTCTCTTTAAAATGAATCGAATTTGATCTACCCAGTAATAATCATAATCATCTGGCTCAAATAATTCGGCAATATACGGTGTGCTAATATACAGCACTATTTATTCAACTAAAAATAATCCCGCACAACGCCAGGTAAAAACAGCTTATTAGGAATAAATCAAAGGCGTTCGTAGCCTTTCTGTCTGTCTGAGCGCGGCTTAATCGGCGTAATAGAACAATATTGTTCTGACAAATAGATTTAGCGGCTAGCGACTGGCGTGCAAAGAACACGCGTCAAATTGTTTGTCGTAAGCGGCACTCAACGTCACAGCTTGCCAAATAAAATTACTGTTAAGGCGTCAACCGTTAAAGGTCTATACGGCTTTAAGTTTCAAACCTTCCCGATAATCGACTAATGTTATCCAGAGGTGGGAATATAGCTAACGGTACCTGAAAAATATACAAACACAATCACAGTAACGTTTATATTAAAACATTCTGTCATTAACTTTTGCTAAGTCTTAAAAGATAATATTTTAAGTCAGGGGTCTCCCACGTTTTTGAACAAAGGGGGTCATGTTTCTGAGGTTTTAGGGCTACGCATGTAAAAATATTTTTTTAAAATAACCTGGACATGTTTTATACGGTTTGGCTCATTAGTCTTGGTTTTTAGTGAAACTGGTTCTGAAAACCGTCAATATTTGAATAATTTTCTGCACTCTCCCCCCAAAAAACAATAAACACCACACTATTTCAACACATTTCCAATTAAAAAATTTTCACACAATTTTTTTACGTTTTTCATAAGAAGTTCACGGGTCGGATTAAAGATTTTAGCGAGCCGGATGTAGTTCGCAAACTATAGTTTGGAGACCACTGCTTTAAGTGTTGTTGCTCCTGGTAGGGTGTTTATGTCGCGTTAAAAAACGATTTAAATCTTGCAAGTGATTTTGAGCAGACGATCAGGGAGAAAATGAGATCTAACTCGTGCGATGACCAGTTTTTTGGGGGACTGCTAATATTTTTATTTAGATAGATGATACGGGTAAGGTTATGCCTCTCGTCCTAAAAACATATTACACACCAGTTTTCATATATCTCTAAAAGACCACCAGCCATCCGCCATCTACGAAAGGGGTTACAAACGTAATTTCTCCTATTTTCTTCTGCCCGAGGGGCATTGCAAATGGTAACAATATGTTGACTGAGTTTATGCATTTACCATAATATATATCTATATAAAAGCCAAGTACTCCAAGGATGGAATACTGCTGCCATATCTGGGCAGGAGCTGCTAAAAACAGCCTATCCTGCCTTGACAGAGTACAAAATAGACTTCGTAGCTTAGTGGGGGATGGCCTTTTCTCTACCCTCCAACCTCTCTCCCACAGAAGAGACGTTGCGAGCCTATCCTTGTTTTATCGTTATTTCTATGGCAGATGCTCGTCTGAACTCCAATCTCTGGCCCCACCTCGCCAATCTTTCACGAAAAACACCCGTCTAGCTGAATCTACTGTGAAAAATTTCCCCCACTCTTTATCTGTGCCTGAATCAAAACGTAGCTTCTATGAACAAAGCTTCTTTCTTAGAACTGCACGCCTGTGGAACTGTTTCGTCTGCCTGCTTCCCACCTGACTACAACTTGGATGTCTCCAAGTCCAACGTTAACAAATTCCCAATGAACCGCCCTCTTAAGTAAACACTAACGTACTGTACTTGCAACAACCCTTATCCCTGGGTGGCGTCCGGGCCTTGATTAGTGGTAACCACCCACCGTGTAAAAAAACAAAAAAACAAAAAGAAAATACGTGAATGTTTCATGTCTTTGTTGCAGATATTGACAGTATGAGGTCCTAAGAAAATAACGGGCAGGCGTCAGGAGCAGAAATGTGTATATTGAATTTCTGATAAAATTCTATTGAGAATAGTTGTGACTATGTAGAAAAACCATCTGAAGCACAAAAAGTTGCTTCGTTTAATGCTACCACTACTGTCTTCGTAGCTCATCATTTTTTTTTTTAAATTAAAACTTATATGGCTTTACTTTTGGAACGAGCTCCGTAGGTTAGTGTACCATCAATTTGCCTCTCATTTTTAGTTAAAATCTGTAAATGAGTCTTTAATTTATTACATTTAACAGGGGGACTCCATGCTGCAGCCATGAGTTAAATAAAGAAGTCGATACGAAAATTCGTTCGGAGAAAGGTTAAGGGATCGACCAGTATGGAATTTGACTACGCGAATAACGGACTGGATACGGAAATCGATAACGGACATGGATCACGAATGTTGAGCCACACAGATACTAGACATGTTGCATTTCTATACTTGCTTTACAAGTATGTCCATGGTAGATGCTCCGACGAACTACAAGCCATTGTACACCCTCGATGTAAATGCCCCAACAAACCCAACAAGCAGCCAAACCCCACCCCTACACAGTAGAAATCCCTAGATGCCAGAAAGTCTTCTAATGTAATATCTTCCCCCAGAACTGCTAGACATTTGAATTCCCTTTCAGGTTCCTGCTTCCCCAACTGTACTGTCATGCAGAAGTTCAAGTGTTATGTAAACAAGTACCTTGCTGCTCAACTTCCTTCACAGTATCCCTAACATTTTTGTCCCAAATAGTAGTTCCTTGCATCAAAGTGGCGTGAAAAGGCAATAAACAAAAAAGGAAACGAATAACAAAAATGGAAACAAAGAAAAGTACGAATGCTGTGGAAAGGCGTTTGTCTCACAGGCATAAGAATCTATGAAGGAGAGATATGTAAGAATAAATTAGAGGATCAGCACTCGTCTAGCCACAACCACTATCAATAATTTCTCCCATTCTTTATCTGTGCCTTAACCTAAATGTAGATTCCATGAACAAAGCTTCTTTCTTAGAACTGCACGCCTGTGGAACTCTCTTCTTATTGCCTGCTTTCCAGCTGACTACAATCTGATTGTTTTCAAGTCCAACGTAAACAAGTTCTTGATGAAACGTCCCCCCTATGTAATCCAATTTACAAAATTCCCACTACTTATGTTTACTACGCGATAATCATATTGATTAATGTATACTCATTAACTCTTATCCTTAAGTGGCCTCCAAGCCTTGGTAAGTGGTGATCCCTGTGTAAAAAAATCCTTTGTCGGTCATTAAACGACTAAGATAGTTTCCCAAGAGACAAACCGTGCCCTACGAAAGAGTACGCTTGCTAAAAGTGCTCACCCAACGCAACGGGTCGTATTAAATAAACTGTAATATAAAAAGGTGTATAGGGTTTCTATAATAGTCTTAAATCGTGTACGTAATTTACTACCTACTTATTTAAGACTATGATATAATACGCTCCTCCTTTATCTTAGAATTCGATAAAATTCATCCTAACAACATCAATATTTTTATTGATTTATTTCGTTCCTGCTGAATCCCACGCGAAACGTCACACCCCTTTATATTACTTAGCATCGTCTCTACTTTTCTGATGAGAAGCATTATGCTTCGAAATGCATTGGTGTAAAGAGTCCCCTTTATCCGCCAACTAAATGTATGTATACCTTTATTAAATAAATTAACCATTCTATATTCACCAATATATAATTTCTCTGACTTCATTTTCCACTGTTATTATTTTATATATATATATATATATATATATATATATATATATATATATATATATATATATATATATATATATATATATATATATCTGCTTGGTGGCGAAAAATACGAGAAGAAAATAACTTTGGAAGTAATGAGTCTGATAATAACCTTAATACAAATATTGTTCTGTGACGGGAACCGTTAAATGGTGTCGAATAGTAATGTTTTGTCTTGGATATGACTTTGAGGTCAAGATTTTCAGTTTTTGCCTGTGTGGGAAAACTTATGATGGAAAAGTAAATTCAGGTTGGAAAATTATTTGATCCATATGCGCAAGTGATTTGGCCAATTTAGCCAATCAGGACGGATCCGAGTTTAAGGAAATAAAGATAGATTGGTTTGGTGAGAAACCCAGAATTCTTAAACCCCACACCGCTTCCAACAAAGGGTTTCACAGGACGGTTTTTCACAAGTGGAGAGGGTAAATCAGAGTGACGACTGAGAGTCCTGGCTCTCTATTCAACCCCCACACTACTCTCCCTTCACTAACGATCAGAGATAGAAAGAGAGAAGACAATCACGGGGACCATAGTTTGGAGCTCTGATGAGCATTTGCCATGAAAATACTGATAAAGCAGAGATAGTCTCTCAACGTCTCTTATGTGGAGAAAAGGTTGCAGGGAAGAAAGTCTATTTTGAACTCTAATCTGCTTCTAGTGGCTCCTGTCTAGATGTAGCAACAGTACTCCCTCATTGGACGTAATGTGATCTTATGCAGGTAGAGAATTGCATCAGAAGTGAAATATCTACTGAAGCAGTAGAACGATCCCAGCAGTTCTCCAGCAGCATTGGCGACAGATTTGATGAACATGTTCTATCTCAGATCTGGAGTTATATCAGACCTAGAAGCTTGTCAAAAAGCCTCCCTAAGACGAGAGCCATTCAATTCTATTGATGGCACACAGGGATCAGAGCGTTGGTGATGTAAAGATAGAAGCTTGGTTTTAGATGTAATAAAATTAATCAGCCACATTTTCCCCATTGCACCACGTGATCAAAATATGAAGAGAAAGAATTATAGAGAATTTGGCCGGCTATAGACTTTGAAGTGTTGCCATAGACGGTAGCGTCATCAGCATAAGTGTCTACGAATGATCTTAGAATGTGATTTGGGAAATTATTGATGTAGTTCAGAAAGAGAGTTTGGCCCAGGATAACCCCTGAGGGACTCCAGCACTAATATTTTGACTATCAACCATTACTCTTATGAACCTATCAGAAAGAAATGATTAAATAATTTTAAAAAATTTCCAGCTATAGCGTATCTGAAGATTTTGTGGAGTAGACCTTTATGCCATACCCTATCAAAAATCTTTGATATTTCAGGGGTAATTGCCCTGAAAAGGAACCCTCCGTCGAGAAATTAGCTACTCCTATAAGATATAACTGTTAACACATCTGCTCTAGATCTAGCAGAACGAAAACCATATTGCATGTCACTGAGGAGGTTATTTTTGCTGAGGTGGTTTACTATTTAAAAAAGATTCCAGCAACTTACTCATGACGCAGAGGAGACTTATTTGTCTGTATTGAGAGGGAGATGAGCGATCATCGGAATGTTTAAATACGGGGCATACTGGTGAAATTTTTGTAGGGTGTTGAGAAGCAATTCTCTTTAAGATAACAGATTTATAAGCATGGAAGCTGATTCTAAATAAAGCTTTTGAGCACTATAATTGGAATACCGTTTTTACTGGAATCGAGGTTTTTGATTTGCTTTGCGATATCACGCACATATATTTGTATGTCGCATAGCGTGTTTTCAGACACAGGAGGAAATACGAGGGTTTAACAGCCTTGATCGTATAGGGTAGAATAAGCTGCAAAGGTTTAGGCAAAGAGATTGGCTTTATCCGATGCTGACGAGATTACATCAGGTTCATTGATTATGGTTGGGATAGAGCACACACTTCAATTCCTGTTTGCTATTTGCCAAAATTAGTGAGAACTAAGCCGCTGCTCAGCTACCTTTGACTTGACGGACTGACCGTTCAACTTTCCTACGTTCTTTATTATCTATTTGCAGAGGCTGCTGGCGGTGCTAAGGGCGGCTTTAGTCTCAGTACATCTATTACCTTGGAAGCAATGGAAATAGTGATTTCTGTGCGCAAGGGCAGCAGCACATTCTGGGTAAAACCATAGTCTGCTGTCAGATATTTGCTGGAATTTATTCGACGGTATGACGCGGTCTAGACCTACAATTAACCATTCCGTCAGGTCTGATAGTATAGAGGACACACAGATTTTAAACATGGAACGCAGAGATAGATCTGATATAAACGTACGGAAACTATCCCTGTCAGCCATAGAGTATCGATATACTGTACGATAGAATGGTACGTCTGAGGTCTTATTACATTCCTTTATTATTTTGACTGATACAACTGAGTGGTCAGAAAATCCCACTGGAGAGAGAACAAAAGATGGAGATAGCTCAAGGCAAGTTGTGAGGAAAAGGTATTGGAGGCTTGCATAATCACTGTACGCCGTGGGTACACAGGTGGGGTCGGGAACAATCTGCGTTATGGTGAAATCGTGACAGAACCTCCCTTTATCACCTGTATTGTTTGAGAGGGCTAACCATTCCATATTGTGAACATTGAAGTCTCCACAGACGTGAATGTTAGCTGAAGAATGAACAGACAGTATGTGATCAATTTTTTCAGATATGCTCTAAAAGGTAGTAGCTCCATTGTTGTAGAGGCGATATAGGGCAAATATAAACGTAGTGGTTTGATCAAGTGAAATCCGGAAACACATATAAGGTAATTTAGGGTCTTCTCTTTCCACATGGAAAGCCATCTTTTATGTAAGCACATATTCTATACTCATGGCTATCTTCGGATCTAGATTTGGATGCTAAATTAAGATATCTTTTAGTCACGAATTCATCTACGTGAAAAAACACAAAACACATTTTGAGTATTTATTTCTAGGGATGAAGCGTGAAACTTTTTTCTCAGATCCATCAAGCCATCTATGTATCTATAAAAGGGAAAATATGTGTGTGAGAGGACACTTCTTAACCTATATACTCAACAGTCTTAAAATTTGGCATATGTGGTATTCAGACATGTGGAAAACTTTTTAATCGGTGGTTGCACGGAAAAAAGGAGTGCGAAGAAGTTAAAATTGAGAGTTAAGTGGGTCCTCGGATTATTATTAGCTTGTCAACAGTTTTATCACGTTTAAAACATTTCCTCAAGAACTTAGGAAGCTGTTTTACTTATCGTAGTGCTTGCTTCACTACTTTAAGATTTTGGTTTCGATCTCAGCGCATGTATTTTTTTTTTTACTTACAAGAAGCGAACTGTTTAAAAACATAATACTCGCATAAACATATCTGGCATGCACATATCTCAGTTTTTTTCCGACTTCCTTTTATTTATTTTTATTTATTTATTTATTTTTTTTTGCTCTAGTTATTTTTAAGGAATATAACGGTACGTTTAATACCGAGAAACGCCAGCTACATTTTCTAGTGTTTAAATAAACTATTCAATTTTAAAACAAAATTATATGAATAAACAAATATTTGGGGGAGATTTAAAAACAAAAAATGATGAACGCAGAAAAACAATTTTTTATGTACGCACAAAATGGTTACGACACCAATTTTACGTTAAGATCTGGACTTCTTTGTTGAACAGAGAAATTATTATTGCCGCCTTGAGAACACAAGAAGGTAAAATTAAAAGAAAGAAAGAATGAGAATAAAGAAAGAGGAGAAGTAAGCGAGAAGAGCATGCGTGTGTGTATGATCACAACACAAATTTTATGGTGAGATTTGGAGGTCCCTATTGTACAGATATACCCATTTTAATAAACCATAATCATACAAGAGTATGACAAATTAAAAGTAAATGAGATATAAAGAAAGAGAGAGAAAGAGATGAGAATACGGACCCGACCATGAAAGATCAGATAACAAATAAACGTGGAATTACAAGACCAAAAAACTCAACCTTGATTGCTCTTCGGGTACCGTGGCGCAGTGGATAGAGACGTTGATGCTCTACGGTTCCAGGTGAGAATTGTCTGTGGATAACGGTTTTGATCCTACCCAAAGCCGGACAGAGGCTTACTTTGCCAAAATGTGATGAGCTGACAAGAACTATGGAAGGCAGTACTTGCTGAGGATGCAGTAATAAGATTCGAAGTTCCTATCCCGTCGCGGTTAATCACCTGACGAAGGCCAAAGGAATAGTTGGCTGAAACGTCGTGAAACAACAACTAATAAATAATAATAGCAGTCTGCAATGAATAAATTAAGAGACAGTATGTAAGTACGTGTACGTGTGTAAGTGTGTGCGCGTGTGTGGCAGACAGAGACTAAATAAATATGATTATTAGATTAATAAAGAAGCCAATGTTTCATCTATTAACACTTGGATAACCCCGGTCAAGTTTTGAGTTATGAGAATTATATACCCAAGCAACTCAGAAAACACAAACAAAATGGTTGACGTTACATGGTACATACATTATTGAAGACAAACTATGCAAAAAAACAAAAAAAAACAAAAAACAAATAAAGAAATCTATAAAAAAAAAAAAGATAAAATTAAAAATTAACCTGAGAAGCTTCTGATAATAAAGGTCCCCAATGCAACTCATTTTGGGAATGAGAGAACGCCATTGGCCAGGAAGATTAGTGCTGTTAAATCATCCGAAACTCATACTAGTTGGAGCATAAATCTTTGACAGGCAGGATAAAAGCTTTTCCGCCATTAATCACGCTCAAGACAAGCAGATAATCAATACGTTTTATAACAGCGACGAGGAGGCGGCAAAATACAATACATCATAAAATACAAACAAAGAAGACGCCATGATGAATGCGGACGCAAGACACTGGAGTAAATACGTACAAAACACAATATCATGTACACACAGGTAAATAAAACACACACAACGTATATATATATATATATATATATATATATATATATATATATATATATATATATATACACGCATATATATGTGTGTGTGTGTGTGTGTGTGTGTGTGTGTTTGATGCGTTTTTGTATGTATACAAGGGTATGCATCTCATCGGCTAATTTTTATATAGAAGATGATGGGCATTTATCATTCGAAAATGATTCTGCACTCATGGGTTATTAAATAGAATATACGTTGGGCAAAGATCGAATAGCTGTAAAACTCATGTCGGTTTCTCCCTCCCTTATCCCGGTCTCTTTCTGTGATTCTCTCTCTCTCTCTCTCTCTCTCTCTCTCTCTCTCTCTCTCTCTCTCTCTAGCCCTGTATCTTTTTCTCTATTTTAAACATAGACACAGAAAATACAAAAAGGCCGCAAAAGTGAAACACATCGCAGAAATTAAAATCGGCCACTCTGATTGGCCCAAAAACAATACAATAGGGAGCTTGATGTAAGTTTCAAATTTCTGATGGTATATATATTATTGTGAGTGTATATATATATATATATATATATATATATATATATATATATATATATATATATATATACTTTCTTCAGAATAGTGTTTATTTAACAATCAGTTGTTATGGAAACGTGAGATTGTAGGTTTACAAAATATTACTGGCAGTGATATTCTATAAGTTATCCCATCTAAACAAGAATTGCTCGATATGCAAGATAGAGCAAATAAATTAAATTGTAATTCAATGAATTTCAAAAAACTCTCATTGAAATGAAATGAAGTGGTTGAGTTTCATATCAAAGAATGTTTATTATTCTAAGCAAGACAAAGAATACTTTAGAAAATTAATCTCCTTAACCTATAGGGGTTCGATGTCTACCATCTCATCAGAGGAGAGAAAATATTAGCAAATACTTATAAAGGTATGCACCCTATTTGCTAAAGTCAGTGAAACATGGAAAGTCAAAGTCAAAATAATAAATTAATCAGAAGTCCTGTAGCAGAAAATGGATATAAATGTTTTTTTTTTTAATCCAGCTTACTTGGTAAAATCCATGTTATACAATCTTTACATCCGTTTGGTAATAAGGTCCAAGTTGTATATTGGGTAATCTGCATAGCTGTGTAGATATCCGAATCGGGCAAGTGCTTGTATAAATTTATCTGTGGGTCCAGCGACAATAATTCAAAGTCCGGTGGAAACTTTTCATTAGAAGTCTATATTATCTATATTCTTTTTTTTAGTGGGGCGAGGTGTTATTATTAGGGAGAGTGGATAGTGGTGAGTGGTAGGACGTGGGGTAAAAGTTACCTACACTGATTATTGTTATAATTAATGGTGTTAAATAATGGTATACTTTCTATATGGCTAAATATATTTTTGTATATATGAGGATATATCTAGGTATACATGGAATGCGTGTTATATGTAGGTATATATGGGCTTAGATGTAAGTATATATAGAATAAGTGAGCGTATGTGTGCATAAACTGTATGGTTGCGTGTATGTAAAAATATATATTGTATGCGTGCATGCATGTGTACGTGTGCATGTATATATATATATATATATATATATATATATGTGTGTGTATATATATATATATATATATGTATTCATGTATTTATAGGTAACTTTGTGTGTATTGGAATGCAGTTGTAGAAATCCTCCTTTCTAAGGGAAATATAGATACGCATAAAATTAATAATAATTCGCACCTTATTGGCAGTATATATAACTTGAGTTGACGGAACAAATACGATTTAAACTGACAAAGAGATTTGAGATGAAACTAGGAAAAATCTGGAAAAAAACAAATTATTCCATTTACGTATTTGGCCCATCATTTTATTTTTATTTCTATTTTTATTATTATCTTTATATTCTTCTTGTTCCCCTTCTTCCCTTCCCGAACCAAGTCTCTAGTACACGACCTGACCTCAATTAAGCGACCGGTAGAACTTTATAATTCTTTGAATTCTATTTGAATATATATCTATTTATATACATGTATGTATGTTTATGTGTGTATATGTATGTATATGTATATATATATGTATATATGTTTATATATATGTGTGTATATGTATATATATGTGTGTATGTGTATGTGTATGTGTATGTGTATGTATGTATATGTATATATGTATATTGTGCGTATGTGTGTTTGTACATGTGTGTTCATGTGTATATAGGGATGAATATGCACATATGTTTCATCCCACTTCCTACCACTCACCACTACCTACTCCCCCTAATATTAACACCTTGACCCACTAGAATAATATAGACTTCTAATTAGGCACCGCCAAAAATTGCGGAAAAATCAAGTTGTTTTTTTTTTTAAAACGAAATTACATTTATTAAAATCCATTATTTCTGGGTAACTTTTTGTTTCCAGAAAGATAAAACCCTGAATTTTATCATATAGAAAGCAGAATAATGTAAAACTTTTTCTACTATTTTTAATTAAATTTTAAATGTTACATTTTCCCCCAAAGTTAACAACTGGCGTTTTTTGTTTTGCACAAAAAACGTATATAAATAGTTAAAAAAAAAAGAAGGTTTTTGAAAGAATTAAGTTTTTTTATTTTTTGTCTAACTAAGATTTAGGGTGATTTTCTATGAGAATATGCAAAAATATTATAATATAAGTACCTGGATTTCAAATAATTCCACTTAATCCTATAGGCAACCATTTACTTCGAGTCGATTTGATTACTGTTTACATTTGTGCTTGATAAAAAGCAAACTACGGAAGACCAAAAAGCCAAAAAAAAAACTTATTTTTCAGTGACAAAAATTTCAATGTATTATTAACGCTGAGGCTGGCCAGTACCAGATGGGTGACTATTTGTATGAGTTGTGTTTTTAATGTGTATGTGTGTGCGGGCCAGGCTCTCTAAAATGGGGAGGGGGTCAATTTAAATCAGAATTTAAAAAATTATTTCAGCGCGTTTGGTCCACCGTAGTCGAAAGTTGGCAAACGTTTCCAAACTTGATCGAAAAAATAATTATATTTTTAACACAAAGGGCACAATATTTATCGATTTTTTTTGTTGTGTCGATTCTTCAAAGCATGCCCTGTTTAATAATGGTTATGCATTATTCGGCTCGCTAAAAAGAAATTGTTAATTTATTTATCAAAAATTTTTAAATGGCTTTTTTCGTATAAATATTAAATGTTTTTTTTTTTTGCTTGTTTTGCTTAACTTAAATTAATTATTTTACTTATCATATTCACCGAATTTCACACTTAAAAACTCAAAAGCGGGATAATTAAACACAATCGAAGTTTTGATATTCAAACATCAAAATAAGGTATGCAAACAAGTTTTTTTTAAATCTATAATCCCGTCCCTTACAACAACATAATAATGTTTTCTTCAGTTTCAGATGATTACTTTAAGCATAGTTGTAACCCCCTCAAAACAAGGGGGGTTTCTAAGCAAAAAAAAAATATACATATATTGTTTATGAAAAATAAGTGCACTGTCATAAAGTTTATTCTTCTCTTAATAATTGCTGAAAATTTCGTATTGATTTGATAATTACCTGATTTCTGGTAGATTTTGAAAAAGACGGTCCGCCAAAAAGTACTTACCTGCCCACCCCCCTAATTTTGGCGGTGCCTACTTCTAATGAAAAGGTTTCCACCAGACTTTGAATTATTGTCGCTGGACCCACAAACAAATTTATACAAGCACTTACCCGATTCGAATATCTACACAGCTATGCGGATTACCCAATATATAACTTGGACCTTATTACCAAACGGATGTAAAGAACGTATAACATGGATTTTACCAAGAAAGCTGTATCTAAAAAAAACATTCATATCCCTTTTCTGCAAATCCTCCTGCTACAGGACTTCTGATAAATTTATTATTTTGACTTTGACTTTTCATGTCTCACTGACTTTAGCAAATAGGATGCATATCTTTATAAATATTTGCTAATATTTTCTCTCCTCTGATGAGATGGTAGACATCGAAACCCTATATGTTAAGGAGATTAATTTTCTAAAGCATTCTTTGTCTTGCTTAGAATAATAAACATTCTTTGATATGAAACTCAACCACTTCATTTCATTTCAATGAGAGTTTCTTGAAATTCATTGAATTACTATTTTAATATATATATATATATATATATATATATATATATATATATATATATATATATAGGATTATATGAATATCAGAAAAGGCTAATGTTTATCTATTGCATAATAGGAAGTTGTTTTGTTCATACATTTTTAGGGGGGCGGAAAATAGCTTCTACTTTTCGTATTCTTTCTGCCGAAATATCTAGTTCGGAGGTTTTTTTTTTGGGGGGGGGATGTTTCCGTTCTTTTGTCGGAGTATCAATGAAAGTGCTTAATATCCTTAATAGAGCACCTCTGTCCAAACCGAACTTCATGTCAACCCTGGCAACGCCGGGTGTCCATACTATTTCCCTTTGTTTTTTTTCGGTCTGTCCGTTCCACATTTTCCCAGAGAGTACTGGCCTAATCTGACTTAAATTTTGTATTGCCCATTGTTATAATAAAGCGCAGCTAACTGAATATAAGGGCACGCATTCAATTATCAATTAGCGATTAATAGAAAGTAATAGACATTAATAGGCATTCCTCTACGCAATACTACATCTATTCTAAAAAAAATCGCATAAAGCACTCATTCAAAATACACTGGTACTAATTTTTCACATTTTTAGCGGGCAAAAAATCTATGGTTTATATATAAAACTCTTCATATGTAATGAGGACTTTTTTTTTACAAAGTAGTCATCACTTATCAAGGCCTGGAAGCCACTTGGGGATTGCGTGTACAGTACGTTCATGTTGAGATTTGATAAAGTCTTTACTTAAGTGGGCGGTTCATGAGGAATTTGTTTATGTTGGACTTGAAGACATCCAAATTGTAGTCAGGTGGGAAACAGGCAGACGGACAGAGTTTCACAGGGGTGCGCTTCTAAGAAGAAGCTTTGTTCATGGAATCTACGTTTTGGTTTTGGTACAGATAAAGAGTGTGGAACATTTTTGGCAGTGGTTTTAGCTAAACGGGTGTTTTTCGTGCGAGTGGGGGACCAGCGATTGGAGCTCAGACAAGCACCTGCCATGGAAGTAAAGATAAAACAAAAACAGGCTCGCAACGTCTCTCCCACAGGAGAGACGTTGCAAGGAAGAGAAAAGGGCATCCCCACATTAAGCCACGAAGCCTATTTTGTACTCTGTCAAGGCAGGATAGAGTGTTTTTAGCAGCTCCTGTCCAGATGTGGCAACAGTACTCCATCCTTGGACGTACTTGGCTTTTATATAAGATCTTGTTTTATGTGGTAGGTTAGGGGGTATTATTTAAAAAATAAATATTATTAAACTTAACAGCATACTGCTGTGTGATTCTTAATATTATAATTTTTACCTTATTATTTTAGATGATAATTGAAAATTTATATTATTTAATTGGAATTAAGTGTTGAGATGAATTTATTTCTCTGAAAACAGCTTTGTATGACATCAAACTTTTTATATATTATTTTAATTGGAATTTATTATTGAGATGAGTGTTATCTTCATCTTTCTTAGTTGTTGTATTACGACGTGAAACAACCACTAAGAAAAATAAGATAATAGTTCGCAATAAATAAATTAATAAATAACACTCATCTAAATAATAAATTCCAATTAAATAATATATATACCACTCGGTACGGACCCGACAATGGAAGATCAGATAATAAATAAACGTGGATTTTTATAAACAACAACTCCAACCTTTGACGCAGTGGATAGTGACATTGAATCTCTACAGTTCCAGGTCAGAATTGTTTTCAGATAGCTAAGAATGCAGTTAGGAGATTCGGAGTTCCTAACCCGTCGCCAGACAGAGGCTTATATGGCCAAAACGTTGTGAGTTGACAACAACTATAGAAGGCTGTAATTGCTAAGGAGTCAATTAGGAGTTCATATCCCGTCGCGGTTAACTACCTGACGAATGCCAGAGGAATAGTGTACCGAAACATCATGAAACCATAACTAAGAAAGATGAGGATAATAGTCGACAATAAATAAATTAATTAAAAAGCTATACTAACTTTTTAGGAAGTATCGCCAGCAGTCTCTACGTCAAATAAACTTCAGATGAAAAAGATAAATATACAAAAACAAACCTAAGAATTGTAACATAAAGATGGTTTAATGACGAATCGAAACCTTTAGCCACACTTATAGAAAATTCTTTTTTTTTTCAGAAAAATAGTATTATAAACACATTTAAACGATATGTAAGTATTTAAGAATGCTGGTAGCAATGTAGAAATTGAATGGTGAAAGAAATTATAAATAAACAATCAAAGACAGTATATGCGTTACAAATCTTCACACATCTAATTTAAAATACACCATTCATGCATACAATCAGTAAATATATGCGAACTCCATTTTCTATCCTTTGCCTGGCGATTACCTCCCGAATGAAACACTAACGCCTCTGTGTAGCGGAATTACACACAATATCTTTTCATACTTTCGCACTCACGTACGGAGATTTTCAGAAGGAAATTCTTACCACCTATACAAAATATATTTAGGTTTGTGCAAAAAATAAATTCATTTTTTTGAAGTTTAGCAATATATATATATATATATATATATATATATATATATATATATATATATATATATATATATATATAAGTGACATTATTTTTTGTACCAACATAATATATCTGCTTAGTGTATGCGTTTACGAGAAATGATATTTTGCATTGCTCTGTATGTATGTCTCTCTTTCTCTCTCTTTCACTCTTTATATATATATATATATATATATATATATATATATATATATATGTATATAATGTAAAATATACTATATATAGGTATATAATGTAAAATGTACTGTGCGTATATGTAAATATACATATATACATACTTATGTATATATATATATATATATATATATATATATATATATATATATATATCAACTAACATATATAAAATTTCCCTGTTAATTCAAACAGGTAATCAATCATTTTCCTGTCAACGAAAGTCATAACATTGTGGTTTTTTTTCTTGTGAAGAAAAACTATTTAATGCCTTCAGTCCAAACATCTTCATACACAACTGTTCTTTCCTTCTCTCCGATACTCTACTATGCATATATTGACTTATACACACACACACACACACACACACACACACACACACACATATATATATATATATATATATATATATATATATATATATATATATATATATATATATATATATATATATATATACCAGTAGTTTACCTTCTAAATCCAAAAAACTACATATATTCATATTTTTTCTTTCATGTTTTATTTTGTCTTAGTTTCCCCATGGCATGCCTAATATATTAAGAAGACTGGGAAACTAAACTCATATATCTTGCTGAAATCATTGAATTTGGTCTTCTTAATATTGTCACGGGTCCAAACAACAACCGGAAGTAGATAATGTCTCATGACAAAATTGAAAGAGAATAGATACATTTTTTCGGGGATTTAGCGGAGAAGCCAACAAATACACAAAAAAAAAAAAAAAAACGTTTAAGAATTCCAATTGGACTTCTTTACCTTTTTTGTTATCTATATTAGGTTGGTGCAAAAATAATGTTGTTTTTTGGCGGTCAAGTTTAAAAGATCATAACTCCTTTCATAATAATTATTAATCGAAATAAGAACCATTAGAATCGACACATTTTTGAGAAACAAGTTTATTTACCCCATTAGCATAGTAATCTGGAGTTCTGGAAGCGATGAAGTCGTTGATTCGGCATCATATATGATTTTGTAGTATTTTTCGCGAAGGAACTTGTCGAGATGCGTAAAAAAGTGATAATCGGTGGGTGAGAGTCACTGTGACACATCCTGACATATTTTGGGCGGATTTCTATCAGTATTTCAATACGTATAAAATTATTAAATGACATTTCGCCAAATGCATAACTGCAGGTATGCCAACTCAATGTTCACATAATTTTTCATACCGCAAAATGTTTTTTGGCCAATTTGTAGGATTTTCAAACTATATCTTGTTATTTTTATAATTCGATATTAACCTAGTTATAAGTTTTAATGGATTTAAAAAGGAAACGAAATGTACGCATGCGTAGATGAAGCACGCTAATGAAATTACGATGGAATTTAGTTATATCCCCAAGGAATTGTCATTTCTAACCCAATTAATAATTGATTTTTCTAAATCTCTATTTCTATCTCTACTGTTATGTAAAAGTGACTTTGTGTGACTTTCTTCATTATAGATTCCGAAACGGCTGAGACTATCTTTTGCAGGTTTCACACAAAGCTAATTTATATTTCTGGCAGTGTTCTTAGATATGTTTAGTTCATCCGATAAAAAAGTCCGATCTTAAAAAAAGTGTTTCTTTAATAGATAAAATAGAAGAGTTTTTATAGGAAAATATTTTATGTTATACCGGCATGGACGATACTAAAATCTTAGCAAACAATTTATTCTTAAAAAAATAAAAAATAAAACAGAATCATAGACATCTGGAGATAAGGTCAGTGGTAGTACCATTTGAAATCGACACAACTCATTTCTTCGTTTGCATATTTAAAAACTAAGCATTAACCAGAAGTAAGTTTTCCAAGGCATTCATCGTCGAGACCAAATATCAGCTGACGTGATATTGTAAACAAACACAGACGGAATTTGTTGAACAACATTGTCATTACTATTTTTTTTTCAACTTATTCCACGGGGGAAATTATTCCTCGTAAAATGTAATATTTAATACAGGATTGATTCTATAATAATACATACACAATTTGCATTAATTAAATATTATTTTTAAACCTATTGTACGACCGGGCGACGCCGGGCTTCCAGCTAGTTTATGTATCAATTCAGAACAATGTTGATCAAGTTGATACCACTGTGTAAAGTTTGTAATTGCGAGTATTATGTTTTCTATTTTAGGAAAACATACATGGCTGAAAATATTGGGAAAACAAGCCAACACCCGAGAAATTAGTCACTTTCTCCTCAAAAATATTCATGTGATGCCCTGTCGGCATTACTCTATCGATCCCCTCAGGCAGTTATTAATAAATCACCCCATTCAAAAAAGGGGGGTCAGAAACGTGAATTCTTTAGGACCTCCTAAAACTAATAGCACAGACTAACAAATGACAGGCCACCTAAACGGCTTAGATTTTGTCAGACTAAATGTCGAAAACGAATGCTCGACTGCTGTGCATCGGGTCAGTAAATGAAAGACCACTGTCTGATTTGGTGCGTAGGTTGCAGTCAAAGTATCATATACTTATCAAAAGAATGTAACATAATGCATATGAGCGCGTGGAAAAATTAGCAGCAGCGAAAGATAGCTTGCTTACGAAAAGATTAGTAGTTGAATAACCGCATATACAAATTAGATAGTGTGCGCGAAAGAAGAAGAGAAGAGAAAAAAGGAAATAAAACGAACCACGTGCTTGAGCAGAAGAAAAGTGCGGGTTGAAGAAAATAAACGTGTAAAGGAAAGGACGAGAATGGGCCAGCTGTGGCTGGCATGCGGTCGGATAAAGAAAAAGTGTATACGGGGCAGGATTGACGATGACAAGAGACCTTTAAATGGGGTCGAGACGGGAAAGTAACAGTGATAAAACGTTTGTTAAAAGAGAAAAATAAAATGTCAACCCCGGTTTATATTTATTTAATTCCATTTTGTTTAAATGTAACGACAACGTTGTTTATTACTAGGACTATGACAAGAGAATATTCTTATCATTTATTTTGACTCTCGAGTATATATCCGACACAGTTAGACACAGTTAATCAATTGAGAACGACGTCAATATATCTAAAAACATACGATATTAACCGATTTTTTTTTATTCAATCTTCACCCCAAACAAGGCAAGTGCCACTTTGAAGTAGGTGGCTACTATCGGGGACTTAATTTGCGGGGGCATTATGAAAGGAGATGAGTAAAAAGATGTTTGTTCACATTACACTTGAACTTCTGCATTACAGTACAGTTGCGAAAGCAGTATCCCGGAAGGGAGTTCCAAAGACTTGCAGTTCCGGGGAATAAACTATTGGAGTAAAACGCTTTCTTACACCTAGGGATCTCTACGGTAAAGGGGTAGGACTTAATTGCTTGTCGGTTTTGTCGGAAGTAGTTACGTCGAGGAGGTACAAGTGCTTGCAGTTCGTCGGAGAATTCACCATTAAAGCATTTGTAAAAAAAGCCGGAGGGATGCAACATTTCGTCGATGGGACAGAGGCCGAAGCCTAGATGACAGTTCAGGTGACTCTTTTGAACCCTGTCCAGGAGTGACAGACAAGCAGCAGATGCACCAGCCCAAATGTGAAAGCAGTACTCCATACATGGGTTAATGGTGGCCTTATAGAGGTACAGGATAGTTGCAGGCGTAAGTAATTTTCTGGCAGGGTAGAGAGAGCCCACCTTCTTTACAGCAGCTTGGCAATGCTCTCAAAGTATATATTCCATGTTCCATATAAACGTTAGGCCGAGGAGTTTAAAGGGAGTACTTTCAGGCAGTGTGTTCTTGGCCATTGCTATTGGTAGTAGAAAAGGTTTCTTGTAGTTATTGAAGGAAACAAACTAAGTCTTGGCAGCATTGCGTGTGACCATCCATTTTTGTCCCCATTCCTCTACAGATTGGAGGTCATCCTCTAGTTTTTCTGCCATTTCCTTAGATATGTGCTCATTCGTTTTCCCCTCATGCCTGTTATAGAGGGTGGTGTCATCGGCAAATATATCCGTCTCCAAAGCAATTTTATCAGGGAGGTCATTTATGAATATCAGGATTAATAAAGGTCCAAGGATAGACCTCTGGGGTACTCCCGCATTTATATCATATTGTTTGGATGTACGACCGTCGAAGACAACTTTGATTTTTCTCTTACATAAGGATTTAATTACATTATGAATTCTTCCAGTGATACCATATGATCTAATTTTCCTGAGAAGACCATCGTGCCATACCCTGTCAAAAGCCTTAGATATTTGCCCCACCTTTGAACGAGGGAATTAAATACTACCAAAGCGGCGGGGAAAATTGCCCTCCTCCTTTTTTCCCATAAAACATTTCTAGCGGCTAAACCGTATGGTGTAAGGTAGACCTATCTTCAAACGCCCTCTTTCAGAGCATGACTTTCGTCTTCGACTAAGTAGTATACTCAGTTTTTTTATCTATTTATTTATTTTATTTTATTTTATATTATTTTCCCCATATGTATATATGATACTGCACGATACCTCTTGGATACACGGGAGCTTTACACTATCCCTGCAGCAGAACCACAGGTAAAACAATTCTTGCTCGGTGTTGCCACAAACACCGAAACATGTAAAACGTCAATTATAAATAATCCAAACCATGGGACCCAGAAGAAAGATCTGAGTGTCATGATCTCAAAAGTAAAAACACCAAAGGCCGAGGACCAACAAAGAACGAAACGTGGAAACCGAGAACAATGAAACAGAACTAACAGAGAATGAAGCAAAAATACAGCTGATGAACGAGGAAAAAACAAAGCTCCCATCGGTAAGGAACCAAGAGCAGAAGAAAGTAAAAACAGAAACGGAGAAGGTTAACACACCCCTCCCACATATCTCAACAAATACAATCACAGACTTAAACAACCTGATTTACGTAGGCGCCAAAATGGTAAGTATGAAACTCAAATCAGAAAAACAAGCAGGGACTAGCGAGCCGACAACCTGGATGGGAAATAAGCCTAGAAACCCAAATACACAAACATAAAAAAAGAAACCAAAATGATCACCAGGAAGAAAGCAATGTGGATAAAACGGAATATTGAAAATATAACTGGCAGGAAGAGACTAAACAAGAAACAAGAAGAACTGGACCTAAAAATAAAACCAGAAGAAGCGAGATTGAGACAGATATATAGATATAAATCTGAACAATGCAAACAAAATAGAACATTTGAAACTAATGAAAGCCAATTCTACCAAAATGTGAACGTAGGAAAAACAAAAACAGAACGACCAAATCCGACAGAAACAAAACTCTACTGGAGTAACATATGGGAAGAGCGACGAGATCACAATAGAAATGCCGAGTGGCTGAAAGACATGAAAGAAGAGTTACAACAAATAGAAAAAGGAACAGTGAATGAAATCAGCAAGGAAACCCTAAAGAAAACTATAGAAAAAATGGCAAACTGGAGAGCACCAGGACACGACGGGATACATGCATACTGGTTCAAATAATTCACATCCTTACACGAAAGGCTAGCCCAAAACCTGAGAAGATGTATACAGGAAGCAAGCGTACCAGACTGGATGACAAAAGGTAGAACGACACTGCTACAGAAGGACACGGAGAAAGGAACCGTCCCTAGCAACTATAGACCAATCACGTGCTTACCAAATATGTGGAAGATACTGACAGCACAACTGATGGAAAAAAATCTACCACTCCCTGAATAACCGTGGACTCATCCCCGAGAAGCAGAAAGGATGTCAAAAGAAAGGAAAAAGAAGAACACATGACCTGTTATATATAGATCAAAAGATCCTAAAGGAGGTAAAAAGGAGGAGAAATAATTTAGCCCTGGCACGGATTGATTACAAAAAAAGCGTTCGACAGGATCCCCCAAGCATGGATAATAAAATGCCTAAAAATGTATAAAATACTAAGCAGGATGACAAACGTAATAGAAAATGCAATGAAAACATGGAAACTGGAATTGACAGCTGATGGACAACACGTAACAGAAATTAACATACAAAGAGGCATCTTCCAAGGAGACTCGCTATCACCACTACTCTTCATCATAGCCATTATGCCCTTGAACAGTATTCTGAGAAAGCACCAAGCTGAATACAAGTTCTCCAATACAGAGGATAAAATTAACAACCTGATGTAAATGGACGATCTGAAACTTTTTGCGAGGACCGAACAGGAGCTAGTATAATTAACACTACCAGGATCTTCAGCCAAGATATCCAAATGGAATTTTGAATAGAAAAGTGCGCACAACTAGTTATAAGAAAGGGAAAACTGGAAACGACAGAAGGCATGGAACTACCCAACCAAACAGAAATTAGGGCACTAGGGGAACAAGACGGCTATAAATACTTGGGAATTCTGGAAGCGGACACCATCAGAGCAACAGAAATTATAGAGTGGACAAAAGAAGAACTGAAACAACTCGACCAGGAAACCAGTAAACTTATGACAATGAATAATGCACTACACCCAAAGGACGATATTGACAGACTCTACGTGAAAAGGAAAGACGGTGGGAGAGGACTGATCTGTATAGAAGACTGTGTGAAGGATACACAAAAAGAACTAGAAAAATACATAATGCAAAACACTGAAAGGATAATTATGGCAGCGAGAGTCACTGAAAAAAAACCCCAACAAAACAGAAAACAGAGAGACAAACTACAAAACGAGAAAAGAGAAATGGGAAGAGAAACAAATCCACGGAAGATTAATAAGAATGACAAAAGATGAGAATAGCGAAAACACCTGGACATGGATGCGAAAAGGACATATAAACCGAGAAACTGAATCTCTAATAACTGCAGCACAAGATAACTCAATAAAAACCAACCATATCAAAGCAAGGATTGATAAAACACAATAAAACAGCAAATGCAGACTCTGTGGACAAAGAGACGAAACAATAACCCATGTAGTAAGTGAATGCATCAAACTTGCCCAAAAGGTATACAAAAACAGGCATAATCAAGTGGGGAGGGTGGTACACTGAGAATTGTGCAAACGACTGCATTTTGAGCGTACAGACAAATGGTGCAAGCATAAACCTGCGACATCACTCGAAAACGAGAACCACAAAATCCTATGGGACATGGACATACAGACGGACAAACCCATCCAAGCAAGAAGACCAGATGTCGTAATTTTTAACAAGAAAGAAAAATTCTGTCAAATTGTAGACTTTGCAGTCCCAGCTGACCACATGGTGTGTATGAAAGAAAAGGTGAAACGAAGCAAATACACAGAGCTAGCCAGAGAGTTAAAAGGGATTTGGATGCTGAAGAAAATCAAAATAGTACCGATAATAGTATGGCACTAGGAACAATTCCGAAAAACTTCAAAATAAGAACGTCAGTAATTGGAATCAATAATAGCTGCAAAAGTACAACGACTAACGATAATGAAAACGACTGAAATATTAAGGAAAACCCTTGAATGCGGAGAATAATACAAGAAGACAATATAACGAATAAGCATTACAGGGAATGAAGAACACGTAAACTGCAGATCTACAAGTTCTACACCCCCATCATGCATTCCCCCATTGTTTCATCACCGTTCCCCTCAATAAAAAAGTGATACCAAAGGGTCAAGAAGGGTCAATAAGGACTGAAGACCGAGTAGCGAGTGCCAACCAGACCTCGGCTGGACAAGCGCAAAGACAACTGGGACCTTGGGGAGGCTGAGTGCCACTCAAATTCCAGTATAAGCCAATGGCCACTACCAGCGATAAATCAATGGTAAGCGGCTGTTGCGATTATGTAAATTCATTTTCAAATGCTATCGAAGGAGGTGGAGAGAGCTGGACGTCTGGGAAGACTTGTTGTCACTCAGATTCCAGAGAGCACCACAGGTTTCCAATCAGATCGTTTGTTGACTTGTGTGAAAGCTCCATGTGAGCCAATAATAATAATAATAATAATAATAATAATAATAATAATAATAATAATAATAATAATAATTCTATCAGCTTGAAGTAATATTTTAGCTCTGAACACCAGATGGCGTCATCCATTGTATGAAGTAATTTTCATAAACATTCCCTTAAAAAAATGGCCAATTCTGATGGTTACTATAAAAAATACAACTTTAGCTTCCTTTATTTGGTCCTTCATTCCTCATATTCCATGACCCATATTTTTCTGACAAAGAGGGAAGAATTGCTGTTTTCTGGAGCATAATCTATTTTATCTACTACACATCTGTGGCAACGTTTTAATTCTAAAATTTTCCTCGTTTTATCAAGTAGCTTTATGCTTTGGGTGGAATGATTTCCATTTAAAAATGGGCAGTTCTGATGATGACTGTAAATCCTAAATCCCGCCTTTCTTATTTTCTACAATAGTCCTCACATTCCACGAGTGATATTTCTGAGAAAAGGGGAGATTTACTGTTTTCTGGTCAGAATCTGTTCCATCTAATACGTTCTAGACCTTGAGCCATTATTTTCTTTAGCTGCTTACATCAAGTGGCTTCATGCCTTGTCTGGAGCGATTTTCATTTAAAAGAATACATTCCCAGAACCTATTACGTGGGTAAACGGATGATATAAAACGTATTCTACATATTTGTTTGTAAACGCGAGATATAACACTTGCTTAAGACATCGCCTTAAACGGATCAAGGTAGAATTTATCAGCATTTATTAATTACTATCAAGAGGAGGTTTTTTTTTCTAATTTGTACACATTTAAACATAGCAAGTGTGTAGTTTTATCTCTAAGTTTTCTTTTAAAAATATCATCATTTTTTATTGAATAGTTTCTATTCAATTGAATTATATCGAATTGAATTTAGAAACAGAATTGACAGGTTTTTCCTCTGGAGATGAACTGCGATACTTAAAAAATAATTTCTCGTTTTAATATGTATTTATATCCGTAAGCATATATATATATATATATATATATATATATATATATATATATATGTGTGTGTGTGTGTGTGTGTGTGTGTGTGTGTGTGTGTGTGTGCGTGTGCGTGTGTGCGTACTTAAGCATATAGGTGTAACTCTATAAACAGGTGCATACTTACATGTATTTATGTTTACACACACATATATATATACATATATACACATATATATATACATGTACATATACTTATAACTCTGTTTATGTAATATATAAATGTAAATCTATAAGTATTGTACATAGTATATATACATATGCCTCTATATTTACGTGTGTATGTTTGTTTGTTATGCACTTACATATATAAATGCATATATATTTCCTAACACATATTTATAAATGCGAGCAGTGCAATTGTGTATATATATATATATATATATATATAAATATATATATTTATATATATGTATATATATATGTATGTATATATATATGCATATATATATGTATATATATATATATATATATATATATATATATATATATATATATATATAAACAGAGAAGGAGAGAGAGAGAGAGAGAGAGAGAGAGAGAGTGGGGAGATTATTCTATTTGTACATAAAACTTCAAAAACGTGCATAGTTAAATATGTATATATGTATATATATATATATATATATATATATATGTGTGTGTGTGTGTGTGTGTGTGTGTATGTGGGGGGTGATGCGTACTTTTATGTGTATTTCACATCTAAATCTTTTTAATAAACACATTTAAACATATATGGCGTTTATGCATATACATGTATGTGTGCATGCATGCATGGGTATGTGGGGGCGTTTGTCTGGCAACTGCTTAAATAGAATACGCATGTATATAAGTAAATTATTCCGATTCGTGCACTGAATGTTTGAATGTTGATGCAACCGCCAAAAAATACAGGAAATAAATTTCAACCGCACATTCATAAATATCATAAAAAACATACATTTCGACATAATTCGATCTACTTTTCTTCGCCATTTTTCTTACTCCCTTCCGCCCCGTGTTCTCTGTTCCCAAGCTGATGATGGATAGATTCTTCTTTTATTCGACCCTTTATCAACATGACTCAGTATTGGTCAGCTTCCAAAAAGAAAAAAAAAAAAAAAATATATATATATATATATATATATATATATATATATATATATATATATATATATATATACGGAGACAAAAAGATATGCATTTATTTTATCTTTTTATCTGTCATCCCCATCCGCTATAAAAAAGAAACTCTAAGTGAAAGCTTTCATTGTGTTCCCTCTTAGACTTGTTGATGGATGGTAACGTAATTGTTTTATGGTTTTATGCACCTATTGTGTTTTTATTATTAAGACAAATGTATTTTGAATTATCAATGCTAACACTGTACAATGAAATAGAACAATACAACTGAATAAGACATTAATATCACGTGATAAATATTAAGCTGATATATCTAAATATTAATTTACTTGTCCGTGCATCAAGTTTCACAAAAAAAGCAAAAAACGTCATCATTGTAAACATTAATTAATGAGAAAAGAATTACCTCCCTTTATAGTCGCCATTTTTTTTATCAGCAAAAAATCATTAAAACCATTTCCTCTCTAAAGATTTTCTAAAAAAAAAAATAAAAACATCTGTTTATGGTTTCACATTGTCTATTTTATTTTAAAATTAAAAAAAAAACAACTTATATTGAGAGAAGTTTGTAAGTTGTTTTCTTTATTATTATAGTTCTTTTTAAAAAAAATTAATTAATGTGCAAGCGAATTGACATCTGTTCCTTTATAATTAATATAAAAAATATTCAGAAAAAAAAATAAAACAATGTGTTGTGTGGTGAATTTTCATTGAAAATAAAATGAATTTTTAATATCAATTTTTAAAAATTATAAAGTTTAAAAATTTGATTTTAAAAATTCATTTGTAGGTTTTATAAAATTGCTAAAATTGTTTTTTAATTCATCGTTATTTTTTTTATTAGTTTTATTTATAAAGTGTTTTCAAAATTTTCAACTACGGTGGAATTTCTACAGGTTTTGATACGATGGACTTTTCACGGCTTTACTAAACGAAATCTAATATCCTTCTATCTGATTGGTTGGTTGGTTGTTTTTGTTTTACGGCATATCAACCCTTTTCGGGTTATTTAATGCCGAATCCAAAGATTTTGAAGAAAAAATGTTTAATAGAATACATTTGTTGTTTTCAAGTCGGTTTCTATTAAACCCATAGTTGGAACCCTAACAGGTACTACCACTCCGGATCAGAGTGGATCTGGGAGCAATGGTGAGTAAAGGGTTGCTTCACACTCCCCAAAGTCCACAAGCTGGGGCCTCACCACTGGATATAGTTTAAGGTCATATCCAGGACCCCCATTGAGGGACTTTTACCCTCTGCAGGGGGGGGGCAGTCGGTGTATTCTAATGCCCCACCGACAGGGCCCCTTCTATCTGAATCCGAAAGTATACTATTACTTAGATGTGAATTGAACTATCTTCTAATAAAAAATTGTACGGCATAATCCCGATGACATACTTGTTTTCGTATGATCACCGAAGTTAAGCAACGTTGAGCCTGGGCAGTACCAGATGCGTGACTAATTTGGGAATTTCACTCATGGGAGGACGTCGACATCTCCCTGCAGGAGTTGCAAAAACCTCACGTCGTCATCTACTGAAACGGGAATATACATGCGACTGGGAGCCACTAGTGAATTTCATACGCCCATGAAACTTTCTCCTTTGGAGGAGCCTGCTTCACCTGCATAGGTTTGTGCTGTTTTCATTCTATAATACTTAATTACTTTGGCTATACTATTGCAATTATTAATGATAAGACTTGATATATGTCTGAAGCCAAAACTATAAGATTATTTATTTGGATTGTACTATTATATTGTACCCATGGGAATTCGAGAGAACTTGAAAGTCTGAGAGCGGCTATGCTCAGTTGTCTAAGGTCTTTGTGCATAAGGATTGGTCATAATAAATAGGCATGCGGATATTTTCCCTACAAGTAAACACAGACGAAATATTCAAAACCATCTAGTATTCACCGCTAAAATAATATCTCCTCGGTGTGACTAACCACTAGTGTTGGGACGATTAATCGGAATCGGGAATCGGAAAAATTTCTGCCGACTTTTCGATGCCAAAACAATTCTTTTCATTGTCTTTTTTATTTGATTTTGTTTAAAGCAAAATCTTCCATTGCTGGTAATAATGATAAAATAATAAATATTTATTTATTTTAAACGATAGATATCTCCCCCCCCTCCACAAGCATATTTTTTTTCTTTAGGAAAATATCTGCACATTTATTTACATTAGGTAAATATCTGCACATTTATCATTTGTTCCTACGGTAATCGGCGAAAAAAATACAGCGATAGAGTTAAATATTTAGAGAGTTATCAAAAATCGGATCAGAATCGGTAATTGTATCGAAATCTGGAATTTAGTACGGAATCGGTAATTGTATACGAATCGAGAAAAATATTGAGATTGTCCCACCACTACTAATCAAATGTTGTAACTTCTATAAGTTATGATTCCTCAATAATAGTACGAAAGTGGATATTCCACCAGACTAGATGAATTCCCGTCTGGAATGCAGTAAAACAAACAGTCTACAGAACGATATAAAATGCTATAATTAAATGGTCAATTCTGGTAAGGCCAATTATGTTCTATACGGCATAATCACGCTTGAGACACTGGCTCTAGTCAAATAAAAGTTAAGCAACGATAAGCCTGGTCAGTACCAGACGGATGACCAGTTGGGACTTCCTGGTGCTGTATGTGCTCTCTGCTCATCTCGGCATTGTTTTCAGTCGTCCTTGATTTTCCTTCCAACTGGACTCAAGCAGTGCCGATTCAGGAGAGGTGTGGTCGAGAATTGCGTAACCCTTGCCACATAATTACACGCACAGTTGCCCCTACAGGGGGTATCCTTTGTCTTTCGAGACTGAACCGAGGTGTTGAATTATGTTCTCGACTGCTTTACGAACTTAGTGTTTGAGACAAGAAGGATAGGTTTAATGCAATATTCGAATATCTAAGTATTTTATCTAGCGATTAGGTATGAACCCCGAGAATGGGAGCCCCTTGATTTCGACTGAAAACAAATGAAACTAAATAGAGATTTAGTATCCGTCTATCTGAAGCCGAACTATTCTGGCACTTTGAATAATACTTGAATGCTCATTTTGAGAAAACTTGAATGCCTATTAGAGATTGTACCCGAGTATCCAAACTTTCTCTGTATTTTTTTTTTTTTTTTGTCTGAAAAACCTGACATAGGATTACTTTTTTCTTCAAACACACCCTGACTAAATATTCAAACTCACATAGCATCTTCGGCGCAAATAAGATCTCGAAATGGTTAAACAACACTGGTTTATAGGATGAATGGTGCACCTTCTCCGAGTGGTGTTTCCTCATTTAACAGCGGGAACTTGGATACTCCACTAGGAATGCGGAATAATTTTCTTGGAATCCAGGAATACCAAGAGAGCACAAGAACAGTATGTTATAAAAAATTTAAATGGTCAATTCGGAAAAGGAAATTATATTCCCAAATTCTTTAACAACTTATGTTTGAGGGATAAATAAATAATTTTATATATATACTAGCAAAAATACCCCTCGTTGACTGGGTTCAAAAACAGCCTACAGAAAATGGACTCTGATTTATGAAAGTATGATAGGTTATGAAAAGGAAGGGTTGTAAAGAGATAGCTTCGAATTTGGGGGTATCAAAAACAAAGCAGAATATGATGAAAGTAAAAATAAAATAGATAAACTCCATAATTTATTATACCATACCTGTTCACACTGAAACACTTATCACACTATTCTGTGGATCTATATTAAAAAAAACCTTGTTAACCTTTGTGACATATTTCCATTCTATGAAGGTCAGGCGCGAACGAACACCCCATAATTTTATTATATCATATTTCTTCAAACTGAAACATAATTATCAAAGTATGCTTACGCAGATAGATATGAAAAGTCTTTATTAAAGTTTGTGCCTATTTCCATTCTATGGAGGCCATTATTATACCATCCCTATTTAAGTTAAAACATACTTATCAAAGTATTCTTATTTACATCTATATCAAAAACACTTGTAAACGTTTTTTATTAAATTTTTAAATTTTTTATTTCAGTATTTTATGGACCAGACGTGAACGCAGACCACACAATTTTAATGAACCACCGTTCTGCCAGATCAAACATACCCATTCCTGTGTCTCGATACATCTTCTATCAGTATATGTAATCAGTATTTAAAATAGTCAACCATATAGGAGCCTATTCGTGACCAGACACATACACACACACACACACACACACACATACACGGACAAACACACACACAGAGACATTCAGCTTTATATTATATTATATATATATATATATATATATATATATATATATATATATATATCTTGGCAGTGCTTCGCAAACGAAGATTCTATGAAGGGGGTTTTCCACGTCGACAGCAGGCACGCAGTATGTATGTTGTGTAGTTGGAGTCTTTTAAAGGGGTAGGATAAGCACATTCATATTTACTAGAGACGGTGGGCATGTATGAGGGGGAGAAGAGAGAGGAATGAGAGAGACATTTATACATTTTACAGTTTGTGGTTCTTATAACATATATTTAGAGAGGAGGGTCATGTCATCAGTTGTTATGATACAGGAGGGGCAGCCATAACTTAGATGGAGAGGGGGACATATTTCTTGGATAGGGAGGGGGACTCATTACTTAGATGACGGGGGTTTATACACAAAGTTCATTATAAAGATGAGTGGGCACAATGTTCATATAAAGGATGGTTCACATTACTTTTAATTGTTGAAGAATGACACAACACGAAGACGCAGTTACAAAATATGATGTGTTCTTGTATCACATTCGACCGCAACGATGATTACATCCAAGAATTCAAAGTCGACTACATAATTAAAACTTCCTCCCTCGCTTCCAAAGGGGACTGCCTTCTATGACGATATCGGCTTTGTCTCTAAATCGAATCTCGACCCTGTCTGTCTAAAACTAGCAAACTATATTGAGAATTCATTTCTCCATGACGTCATACTGCGTCTGGCCGCGTGATCGGTCCACGTGGTCTACAAACAATGAATTTTCTCTAACCTATTTTTCGACCTAACTTATTTTACAACATATTTAAATTTGCTATTGTTCGTACTTCTAAATGACCTTATTTTAATTCAGTTTTCATAAAAAGAATTGAACAATCAAAATTCCTTTTGCTCAAACATATTTGTTATTTTATATTAATTTGAACAATGCGAATTTCTTCCTGAATCTATTTCCGAACCTTGCTTACCAGGTTCGAATCTCGGTATATCTAATCTCATTTTTACTTATTCAATGTTTTTCTTACTAGAAAAGGGAGGGACTTTCTTGTAACACACACACACACATATATATATATATATATATATATATATATATATATATATATATGTGTGTGTGTGTGTGTGTGTATATATATATTTATATATGTACATATATATATATATATATATATATATATATATATATATATATATAATAAATCCCCGAAACAGTGTTTCATGATAAACAACTGATGATCCCTTGAAAAATAAATTATTACTGATACTATAGTGAATTCGTGAGAGCAAGATGATGCAGTGATTGCAAGTGATTGAATAACATACTGAATAAATAGTTTTCTGACGAATGATAAAAAACCTTTTGCATAGTTTTAAAGGTTAAACACTTCCTTGACTACATATATATATATATATATATATATATATATATATATATATATATACATATATATATAGTAAGTAGTAAGGTAGTAAGTTATACAAATATATATGGCAATTAAGCTACACAGCACATTCTGCGTTTCATCCATGCTAGGATTCGTCAGTGGATGAAACGCGGAATATTCTGCGTAGCTAAATTGATATATATATATATATATATATATATATATATATATATATATATATATATATATATATAATATATATATATATATATATATATATATATATATATATATATATATATATATAACTTACTACCTAGCTCTATTTATGTATTTAGAACTGTTGAAGTAAATACTACAGGTTTACGCATGAAATTATACTTTCTTATATTAATTTATGTGATTAAAGGAAGTAATCATGTATATATATGTATGTATGTATGTATATATATATATATATATATATATATATACTTTATATATATAGATATATATAGAGAGAGAAATACTTATATATATATATATATATATACATATATATATAAAATTTAAAATGAGGCGGAAAGATAAGAGGCTCGACGTTTCGCCCGTTTTATGCGGGCTTTCTCAAGGGGGGAGTCAATGACGAGAGGGTCGAATATTTAGGGCTATATGCGCCGTCGTCTAATTTGTATTCGTGTGTATGTATGTACACTCCACAGGTAAGTATTTGATGGAGAAATAATAAGTGTCTAGTTTTAAATGGTGTTGAAATAGTGGAATCTTAAAGATG
This sequence comes from Euprymna scolopes, assembly GCF_053919585.1. Lineage (NCBI taxonomy): Eukaryota > Metazoa > Mollusca > Cephalopoda > Sepiida > Sepiolidae > Euprymna > Euprymna scolopes. The sequence goes on along the minus strand of NC_136499.1, from coordinate 119,273,391 downwards.
GTATCGTTAATCAAATTCCAGAGAAGACAAACGACTGTTTATAGCGAGAAATAAATGGTAAACTGCTGTTGCTATACTGAAAAATGATTTGCAAATGTTATCGAATGAGGTGTGGTGTGAAGAGGATGATGGGCGTTACTCGGACTCCTAATGAATCTCACTTGTTTTTTGGAGTGAGCAATCGTTGATAATAAATTGAATGAAGACGCTCAAATAATAATAATAACTTCGCTCTGTCCATCAGTTGAGCGGAATCCCCACTCAACTAACATCGTTTCTGTATTTTCTGTTTAATATATTCTTCTGTACAGCATAATCACGTTGGATCATCGAAGTTAACCAACGTTTTACATGGTCAGTACTAAATGGATGACCATTTGAAAATTCCAGGTTCTGTATGTGTTTTTCATTTCATTTTTATTGTTTCCAGTCGTCCTGGGGGTTTCCTTTCCACTGGCCTCAACCAGTGCCTATTCAGGAAAGGTGCGGTTGGAGTTTCCGCAACCCTTACCACACAATAAGTGATAAGCGTTAAAAAGGATTCAAATGACGTAAAATATATAAATAAAAAGTTTAAATCCTATTTTCCAGAGAAAATAAAAGGGACAATACATTGAAAATCTCAGTCACTACCGAGTGCATGTTAACAATGCGGAGCCTTGCATTGGAGTAAGGCTTGCCTATACCGTACAAAACCTTGCTGGACTTGTAACAGAATTCAACAGAAAAGCTTCCATGTGTAATATATTCGCTGCCGTCGGTCGTCTAAAAAAAATCTAAGAATTAACTTTTGTCATTGTCTCGATATATATACTTGGCAGCGAAATAAAACACACACAGCTGGTTTTAAAATATTTTGTTTATTCAGATCAACCTCTTCGATTTCAGAATGACAGTTATGGCATCAGGGAAGGCGGGCACGACAGGAGGTGCTTGGCAGGGGAGAAAAATGGGTCGCTTGTTCTGCCTGTCACTGCCGTTCTTTCCTCTTCCCGCTCTATATCTTTTAATTGTATTTATTTATTTATTTATTTTTTGCAAAATGTATTTCACCACGTATTTTCTTGAAATGTCGGTCAATTTCGCTGACTTAACCTCCGGGGATTCAACGTCTCCAATTAAGACTTCCTTGACATTATTCCCGAGGAACCCTGGTCCAGGATCTGAACAACTTTCCTTCGACGTGATTCCCGAGGAACCTTTCAAATATCCAACAACATATTAGAACAAAATAAAAAGACGGAAAAACATAGTTAAACATGTGCTAGTGCTATTATTAAATGCAAGCATGAACTTTCAGTTAGAGTCGGTATCAACCATAAATTTGAATACATGGAAAAAATTAAATAAACCTACCAATCTAAAGTCTTGCAAAACAGTCAGAACGGTGGCTAGGTCGAAAATAAAATTTTAAGGTGAATTAAGCACTAATGTAACATTAAAGGGTACGACAAAGAAATTAAAAGCGTTCAAGTTAAAAGGCGGGCGCCATGATAATTTTTGTTAATGACTATTGTTAGAGTTAAGTCAGATACATGTTAAACTCGTTCCATTCAGTTGTTAAACATTGACCTAATTCAAATCTAATGTTCCCTCTTGCCAAACGTTTACAAAAACACTCGACTAGCTACAACCACTGTATACGATTTCCCCACTCTCTATCTGTGTTTAAATCTAAACGCAGATTCCATGAACAAAGCTTCTTTCTCAGAAGTGTCCGCCTGTGGAACACTGTTCCACAGGCATGTTCCTCGATTGAATATAAAATGTTTGCTTTCAAATCCAATGTAAACAAGTTTCTGGTATAGCCGTCCCCACTATTATTCAAAGTCTATCCAATCATTAAGGATTACTACACTACTACCTTATATCCATTGACTCTTATCCTCGAGTGGCCTTCGAGCCTTGATAAGTGGTAACTCCCAAGTAAAAAAAAAAAGGTGCTTAAACTATAATTGGTGTTCGTTTCCCCCTTTTTCGACAGCTGATTTATTGTTGGAAGCTAATGGCCCTACGGCTTAATTCGACATGCTTTTTAACAATCGACACCCGAACAATAAAACATACATCACGACTGATGGTTTAATCACGCGGGAAAGTTAAACAAATCAATTCAAGTGCTTTCATTTCCGTCGTGTGTCGTCCAAGAAGAAGGCAATGCCGGCAGATTTTCAACTTGATAGAAATAAAATCGGTAATAAAAAAGAAAAGATGGCGAAGAAAATGAATGAGACGCGATCCACGATAATTACACGAACGGAAATAATCTATCAAATGGAAATCAGTTTGCTCGAGCCGAGCAGCAAATCATGAAATCAACAAGAAGAGTTACACTGATCAATTAAAATTTAACAGCGCTTGTAGAAACCCCTACTAGCAGGATGAGCCGACGTTGCCCGAGACTGAATGACGATCAACGAATGTTTCATACTCCTAATATATATATATATATATATATATATATATATATATATATATATATATATATTGTCATCCAAATCCGGGAATTCGTTCATATTTCTAATCAAATCGATTGATTGCCTGCTATAGTTGTGGACCCATCGCGATGTACCGGCATGAAGTTTTACATGCCTCCCCGCATTGATTAGTCCGCTATATATTGCATTGCACATTGCACTGTAGAGAACCTACAGTTTATTTTATAAAATGATGTTTTATATATAATTGCTTGAATAAACGTTTAAAATGAAGACGTCAAATATCACACTTTAGTTGTGGTCTAAATAGAAACTTTCATTTCGAACGCGTCCCTGTCATATCAAAGGACCAAAAGCCAAGAAGAATGTGTTTTCTTGGACTTAATTACAGGTTGCTTGCTTCGTTAACTTTAACGCCATGTTTCCATTTTAACCGTTCCATAAGAAACGATGTCCCGCCTAGAGTTTCTCTACGCGTGATCTTCTAAGCGAGGAAATCCTAACTTCTGTTGACAATAACAGATCAAGCGCTTTGGTCTTTTACTCTGGACGACGCCGTTCTCATCAACCTGGATGGTCATCTTGTATCCTCTCTCTGTCTCTCTGTCTGTCTCTCTCTCTCTCTCTCTCGCTCTCTTTCTTTTTTTCTTTTTCTTATATTCGACAGCCCCATTCACTACACGCGCTAGCTGGCTTCTCCATAATTACAGATGATGGTTATGACAGATACATGATATCGAACTAAAACAGCCGGACAATTTAAAACCAGCCTAGTCTCCTCCGCTCCTCACAATGAACGAACACGACGCGGCAGTGACACAACGAATTAAGCAACTGGAACGAAAATAGACGGACTTGCACAATCTTTGACAGTGATAACACGCTAATATACACACAAATACGTACACACAAACACACACACATATATGTGTATGTGTGTGCGTTTTATTATTAATATCATTATTATTATTATTATTGTTTTTATGTAAATACAGTCATATCATGTTATGTGCAGACCGTTTCAGTCATATTTGAGCTCATCAGGCAAGAAGAATTAAAATACAAAAATTAAAAAAGATTCAAGACTATTTTCAAATTTTGACTTGTGTGAAGCAAAGTTAAGGTTCTTATAGATTGAAATTAATTGCAAAAATCAAATTTCCGTTAATGAAGGGAGAGTTTAAAAGAATAGTTTGAGGGAAAGTTAGAGAGAGTTATAAAAAAGGTGGGGCAGTGTAAAGATATATAGGAGGTATGGATACACTAAGAGTAAGAAAGGAGAAGCGAGGGATATATATATATATATATATATATATATATATATATATATATATATATATATATATATATATATTAGTCCGAAAGAACAGGACACAAAATGTTTTAAATAATAATAATAATAGACTTCATTTAATCACATAAATTAATATACGAAAGTATAATTTCATGCATAAACTTAGTACTTATTCAACAGTGCTCAATATATAGGCAGAACTAGGTAGAAAGTTGGAAAAATATAATAATTGCCCTATATATTTTTCTAAATATTCAAATTACCTTCTTACGTATGTTTTGTATCGGAATGTCTCTGATAAGTACCGAAAACGAAAAATCCGATAAAATAATGAATTCTGATTTTGACCAAAGTTAACATTTTTATACTACCTAACACGACGAGTTCATTTTAGAAGTCTTTCATCCCACAAGCAGAACGGTCCGGCCTATAAAATCATCTGGTGTTTCTTTTCCAAGACATGAGTACGTACGGGATAAATGTTTCTTTTTAGAGCAGAATTAAAAAAGGATACTTGACTCTTGCACAAATAATTTTATAAAATCAACAGTGGATTCCCAAAGGTGTAAGTTGCGGACTAACTCACTGTGGGGAGGGATGTGAAGTTTCCTTCCGGCACACTGCGGTGGGGGTTTCTAACTGTATCAGACACACTATCGATTAGATTAAAAATGGACGATTGTTTAAATAACAAAAAGAGTATGGGAGGGTAGAAAATTCGATCTCGGACAACGTAATTTTTCTACTCTCTCTCTATCTATCTCTCTCTCTTTCTCTCTCTATCTATCTATCTCTCTCTCACTATCTATCTATCTATTTATCTCTCTATACACACACACACACACACACACACACATATATATATATATATATATATATATATATATATATATATATATATATATATATATATATATATTCAAGCAAATATTATTAAAAGCAGCGGAGACACTTTGCTTTATGATTCTTTTTATTAATTTATCGATTTTCTGTATAATCTTGTTAATATCAAAATCAAAAATATTAATAAAAATACCATAACTGTTGCTATCACGAGCGTTTTCGATTCGATCACCAACCATCATAAGTTGTTGAAGTAAGAGTGCTAAAAAGCGAAAATGAGAATTAAAGCTAAAAACTAAACTATACAGTAAACGGCGTTAGGTGAGTCGATGAAAAGTGGATTAAAAACAAAGGTCGATTAAAAATTTAAGTATTAAAATCGGCAAGTTCGAGGACGCCGTTAACCAAGTCCGTTTAATACGAACTACGCAAGACATTTTAGAACGCTACTGCTTTTCTCGAATGCGATATCATTTATAGTGGGTTGAAGTGTATATATGACGCTTCAAGAATTTTGAATTTTTTAATATGATTTTCATGTTTTATAATATATATGTTGTCAACGAGGATCTTTCTAAGACAGTTATATATATATATATACATATATATATACATATATATATATATACATATATATATATATATATATATATATATATATATATATATATACATATATATATAGCCTTTGAAATTTGAAAAAAATCACTCGACCGCCGGTCGAGTGTGAGGGAAAATGTACTTGCCTAAAAATATTTTTACTCTTCCGACTTTATGTCTTTGTTTCAGTCAATAATAGTAAATAATTTTACAACAATTCAAGAAATTACCGTGTGTATAATCTTACAAGAAAATATTTGTTTAACTCTTGTAAATCAACTATTTTATTACTAAAAACATTTTAGTAGATATTCAACAAAACGTTAAAATACAACACCAGTTTCTTTATATAGCATCATTCATAGTATTGCTCCATAGAAATAAGAATCATTTCTTCAGATGCTTGACGGAACGATGCGTGTTCTTCCTCTTTCAAATGTTCGTCTTTACTTTTGTAAGCATGAAGTGTATGTAGTTGTAGCTTCGAAGAATTGCTTTCCAAATGAATTTCAAAATCAGAGAGCTAAATGAAGGCGACATTTTTACTAAACGCCGAATGTGTAAATTTGACCTCTTGTTGAGCTTTAGCGTGGCCACTCCAACGGTCTCACAGCTAGAGATGAAAGAATTCACAAATGATGAGACATGGGTCATTCTTAGTCACCGCATGTTTGCATGTCGTAAAATAGATGATTTTTCCCGTTTCTTTATTTAAAGAAATTTTATCGACTGGTGGGCGAGTGATTTACGACTTTTAGTCGCCCCAAGAAATTTTCTATCGACTGTGGCGACCGGTCGTATAAAGTCTAAAAGGCTATACATATATGTGTGTGTGTGTGTGCGTGTGTGTGTGTGGAGAGGTATGTGTGCGTGTTTATATATACATATATGCATATATATTATGTACATATATGTATATATGGCGATTTTAGAACTGGAAAAAAATAATTCGAAGAATAACATCGGAAATTACCACAATTTTTTTTATTTCAAGCTTTGTATTTTTTTGAGCAATTGAATTTAAAGAGATAATACTTTACGATTTGAGTCATCATGTCAGCGTCACAGGACACGCGTATCAATCCAAATAAAACTGAGCTATTAAAGAAAGCAAATAATAAAATTCATTCGATAATTCATATTTAAAATGTTAGTATCCATTTCAATATTAAGTTGAATGTAATGACAAAACACAAAAAATAAACTACGATAAATTATTTAGTTTAAAATACAAATAACAGCTAACTAAACGTCGTTTTATTTTTCCGACATTTACCGCCAGTTATTATCTCTCTTAGTAAGTCCCATTTGTTTATATTTTAAACCCTTTTAATCAACACTCGCATATATAAAGATATATATTTAGCAGAATAGACAACTATTACAGACAACTGTTCTAATTATTGTAATTTTTTGTATTTTTAAAAGTAGGGTTTTTTAATGAAAAGATGGTTAAAGAGTTAATCTTGAAACTTAACTGTACTATTTTCTCCTCTTACTCGATATGATGTAGTGGAAGATAGTTCGATGAAGAGTCCACATGATGTTGTTAACTGCGGGGGTTTTATGAAGCCGTATAGGTGACGTGTGGTCGCACATTTTGAAAATCTGGGTAGTTATTTTGTGTATATTCGTTAGAAGTGTTGAGTGAAAATTGAAGAATAAAACATGTATAAATATATTTGAAGCCAAAACTGCAACGCGAATGTTTTTATAAAATAAACGGGTGTGTTTTTTAAAGTAATATATTTCGGAGTAAGACTCCTTTATCAATCTTTTTTTCCCCCTTCTTCCTCGACATGATGTTGTGGAAGATAGTTCGATGAAGAGTCCACGTGATGTTGTTACTAGCAGTTCAGCCAACCTTTGTACTGTTAATTGCTTTATGTTCATATATATATATATACATATTAAAAGTTCGACTCATGTCCAGGTAACCTACATCTAAAATTTCAAGTGTTAGACCTTAAATTGGCGGAGGAGTTTGGTAGAGTCTGCAAAGTTCAACTCTTTCAACTTTTAGCTCTTGACAACAACTTTTTCGCCTATAAAATCTGATTAAAACGCTTGCTATATGTCTGAACACCCGTTATGTAAAATTTCAAATTTTTAGACCCAAAATTAGCTGAATAGTTTGCTTGAGACCGCAACAGTAAAATCTTTTGGCTTTTGTCTCTTTGGCATCCAGATGTTTGGCCAAAAAACGAATAAAAAGCTTGCCCTATGTTTTAATACACTTTATATAAAATTTCAAATGTTTAGACCGAATATTGGCTAAGTAATTTAGTAGAGACTGCAGAGGTAAAATTTCTTTTAAATATGACCCCAATTCTGACCCCTTAACGTTTATTGTTTTGAGCTCAAATCAAAATAAAAGGTTTGATCAATGTTCAAGTAACGTACATCTACTATCACCGTCGGATAAAACTGATCCCCAACTCATTAACAAATGAACCAATGCAGTTATATTTTTATGAACACTTATCCCCACCTACATCTTGAATTCCATATGTTAGACCCGAAATTGGCGCATAAGTTTGGTAGAGTCTTCAAAAGCCAATCTTTCAATTTTGACCTCTTTGCAGTCACATTTTCGCCCAAAACTGATTAAAAAGATAGCTGCATGTCTGAATACCCATTATGTAAAATTTCAAATGTTTAGACCAAAAATTGGTTGAGTAATTACATAGAGACTTCAGATGTAAAATTTCTTTTAACTTTGACCCCAATTTTGACCCCTTGAAATTTATTGTTTTGGGCTCAAATTGAGTTAAAAAGTTTTATCCATGTCCAAGTAATATACATCCAAAATTTCAAGTGTTTAGACCTAAAATTAATAGACGAGTTTGGTAGAGTTTACAAAGGTCAAATCGTTGAACACTTATCCTTTGACAGCGAAATTTCTGGTCGAAAACCGATTAAAACGATTTTCTCAAATCTCAACACTCCTTATTTCAAATCTCGAGTGTGTCAACTAAAAATTGGTAGGGAAATATACGTACACACACACGCACACACACACACATATATATATATATATATATATATATATATATATATATATATATATATATATATAGCAAAATAGACGAACATAAAAAACTTTGATAAGTATTGTAAATTGTTTGTAATTTTAAAATTAGTTTGTTTTTAAAAAAGCAGATTTTTTTTTTTTTTTTTTTTTTTTTACATTTTCACCCCAAACAAGGCACATTGCCACTTTGGTGTAGGGGGCTACTATCAGGGGAAACATCTACTGGGGTACTATGTAGGGATTAGGGCAGCGAGATGTTGGTTCACGTTGCACTTGAACTTATGCATGTCAGTACAGTTGGGGAAGCAGTGACCCGGAACGGAATTCCAAAGTCTAGCAGTTCTGGTGAAGAAACTACTGGAGTAGAAGGATCTTTTACATCTAGGGATCTCTACAGTGTAAGGGTGGGATTTTGCAGCTTGTCGGGTCTGTCGAGGGTGTTCACGTCGTGGGGGCACAAGTGCTTGCAGTTCTTCAGAGCATTCACCATTATAGTACTTGTAGAACAGGCAGAGGGATGCAACGTTTCGACGATGGGACAGAGGCTGAAGTTTTGATGCCAGTTTAGGGCCTATCAGATTTGCGACTCTCTTTTGAACCCTGTCAAGGAGCGAGAGACTAGTAGCCGATGCACCGGCCCAAATATGACAGCAATACTCCATACATGGGCGAATAGTGGCCTTATAGAGGTACAGGATACGTTCGGGTGTTAAAAGTTTTCTAGCACGGTAGAGAGAGCCCACCTTCCTTGCAGCGGCCCTGGCAATGCCCTCGATGTAACTGTTCCAACTCATGTTTCCAGTGAACGTTAGGCCAAGGAGCTTGAGAGACGTACTCTCAGATAAAGAGTCGTTGGCCATTGCTATAGGTGGTAGAGAAGGTTTCTTGTAATTATTGAATGAAACCAGTTTTGTCTTGGTGGCATTGAACGTGACCATCCATTTTTGTCCCCATTCCACTACTGATTGGAGGTCATCCTCTAGTGTTTCTGCCATTACTTTAGATATATGTTCGTTTGTTTTCCTGTCGTGCCTGCTATAGAGTGTGATGTCATCAGCATATATACCCATCTCAGAGGCAATCTTGTCGGGGAGGTCATTTATGAATATCAGGAACAGCAGAGGTCCAAGGATAGATCCTTGGGGCACTCCCGCATTTATATCATATTGTTTAGATGTACGACCGTCGAGGACAACCTGGATTTTTCTCTTATCTAAGAAGGATTTAATTACGTTAAGTATTCTACCAGTGATACCGTAAGATCTAATCTTCCTGAGGAGACCTTCATGCCATACCCTGTCAAAAGCCTTAGATATATCTAGAGCTACCGCTCTTCCCTCTCCCGCTTTGTCCAGTGAATGGTATATGCGTTCAGAGATTACAGTGAGGATGTCTGCCGTGGAACGGGCTTGTCTAAATCCATATTGACGGTCGGTCAGAAGTTTAGCATCTGTAAGGTGCTGGACTAGAGCATGGTTAATTAAGGTCTCAAATATTTTGGCAAAAAGTGGGAGGAGGCTAATAGGGCGATAATTTAATGGGTCAGTTCTTTCGCCAGAATTCTTGAATACTGGTACTACAGAAGCAGTTTTCCAACAGCTCGGAAAGCAAGATTCATTAAGGCATTTGTTGTAGAGTTTGGAGAAAACTGGAGCTACTTCGGCTGAGCACTTTTTTAATAGCACAGCTGGGATGAGGTCGGGTCCACATGCTTTGGAAGTGTCAAGGTTTTTTATGATAGCATGCACCTGAGCAGGGGTGATTTTCAGGTCGTCTAGCGTGGCGTCTGTCCGCATAGGAAATTGAGGTAGGGGGTGGTTTAGAGGGTCCAGTGTGGAGTTTGAGGCAAACCGACTGGCAAGCATGTTAGCCTTCTCGGTTGCTGAGCAAAGAACCTCGTGATTGTTGGTTAGTGGGGGAATTGTTGATTGCCCATTATTTACTACACTGTTGTAGATTTTCCAGAAGTCACGAGTTCCTAGTTTTTGTGCTTCAATGCGTTTTTTCGTGGTTTCCGTAAATTCCCTCTTAGCTGTCGCTATTTCTTTCTTAACGTTACTTCTAGCTTCTATGTACTTCTGTCTGTTTGAACTGGACTTATGTCGATTAAACCTGCGGAATGCATGCTGCCTTTGAGCAATGGCAGTTGCGCAAGTCGAAGTAAACCATTGGGGAGAGTGGGGCTTGCTATAGAATTTCCGCATGGGAACATGCGCTTCGATTGCAGTTTTGAACCATTCAGTGGTCTCGGTTTCACACTGTTCAGCAGGAAGAGAAAAAATATTTCCCCATGGGGCGTCTCTGATAAGATCTCTGATAGCTTCCCAGTCAGCCTTTTTATAATATCTCGTTGTTTTGAGCACTGGCTCTTCAGTTTTGGGTCTAGAGTTTAGGGCGATTTCAACCATTATCACCGCATGATCAGCGTTCCCAAGTGGGCTGTCGGCTTTCGTTACACAATCATCAGGAACTGTGGTCAAAAACAGATCTAATAGTGATGCGTGTTGTTCTTCCTGATCAGGGAAGCGGGTTGGAAAAGTAACAATTTGCGCTAGGGAGTGAGATACAGAGAAGCTATGAGTTGCGCTGCCTGCTGCATCTGTGTAAGTAGAGAATCCAAGCCAGTTTTTGTGATGGACATTAAAGTCGCCAAATACATGTACTTGGGCGCTAGTGTCGAAGGAGAGTGCTGTGTCTATGCTGTCAGATACTTTGTTTATTATGGTGCAGTCTTGGGTCGAGGGAGAGCGATAGAGAAAGTAAAAGTAGCTAATGTTGTGTTGCATGATTAGTCTAAAGCACATAAAGGCTTGATCATCCGTTTCTATGTTTGTTTCTCTAGTCAAGGGAAGGGTATTACGAATGTAAACTCCAAGTTCGTGCATATGTCTGTCAGAGTCCTTACGGCAGAGTGGGAGATATCCAGGCATGTTAAAGTAGTTAGAGGGGATGGAGGAGTGTAGGTTAGTCTCACTTAGTGCTAAGATATCCGGGGTATTTGTTAGGAGAAATGCTTCAACATCAGCTAAATTAGTTTTAAGCCCACGGATATTTGTGAATGCAAGCCTCATGGGAGGAGGCAAGTTGGATTTGTTTGACCCTAAGCCTGGTTTAAGCTTATTTTTAGATTGTACTGTCATCATGTTTTTTTAACGAGTTTCAGTTGGGTTAGGGGAAGCCGAACAGGAGGTTATGCAGAATATCACACATGCATCACAAGTAGACCATCAGCTGACCCTCCATCAACTAGGACTGTGGCCTCAGGAAAGCCCACCGGGGATGAGTGCAGGGTCCCTTTCCATGCGCGCCATGGCACTGCAAACATCCCGATATTATTCAACTGTTGATGGAGCAGCCGCTCTAAGCGCTACCAAAGAGTTAGGGCTCTTGTACTACCAGTCGGAAACAGCAGCCAGTAACTGTCAATCCGGTACCCTCAACCCATCGGAGGAAGGTCAACCCAATCTAATTGCTCAGGCATATGTGGTACTCAAGCATTCTCAAGTGCCCAGCTTTAGGGGTGGGGTGTGTCGGGAGTTGGGAAACGGCGTTCATTGCCCTAGACAAGAAAAAGATCTACCACTGGGTGTTTCTGTCGAATCACTGTGATAGTATCTCTGCGCCTGACTAATAGTCAAAGAAGGAGTATGGAAGCCGGGCGATAGGCAGGATCTATCTACTCCTTAAGCATTTTAGGTTTGCAAACCGGTAATTTGATTGAGTCACCAGCTCTAGGAAGTTTGTCATCCAAGACTGAAGAGGCCTCCCTCCTCTTTGGTTTGGTTTCAGAGTTTTCCTTCTCCTAGACGGATGATCTTGAAAGATCTACTGGGTCCGTCACCACTGAGAGGGTTTGCTCCGCGCCTGGGTTCTAATCCAGGTATTTCTGCGACCCCGCGTGGTTAGTTAATGTTATTGGGTTAGTTTGTAGAGGTTATATCTGCTAAAATAGTTACACTCCTCAAAGTGGATTAGGGACATTGTTATTTCATTGTTACTGGATAAAGAGGTAGAGTAGAGCTCATGCAGTGTAAGCAACTATGATTGTAAGGAGGCTTGTTAGGAGGAGATAATGTGGTTTGAGGCTTTCTTTTTTGTATATATATATTTTATTTTTTCCTTTTATTTTTATTTATTTATTTATTTATTTTTTATTCATGTGAGCTTGGGTCTAGTATAATATTAGAGTGTGAGTAGGTGTTAAGAATTGAACTACGAGTTGTGCCCAAGCTATATTTTAGATGATAGCAGGGCATGAGATGCGAGTGCAAATATAGTACGGGTAAAAACAGTAAGTTTGGAGTCATGTGTAATTTGGTAAATAGATATATGGGCTGGTTTTAGTAGGTAACCTGGTTAAAAAAGGCATTACTATGCTTCCATTTCCATTGTTACTGGGAGAGGGTATAGGTAAAAATTCGTGCTGTGAAAGCAGCTAAATTTGCTACAGTATTGGATTTGGGAGAGACGAGTTAATGTATGGTTAGATATAGTTTTGTAAGTTTAGGAATGGATGATTAGATATGGTTTAGTAGGTTTAGGATAAGGATAAAGTGTTAGGGTATGATTTACTTATTATTAGAAATTCTGATTTGGTGCCCAAACCGAATATTTAGTAAGACTGAAAGATAAGATATGCTCAGTATAGATACAAGAGAACATTTGATATTGAGTACAGTTATACCTGATAGATATAGGTTATTGCATATGTTGTAAATATAGTTAAATATAGATGGATGGATAAGTAGTAATGTATACGAATGCATGGAATTTTGGACACTTTGAGTAAGTTGCCTTTCTTGGTTCTCACTCTACTGTCTGGTAAGCAAACAATACTCTTAATTTAATGAATTTCGAACTTTATTTTCAATTTTCTTTTTAAAAAAATACTCGTTTACTTTCTGATATAAAATATATTCTTTTTACATATATTTTGATAAAAATGGTTGGAAAAACACTAGAGTTTCAACTCGTAGTAAAAGTGCAACTAACTCTGTCGGTTTCCTATCACCGTTGAATAAAACTGATGCCCAACGTATTAACAAATTATCCAATGCAATTATATTTTTATAAACATTTATCCTCACCTTTACTGTTTTGGCATTTCGAAATTACAAACAAAGTATATGACGGATATTTGGAAAACTTTAAATCCTCGTTTTCCTTTGTTAAACGAAATTAGTATTGTCAAGGAGGTAAAAAATTATATGCTTTCAGAAGTCAAAGCAAATAAATAGAAAATCTCTACTTGCTGTCGAAAGAAATTCTGAAAGGAAAAGTTGAATACATTATTTGATATTTCATCATGTTCATGCAAGCTGCCTATCTTAAAATGCAAGAATATTGCCAGACTAAGCATATCATCTGCAATTGCCCTTTGAAAGAGAAACTAAGTTATTTTGTTTGTTTTTTAATTTATTGTGAAGAATACAAACATAATATCTAAATTATACAAATGTTGAAAGGAATGTATTTCTACATTAAATAAATATTGAAAGCCATTTTCTAATTACCATGTAAAATAATTCTTAATTTAATCTATTTAACTGTATTTTTAATAGTATTAAAATTTTATATTTCAGGTTCCTGTGGAAGACTGTGAATGTTTAAAATATCCGAGATGTAAAATAGGGTGCAACGGTGCATTTCAGCTTGGAGATAGAACTGCCATAAAAATGTAGAAAAGAAACAGAAAGATTAATCCACCAAAAGAGTATGAAGTTATAATCACCAATAGTTTCAACATCATATGTTCAGGATGATGTTTCTTTCCATTCCCTCTCGTCTAATTCAACTGATGATGAAGAAGATTATAAAGAGTCAGATAGTTTTCCTAAATGACCTTATAACTAAACAAAAAGTCCAAGGTATTTTTTTGAATTAGTTAAGGGTGGTATATCATCTAATCTTGGAGCCAGTCCTGCCAATGGGTTTGAGGCCTATGTGCCTTCTTATGCGTAATATGGATTTAAAAATATCTATATGGATAAATGCAAAACTGACATAGCAACAGCTAAAATAAAGAGAAATGTCTATGAAAAACAAAATGAAAACGTGGGGAATTTTCTTTGTATTGGAGTAGATGGAAGGATAGGTGAGGACACACTACTCAATAAGGAATTAGTGGAAAAAAATGAAAATAAACCTCTGAAAAAAAAAACAATGGACCTGAACGCAACTTGCCAATCAAAACGGAGACACGAAATGAGAATGAATATTTGACACACAGGATTCTTCCTGACATTGGTACAACTGGGAATGCTTTGCGGAGCAAGTGCCTGATGTATTACACAAATTTAAATATGTGAGTACTATTCAGGCTGTCCTAGTTGACAATACACTCCCCGACAAAATTGCCTCTGAGATGGGTATATACGCTAATGATACTACACTCTATGGCAGGCACGACAGGAAGACGAATGAACACATTTCTAAAGAAATGACAGAAACACTAGAGGAAGACCTCCAATCTGTAGTGGAATGGGGACAAAAATGGTTGGTCAAGTTCAATGCCGCCAAGACTAAACTAGTTTCATTCAATAATTACAAGAAACCCTCTCTACCACCTATACCAATGGCCAACGACTCTTTATCTGAGAGTACATCTTTCAAACTCACAGGAAACATGAGTTGGAACAATTACATTGAAGGCATTGCCAGGGCCGCTGCAAGAAAGGTGGGCTCTCTCTACCGTGCTAGACAACTACTAACACCCGAAAGTATCCTGTACCTCTATAAGGCCACCATTCGCCCATGTATGGAGTATTGCTGTCACATCTGGGCTGGTGTATCTGCTACTAGTCTCTCGCTCCTTGACAAGGTTCAAAAGAGAGTCGCAAACCTGATAGGCCCTGAACTGGCATCTAAGATTCAGCCTCTGTCCTATCGACGAAATGTTGCATCCCTCTGCCTGTTCTACAAGTATTTTAGTGGTGACGAACTGCAATCACTTGTGCCCCCACGACGTGACCACCCTCGACAAACCCGACAGGCTTCTAAATCCTCCAACACTGTCGAGATCCCTAGATGTAAAAGATCTTTTTACTCCAATAGTTTCTTCCCCAGAACCACTAGACTTTGGAATTTGGTTCCAGGTCCCTGCTTCCCCAACAGTACTGATGTTCAGAAATTCATATGTAACGTGAACCGACATCTTGCTGCCCAAATCCCTATATAGTACCCTAGTAGTTGTTGCCCCTGATGGTAGCCCCCTACACCAAAGTGGCAATTTGCCTTGTTTGGGGTGAAAATGTAATAAAAAAAAGAATATTGGCTGTAAAGGTGCACTTGTTACACTTTTAGGAAAAAATAGAATGATATATTCACACTGTTCGTTGCTCCTTATTGAACTTCCGTTCAGAACCCTATTTAAACCTATAGATGGCACCATAAACAGACCTACTACATTCAGTGGTCTGCTGGATAAATAATGTGCAAATAATTGTCATAATGTATACCAAATATATTTTTAAACTGTTGAGAATTCTTTGAAGTTTCATTTTGGAATGGAAGCTATGGATAGCCTTATTTGTGACCAACGACTTATCTGTGATAATACAGTTGATATTTCTAGATGTAAGATAATCCCTAGATTTGTATGGTAGAAAATTGGTACATTAAATCAGGCAAGATGGTTAACTTTGGTCATCGATGGACTAGTGAGGTATCCCACAGAATATTCCAACCAAACTCTATAGTTTGATAAATTTTATTGTTAATTTTTAAACCATTTGCTGGTTTGACATTAAAAAAAAAGTAACACGATCCAATATAATTAGAAATAGAATTATAAATCAGCCTATTGAGATTAAGAGTATAGTACTATCGCCTCCCCAGGAGGGTTACTTGGTTGATAAACGTCTTGTGAACGCAACCAGCTCCCCGGGGAATAAACGATATCCAACGATATCTAACGATATGCACATGTTGGAAACATCAACAAAAACGGGTCGATATACAGGCATATTCCAATCGTCGGCATTAATAGCATGCTGAAATCGAACGCTTGTACAAAATAGCGAACAAATGCATTTTTATAAAAATATATATAATTTAAGATTTAACAAGTGGGGAGCATATTTAGTCGACCCATTGCGTACACACGAAACTACTATATCCCGTGCGTACAGGGTGCAAGCTTCAACTGTTTAAAAACGAAAGGAAATTATATTTTATTCCTTTTTTCAATGAAGGAAGTGAAAGAGAGAAAGAGAGAGAGAGAGGGGGTCATTCATACCTAACATTTAAAAATTTTGTTTTCGTATCCATGAGTTCTTTCGGGTTTGACCGTTCAAATTCTAAGGTCTTATATCGTTTTGCCTTGGTTCAATATTATAAACAAGCTGTCATTCTTGACTTGAGTAATACCAGAACATTTTCAAAATCATTTTAATGCTCTCTTTCTTCATTGAAAGAGAGAGAAAGAGAGAGAAAGAGAGAGAGAGAGAGGGTCATTTTCAAAATCACAAACACCTGCTTACGAATCTGCACTTCACAAGTACAGACCAAGTTAGGCACAAGGTTTATTAATGTAGAACCCCCCAGCTGCCTCAAAAGAGGCTAGGTCATTGTGCCACAAGGGTATTTCATTAAAAATACCCAATATAATGATGACCTTAAACAATATCCAGTGGTGAGGCCCAAGTTTGCGGGCTTTGGAGAGTGTGGAGCCACCCTTTAATTGCCATTGCTCCTAGGTCCACTCTGACCCGGAGTGTTAGTACCTGTTAGGGTCCCAACTATGGGTTAAATAGAAACCGACTTGAAAACAACAAATATATTCTATTAAATATTTTTTCTTCAAAATCTTTGGATTCAGCATTAAATAACCTGAAAAGGGTTGATATGTCGTAAAACAAAAACAACCAACCAACCCAATATAATGCTTTTCCATTACTCGCTGATAATATTTTCTTTTCAATGTTGAAAGGCGATGAACCTGAAGTGAGAGAAGAAAGCATTAAAATAATTTTGGTCATTAGGTAAATTAATATAAATTCATAAAAAACTGGTGTAATTACTTGTGTCAATTTATTGAAGCATTCTAAAGACTCTATCTAATTTAAAATATATTAATGCTGCACAGATTGTATATAAAAATTAAACTCGAATTATTTTTTACGTTTTTTTCTGAAGAGGAAATCCAGCCTAGAAAAGACTGAACAAAATTCCAGTGATCATCGTTAAAACTTTAAATTTTTAAATTTAAGTTACTTGTCATAAATGGAGTTTCTAAGAAGCCATTAACAATAGACATTTCTGAAAAACAATTACAAAATTCAATATTAACTGGTGAAAAGCTTGACTTTCCGGCTTTTCCTTCACATTTTCAAGGCATGGAATGAGCAATCAAGTTGGTAACAGGGGTTTCACAATCAGTGTATGGCTTTGAAGCAAGGGACCGGCACATACTAGCAAAATATCTGTGTCGACAATTAAGACCGTAATTTTCTTGAAACGGGTCATATATGGAACATTTTGACTCCATATATTAAAAATTTGTAAACAATTAATCGTTTTTTTACCATTTTTGTTGCATTTTTTAAATTATAAAAAGAAAAAAAAATGTCAATATATTTCAACAATTACCGCTTGAATAATGGAATTTCAAAGACGACAATGATAAGGTAAGGTAGGGGAGAGGAGCGCAATTTTCAAATTGTAGTTTTGTTATAATTTCCTTGTTTAAATACTGAAATTGCTTGGTTTTCACACCAAATTTTAGCTAAATCTGGCAAAAATTTAGAATTTTTATTTAAAACCTTTCCTGCCAAATGTAGATTCAGGCCTATTTTTATATTAGAATTTAATATTTGCATACACAATTTTCACTACATTATTCTTTTTTATATTTAAAAATAAATTTAAAATTTGACCCTAATATATATATATATATATATATATATATATATATATATATATATATATATACACATATTCTTTATGTATGTATGTATATATATATATATATATATATATATATATATATAGCACTCTATGTATATGTAGGTATGTTCCCTATAGACTCGAAAACTGCTGAGCCGATTTTTATGAAATTTCACACGAATGTACTTCATGTATATAGCAATCTTCTTGGATAGGGTTTGTATCGGAATGTCCTCAAAAAGTTTCGATAATCGATAATCGAATTACTCCGACGAAAGAAACTGGCGAGTTTAACCAAAGTTAACACCTTACGCAGTCTTACCTCACAAGTGCATCTGTGATGTATTATTGCCACACAAGCGAAAGGCCCGACATATAAAATCAACAGTAGGTGCTATTATATGACAGGGGCGCGTTAAGAATGAATGTTTCTCTTAGAGCAAAAGTGGAGTATTATACTTGACATTTTGCACTTTGAATTTTAATTAAAGCTATTATATACAAACATAATTTATAAAATCAATAGAAGGTTCTCTACAGAGCAATGTAGACTAAGGTTTATGAACTAAGTCATGGCATGTGAGATGGCTCCAAGTGAACAGTGATGCATCCCCAACTAGAGCAGGCAATATCTTATAAAAAAAATCCTGTTTATTTTATACAGTAGGTCATTCTGATTATATAGTAGCAAAACTTCTCAAATGCACTTGTGATGTTAGACTGTATAGGGTGTTAACTTTGGTCAAAATCCAACTGTTCGTTCTTTAATAGGATTTTTTGATTATCGATTTTTAATAGTTATCAGAAGTATTCCGATACAAAACTTATTTACGAACATAACACAACTTTTAACACATAAGTTACACGTGTGTAATGAAAACATATTTTATTCAATTAAGAATTGTACTACTTGTCTACTTGACAAGCGGAAGTGTACGGCTTTTATAGCTTGGATTATCAAAGAGGAAATTATCGAGATTCACAACATTCTCCCCCGTCAAATTTCTCACTTAAATGCCCATGCTCCCTACGAGCTCGCGGTGGCCGCCTTGATAATCCATGATTCGAGGCCCGAGTACTCAATCAGTGAGGTTCGTTAGTGTGAGCCTGTCTGTAGGCTCTAAAATACCTCGCTCCAAAATCTTTCCTTCTCAGAGGAGCAGGCCTTTCCACGTCAGTCAGTTTCTGGAGCAACATGTTTTTTCGGTGCTAGTCCTTAATCTGTCAGGGATCCAGCTAGTTGGGATATCCCAAGTGTCTAACGGAGTCCCAACGGAGACTGTGTCATTAGACGACGTGTCAGGGGCAATTTTAGTGTCATGATCTTCTGGAAGGGCTTCGGTGTCAGGAAGGGGTCTGTCCTCAGGGACTGTCTACGGTCCTGGTACATCTCCGGTATGTACTAGGTTTCTGAGAGACACATTAGAATCTCTACCATCTGCATGTCGTAATAGAGCGTACTGAGGGTTTGCCCCTATGAGCTTTACTTCGTCCACCAAGGGATCGTTCTTGGTGTAACGTGCTTGTCGTCTCAGAAACACAGTACCGGGTCGAGAGGGGCAAGATGGAATCGAAACTCCCGTCGAACTCCGTTGCTGAAAAGGTAAACACCTTTCGTGTGGGGTGGCATTCGTGGCGGTGCACAATAGGTATCGACTGACATATAATGTGACAGGAAGGAAATTTTCTCGATGATCAATCAAACATCCATTATTTGATGCAGCCAATTGAACGGTTTTCCAAATAATGCCGTTATATCTTTCGTATTGGACGTTACCCTTAGGGTTGTAGAGATCTATTCGGCTTATAGCTACTCTTCGTCCCTAAAGAAATTATTGAAGCTGATCTGACATAAAAGAAGCCCTTCGGTCCGTCTGTATATAGGAAAGAACTCCAAAGACAGCGAATAATGAACAGAGGCATTGTATAATTGCAGTAGCCGATATGTCTGAGCAAGGGAAAGCAAAAGGAAACTGGGAATATTCACCGATAACAGTTAATATATATCGGTTCCTTGTTTTGATTTGTAGCAGTCCTTTAAAATAAAATTGAGTCTTTCAGACACTTATGTTGCTTTTATCAAAACTCAAGTGTTGGGTTTAACAACAAAGGCTTTATTTCAGCCCACGTTCGGCAGGAATTTGTAATTCCTTTTCGCTCCTCCACTGAGAAAGACAAGTTTCTGCACTTCACAGCATGAACGATTCGAGTAACCCCGGGCCGCAGAGATTGTCATGTAGCGTTCGGAGTTCGTTCCCGCTTGATGCCGTACAGCATACTCTTGACAGTGAATCAGCTGTTAAGTCCTCTTTGCAGGGTCGGTAGTTGACGTCAAAGGAGAAAACAAATAGTTCAATTCTCCACCTCGCTATTTTCTCGTTCTTTATTTTTCTTGTAATCTTAGAGTTGAACATAAAAGCAACTGATTTTTTGGTCAGTAATAAGTTTAAAGTAGGGGCCGATTAGGTAATGTCGCCATTTTCTTAATGCATCGACTATAGCGTAGACTTCCTTTTAACTTGCGGGGCGTCGTCATTCAGCCCGTGAGAGGGTACTTTGAAAAAAAGGGCTTCAGGACGATCGGCTTGTCTAAAAAAAACAGCAGTAGTACAGGCAGACATATCCGTTTCAACAACCACAGAAATAGTTTTGTCTATTGTTGTAATAGCTAATTTCGCTAGATCTTTTTTCAGTCCGTCGAATGCCTCAATGGATTGACAGGACAGAGGAAATGTCTCTACTTGTGTTAATGGATGTATCTTTTCTGCGAAAGATGCAATCCATTAGGAGTAGTGAGCAAACATGCCCATAGGACGTCGAAGGGAAGGCCGATTGTGACAGACAGGCATCTGGAGTAAAAGTTTTAATTGATCTGCGTTCGGTTCTATAAAACATTTGCTCATTGTATACCCCAGTAGGTTTATTTTGTCCAGTCCAAACAAGCATCTGTCTTCGTTTAGGGTAAGGTTGTATTTGTCAACGGCAGACATGAACTGTCTGAGATTTTCCTTGTGTTCCTTTTTATTATGGCCACATACTGTGACGTTGTCAATGTGGGCAAACGTTTCTTCCGTTATGATTTGGTCAACTATTTTTTGGAAGCTGGTTACCCCATTCGTAACTCCAAAAGGAATCCTGCGAAATTGATATAGTCGACCGTTCGCCTCAAAATTTGCGTATAGCTTTTTTCTAGATTTAATGGCAATCTGATTGTATGAGCTTCTCAAGTCCAGAGTGCTAAAGAAACGATATTTGGCTATTTCGCGTATAATTTCATCTATCCTGGATAGTGGGAAAGCGTCCAAAAGAGTAAATCTTTTTATGGTTTGGGAGTAATCTATAATTATTCTCTTTTTATGGTTTTCAGAAGTGGTTATAACTACTTGAACCCTTCAGGATGATTTGCTAGGTTCAATTATACTCTCCGTAGGATTCTTTTTATTTAAGACTTAATGTTTATTATTATTATTATTATTATTATTATTATTATTATTATTATAAATATGATATTATAATAATGATAATAATAATAATAATAATATTATAATAATAATAATAAGAAGAATAAGAAGAAGAAGAAGAAGAAGAAGAAGAAGAAGAAGAAGAAGAGGAAGAAGAAGAAGAAGAAGAAAAACGTCTGCTTCTCACTTCTATGTGCTTGCAGTTTTCAATTAGGTTAGTGGCGTGTGATGGAGTTTTGCTGTCGCCAATACACATATTTTCAATGCAGGCATTGGACCGCCAAACGGAATTTAAATCTGTGAATGTTGCTGAAAAAAATCGTCCCAGTATTATTTCGCAACAAAGGTTTTTTTCTTTTATTACGGATAATTTAGTGGTTTTATAACAGACGTCATAAATAGTAAGTCCACCAAACAATAACTACTTATTTATGCAGACAATGACCTGTTTGCCATTATTACTCTACTAGGGGAACGGGAAAAATACAATTTGCTGGTTTTTATCAAATTTCCTTTGATTAAATTTTCTGAGCTCCACTTATCGAGCAGAACATTCGTAGATCTCTTGCTGATTTTCACTTTTACAATAGTTTTTGAAAGGCAGTCAGGAGAGGCGGCTAAAGTTGCAGATGTATTTTGACCAGTAGCTTTGTACGGGGGTTTAGAAGACTTGCATACCTTTGAAAAATTACCAAGTTTTCCATATTGGTGACAACGAGTATCTCTGGCAGGGCATGAAACTCGTGGGTGTTTAGATAAGTCGGAAAAGTAACAGGTGTCCCTTTTTAAAGACGCAGTGACTGATTGTTCTTGAAGCTTTGTCAGACTATGGTCATGAGGGGGTCAGTAGGAACAGGTGAGTCCAGTGCGGCGGTACGGTGACTAGCTGTAAATAATAACTAGACTGCTGTATAGCACATTCGAAGGTAGACGTTGTTTTATCTGAGCCTTACGTAAACTGTTAATGAAGGTGTACTAAATGTGTTGCTGTTGGGCCTCTAATTCCGTCATTGAGCAGAAGTTGCAAATCCTTTCCCAGTGTCCGAAAGCTCTTAAGGAAATGGTCTAATGTTTCGGTTGATTCTTGTCGGCGAGTCGCAAGTAGGTGCCAAGAAAACATCTCATTTTTAGACTTTATGAAGGTAGCGTTCAGTACATCGATCGATTCTTCACAGGTAACGCAATCCGAGATAATTTCGTTGACTGTGTGAGACAGCAAGTTGGTTAGGGTCGCACACGTACTAATGAGGCGTTCCGGTCTCTGTGAATGCAGAACCGTGATGAAATTTGTAACTGTCTCCCGGCAATATTTCCAGAACTTGTCGGCTGAATAGCTTTCTGGATCTGCTGTAGATCTCTCCTGTCGCATAAATTGTTTCATTCCGAATTGAATAAATTTTAATGAAAACAGGAGAAGAGATTCCGTCCAGTAATCTTTTATTCAATTAAGAATCTTGCTACTCGTCTACTTGGCAAGCGGAACATGTACAGCTTTTATAGCTTGTATTATCAAAGAGGAGATAATACATGTTTACAGCAATATGTATGCAACGTTAAAATGTCGGCGCAACGGTTTTGAAGTCCGTAGAAAACGAATAGAACTGTACGCCTGTGGAACTCTGTTCCGTCTGCCTGCTTCCCTCCGGACTACAACTTGGATGTCTTCAAGTCCAATGTTAACAAATTCCTAATGAACCGCCCCCTTAATTAAACACTTCATCAAATCTCCACACTAACGTAATGTACTTGCAATAACTCTTATCCCTGAGTGGCTTTCGGGTCTTGATAAGTGGTGATCACTGTGTAAAAAAAAAAAAAAAAAAAACGGTTTTGAAGTCCGTAGAAAACGAATGCACACACGCATATCGACAGACACAGACAAACTGCTGTTTATATATAAGAAGAGATTCAATCAACGTAAAATGAAAAAAAGAAGTAAAAACTAGAAAGATTGAAAACAAAAGAAATAAAGAAAGAATGAACAGACAAAAACAAAATAGGAAGGAAAAGACAGGATATTTTGAGCGAGAACGCATGCTTTTTTGTGCGTTTTTTCTTCTTCTTTAATCGCTTGGTTGCTCGTCTGATGGGTAATTTTATCGGACAGGGTGAGAGGGTCGGCACAATTGGCGGACGGGCCTGAGAGCGACATCAAATCGGAGCGAACAGAAGTAAGACAGAGAAACACACAAAAAACAACAAAAACATAAACATAACAAGCATTAACGGTGGATAATTTGACGTGGTGTTTCCTTCCTGACACGATTCTATCTGACTGCTGTAGGAAAACGCCGCTCGGTCGCCCACCCCCACCGCCAATCAATGGTCACTCCGCCTGTTCACTTGTGTCGGTTTATATTAGCCGTTCAGCCGGCTAGAAACTGCGGCTGGATAACAGCGCAAAGATATAGCCTTAGATCCAGTTGTACACCGGCACGTATCGTGAGCACGATTCTTTGATTTAGTTCTGGGTGTACCGGTTGCTTTAACAATCAGGTTAATCAATGTAAGAAAAAAGTGAATTAGGAAAAATGTTACAAGGGTATACGTCAAATACTAGGGCTATAACTATTAGAAATTGCTACCCAATAACGCATTAATAACAATATTTACTTTTAGCCGGCTAGAACCTACGACTGGATAGCAGAGCAAAGATATTGCCTTAAATGTAGCTGCTATAAAATTGCTCCTCTTAACAGTGTTGAACTTCTCAATATGATAGGTTTGCTTTGTTAAACATATGTATTTTTGCTAGATTCATTTAATTATATATATATATATATATATATATATATACACACACACACATATATATACACTGAATATTCCGCGTTTCATCCACTCTAGGACTCTTCAGGATTATACGCGAATTTTGTGGTTGTTTGTCGTTTTTTATATAATAAATTATATATAAAAACGACAAACAACTACAAAATTCGCGCATACGCCTGAAGAGTCCTAGAGTGGATGAAACGCGGAATATTCAGTGTAGCTTAATCGCCATATATTTTATAACTTACTAAATAGCTCTACGTACATATTGAGCACTTTTGAAGTAAATACGCATAAATTTATACTTTCGTATATTAATTTTATGCGAGTAAATTAAGTAGTTATATATATATATATATATATATATATATATATATATATATATATATATGTATATATATATATATATATATATATTGGGAACTAATATACAAACTACCATCAGCGTATTAAGCGATGCTCTTTATGTAAACAAATTAAAATTAGATGTTTGAACAATGTCAAAACATTATTAATTCACTACCCGGCGTAGCAGCAAGCGAACAGCTTAATGGTAAAGAGGGCAGACTGTCGTTTGGGCCGTCGAGTTACGATCCTGGCTTCCGGTAGTTGCTGATGAGCTGTGGTACAGCGAAATAGTATTGTATGTGGATAACTATATATATATATATATATATATATATATATATATATATATATATATATATATATATATATATATATGCGAGGTGCCTTAAATACGTTTCCAGATTTGTTTTCGTATGGGCACGTCTATTTATAGTACATGCATGAAACTCTAGTCTCTTATTCAAAGTAATCCCCAGTTGCAATGCATTTAGATCGCTCCAATAACATCAAGAAGGCCTTTGGAAATACTCTTGTATGGGTGTGTCAATGATCGTCATCACAGCCTCTTTCATCTCCTCAATTAGTCTCATAACGACAGTCTCTGAGGTTTTCCTTGACCTTAGAGAATAATCAAAAGTGACCAGGAGAAAAGGCCAGTAACTGTCTTGAAGTTCGTCTTGGTCATAACAACGTCTTTCTTTCTGATATTCGCTGAGCACCCCTGAAACAAAATGTGCACAAATTTTCCGCATCTTGCATAGGCAAAGTTTACTTACTTATTAGTGTATTTATTAGTGAAAAGATACTACACTGTGACCTTGGCCCGAAGGGCACAGAGACGTAGTAAGAGGGGATTAAGGATTGTAAGTTGGTTTAATTAATGCTAGGATATCCGTGTAGTAGTGTACTATGAAAAAAAGATTCTATATAATCAAACTTACTTTTCAGTACAAAGATGTTTCTAAATGCGAGCCTTAATGGACGAGCAAATTGGATTTGTTTAGGGTGTTGTCTGGTTTAAATGATCTTTTCTTTTTTTTTTTTGTTGCTATTTTATTTGAATATTTTTTTAGTTTAGTGATAGAGTGGCTTCAGGGATGTGGATCACTTAGATGCTAAATATGCACACATGAGTAGACTAGTATATATATATATATATATATATATATATATGTTATATAGTTATTATTATTATTATTAGACTATACCACTTGTGCGCGTATGTTACGTGAGTTCTTATTAGTAATGATATGAGTCTTAGTGAGAGTTCTTGTCTTATTACATATGATGTTGTAACTTAGAGAGAGAGAGATGTTGTTGTAATGACATTTTATAACACAGACATATTATAACAATACAATTTACCTTTTTGTAGAAATCACAAACACAAAGATGAGCTTTATCCAAAACACATGGTGAATTTATTTAATACGACCGGTCGGGATTTCCTCATTAAGAACTCAAAGTTTCACATCTTAGTTTCTGAAGTGACGTCTCGCTTCAGACGTCCGCCTGTCTGTCTCCCCTGACTGTCTCTCCTCACTGTCTCTCTGACTGTCTCTCCACCAACTAACTCCCACCTGCTATATTCAGAACTCCATGCATCCCGGCCACGTGAGCAAAATTCACGTGTCTCAAAATGCACGACTTTGCACGTTTTCGACATTGATTTCCCAATAACCTATTTTCCTTGTTTGTTTCCACAAAGGAATTTAACCTACATATCTAATTTATTTAACTCATATTTTATTATCCACATTCTTTTAACAATTGAATAGTTTATTTATTATTTATTTCATCCGAATTAACAATTTACTGGACATTCCATTTAAACCTATTGTTCTTTAAAACTTATGTCCAGGGTTCGATTTCTGCTTTCTCTTATTTCCATTTTAACTAATCTCTCTATTTTTATACTTACATGAACAGGGGACAGCCCTTATCATGTAACATCCCTCCCTTCCATATTTCACAAAAAAAATGTATGCATTTTTAACTTTAGTACATTTTTTTTTTTATTTTTACATCTACACAACCAAACGGCTAGAAAGATCAGGCTAAAAAACACAAAAAAAAAATCTCTTTTAGTCAGCCCTTCACGGCCGATTTCACAATTATTTATTTTTTTTTATAAGATCAGAACCTTTCTGATCTTTGTGGCATTTACTTTTTGGGTGTAGGGTATTCCTATAATTCACATCAGCTATTTTCCAGCCACCCATATGCCGCAGACTAGAGGTTTTCACCTTTCTCGAAATGGACGACTTCCTTCGTCTCAAAAGTGCTCTGATCTCTCTTTCCGCATGGTTAGTCTTATCAAGTATGGCTTTGTTTTTTTTCTATAACTATCTCATACGGGACATACCAAAGCTCATATACTTAAATCTTTGTGGTTGGCTTCAGAAGTTAAAGATATACCTTTTTTTCTCTCATACGGATTCACTCGGATTTCCTTGCTTGGATTCTTGAAACTTCGACGAGGATTTAGAAATATCACCCCTAACTAACTAACACGTTTCCTGCGACCAACAACTTAATTGCGCCTAAATTCTATCTAATTGCCCGATTTTTTTGTGATTTTTCTTTCCTCTCACCAGAGCCTCCAAGATCCAGCAGATATATCCCACATTCATGCGTCTCTAAAAAAAATACAAGGTTATATCTTTCTTACGTAATCTACGGCATATTTTTGCCTGTCTCTTACTTCATTAAGCTATATGTGATTGCCTCGGGACTACCTCTCATCGGTTTACTGGTCCCCTTAAGAATTTTCGTATTCTTTCCAACGCCTGTTTATTAACTAAGCCAAGACTTATTTACTACTTTGCTTGGAGTCGTTTACGTGCGACCAGCTTATTTTAAGCACTTAATTAACCAGGTTCCCAAATTTTTCGTATAGGGGCACTTCTTGTGCTTATCAATCCCTACCAAGTCACTTTTCTTGGAGAAAAAATTTTAGGATCTCTAAAAAAAACAACAAAACCAAATGCTAAAACAAAACATCTTTCTTACGGCGTATCACATCTAAAATCTCTCCAAATACCCGTTTACGTAATTTTAATTCTTGTCCCCCTTCTAAAATTCTAACTGAATCAGTAAGCCAACCATACGTCTTAACTTATTTTCTACTAGATCATTTTAATCTGATGTATATTTACGGATAACTTTGAATTCTTGCTGTGAAAATCATAACATTACATAAGACAATTTACAATATTTGTTCAACATCATAAAAACATTTTCAAAAAAAAATACCTTAATACATTTAAACATTTTGCAACAGTTATAACTTTTTTTTTTAACAAAAAAAAAAAAAAAATCATCTGTAACAAAGAACAATTCAACAGTCTGTCCAAAACAATTGTCCCTTTTTTTTTTTCAAAAACAAAATAAATGAACACGCAAAAGCCGAAAAGTTCACTATGAACACAAAATGCATTTCAAAACAATTTACACGCCGTTTCATAGAGAGTACATGCGACCTTTGAAATTCCTGTTTTGATTGACAGATTAAATTCAACAATTCGTCCAAACGATTTCATATTGACACAGATTTTATAATGACACTTCTACAAATTTCAAAACAATAACATTAGGGTGACACAGTCTCTGCCTTCGCGTATATGTGTGTGTGTTTTTTTTTAACAGACCAATTCATTTATCAATGAATTACGCATGGTGACTTGTTTACTATTTTTTTCCATTACTACGAATTTCTTTTTACGGCATATCGGCCTTTTCTTCTTTTTCTTTTTAATATTTCTTGTATCTTTTGTTCTCTGTGTGCGTGTATGTTCAAATTTTTTTTTTTTTTCATCATTTTTTTTCGCATTTCTGTGATCGTGTAATTTTTTTTTTCTTTTTCCGTGGTATTATTTATTTATTTTTTTTTTTTAATTATGTTGGACCCTTTTAAAACGTTGTGTTTCTTTTTTCTTTTTCGAATTCTGTGATCGTGTAATTTTTCTTTTTCCGTGGTATTATTTATTTATTTTTTTAAATTATGTTGGACCCCTTTAAAACGTTGTGTTTCTTTTTCTTTTTCGAATTCTGTGATCGTGTAATTTTTCTTTTTCCGTGGTATTATTTATTTATTTATTTTTAATTATGTTGGACCCCTTTAAAACGTTGTGTTTCTTTTTTTCTTTTTTTTTTTTTTTTTTTTTCGTGGTATCGACCCCAGGTTCGGTTTCTGCATCGCTGATGCAAAAGGTTCACGAACACCAAATTGAGAGTTGTTATATAGTTGTTTCATTAAAGAGTCTTAGAGAGAGACTATTATAAGTGATGCTTTTTCTTGTGAGAGTTCTTATTAGTAATGATATGAGTCTTAGTGAGAGTTCTTGTCTTATTACATATGATGTTGTAACTTAGAGAGAGAGAGAGAGATGTTGTTGTAATGACATTTTATAACACAGACATATTATAACAATACAATTTACCTTTTTGTAGAAATCACAAACACAAAGATGAGCTTTATCCAAAACACATGGTGAATTTATTTAATACGACCGGTCGGGATTTCCTCATTAAGAACTCAAAGTTTCACATCTTAGTTTCTGAAGTGACGTCTCGCTTCAGACGTCCGCCTGTCTGTCTCCCCTGACTGTCTCTCCTCACTGTCTCTCTGACTGTCTCTCCACCAACTAACTCCCACCTGCTATATTCAGAACTCCATGCATCCCGGCCACGTGAGCAAAATTCACGTGTCTCAACATGCACGACTTTGCACGTTTTCGACATTGATTTCCCAATAACCTATTTTCCTTGTTTGTTTCCACAAAGGAATTTAACCTACATATCTAATTTATTTAACTCATATTTTATTATCCACATTCTTTTAACAATTGAATAGTTTATTTATTATTTATTTCATCCGAATTAACAATTTACTGGACATTCCATTTAAACCTATTGTTCTTTAAAACTTATGTCCAGGGTTCGATTTCTGCTTTCTCTTATTTCCATTTTAACTAATCTCTCTATTTTTATACTTACATGAACAGGGGACAGCCCTTATCATGTAACATATATATATATATATATATATATATATATATATATATATATATATATATATATATATATATATATATATTAGTGTTGGGAGTACCAAATGGAGTCAGCTCAGAAAATCAAAACTTTTTGGAGTATCGCCTTCGGGGAAATTTGTGCATATTTTCCGATCCCAAACACGATTGCTTTAATTATTTTTTATTTGATTTGGTTTAAAACAAAATCTTCCACTGTTAGTAGTAATAATGAAATAACAATTATTTATTGATTTAAGCTTAAATCTAGAGATCATCCTCTATAACCCTATGTCCTCTGGGCTGCATCTGTCCCAATCCTGGTTCACGGGTCCATATTTGTGATATACCCCTAGCCGTGTTCATCGATCTCGACTCACGGGACATTAGATGCAACCCAGCAGGGATATACTCTTAGCTCTGTCTAGTGGTTGAACCCTCAAGGGTGACCAAACTCTCACTGATCACTGGAAAATACCGCTCTGATGCTCAGGCCACGCAAACCGTGCATAACTCTAAGTCTGTGTTGCAACTATTTACTTCGGCCGTCTCTTTGAATTCGTACTGAATCTGGTCTGTGTCTTCTATCGTCTGGCGTCAGGGTATATCTGAAATGAACTGCATCTTTACTCAGACTGACATTCGATCAGTAAAGAAAAACACGGGATCATTTTCTTATAAACAAATAAAATAATTTATTGATAAAATATCCTTAAGATATACAGGGTACACTTGTTTGAAAATGAGTTCTTTGGATTGTTAACGGCTTTCTAATACGGGTTGTTACACCTGAAGTACATTAGACAATTTGCCAGGCAGGAACAAGAGCCTTACAACTTAGCCATTATGAGGGATTCTCCCCTTGGGCCAGAGCCCAGGGGCGATGCGTTCTCTTCAATGCCAGCAAGCCAAATCCCCTTATTTCTAATGATTTTTATCAAACGTAATTTCCACCCATTTGCTTTGTTTTCCTCTTTAGAGATTACTCTTTCCTTTCTCTATTCCATTATTTTTATTTTCTCTGTTCATGTGAATCTCTTTATTCTCTTTCGTAACCATATGTCTTTTGAAAACTCTCTTTCCCGTTTTCTTTCTTTTTCCTCAACTGAAATTGATTATTTATATATATATATATATATATATATATATATATATATATATATATATATATATATATATATATATATATTTGCTAAAACTGGTAATAAGTAAAATCCTGAAGAGAGTGCTCAATACCATTGAAGAGTAAATATGTGTTTTATTTTTTTTATTACCGTTTTATCTGTTTGCTTACATATGTTTCGGATGTTTGACCATGTTTACGATATATATATATATATATATATATATATATATATATATATATATATATATATATATATATATATATATGTGCGTGTGGGTGTGTTTGTGTGTGTGTGTGTGTGTGTGTGTGTGTGTGTGTGTAGGGCATAATCACGTTGAAACACCGGTTCTCGTCAGATCACGCAAGTTAAGCAACGTTGAACCTGGCTAATACCAGATGGGTGACCACTTCGGAATTCTAGGCGCTTTATGTGCTTTCCGCTTATCTCGGCATTATTTCCAGTCGTCCTGAACCTCCATCTGCCACTGGTATTCAACAATGTCGACTCAGGAGGAGTGTGATTGAGATTGCGCAACTCTTGCCACAAAAAAATTTCACGCACAGGCACCCTTATCGTGGGTATCCGTAGTCTGTGAAGACTGCAGGAAGCCTTTATATATATATATATATATATATATATATATATATATATATATATATATATATATATATATATATATATATATCTGTCGAAATATTATTTATTCACTTATATTTCCTTTTTGGGACCAATCCTTATTTAAGAAGCTTAATGTAATAATAATAATAATAATAATAATAATAATAATAATAATAATAATAATAATATATATATACATATATATATATGTATATATATATATATATATATATATAGAGAGAGAGAGAGAGAGAGAGAGAGAGAGAGAGAGAGAGAGAGATAATTTGCAAATATACCTCATTTTCAGTTCTCTCACATTTTTTAAACTCTGACGAACGAGAAGAAAAAAAAAAAGCTCGGATTGTGCTTAACACATTGACGGAAGAGACTTCGTCTTCAACTGTCAAATTGAAAATTAATT
Source organism: Euprymna scolopes (assembly GCF_053919585.1). Classification (NCBI taxonomy): domain Eukaryota; kingdom Metazoa; phylum Mollusca; class Cephalopoda; order Sepiida; family Sepiolidae; genus Euprymna; species Euprymna scolopes. The sequence continues at coordinate 119,241,520 of NC_136499.1, read as the reverse complement.
GTAAAGAGCTCCTAACCAACTCTTTAAATATTTAAACTTATCTGACAAGATGCAATCACATCTAACCCGGAAGGGGTGTCTAACCTCCCCAAACATAGACGCAAATGGGACACAGCAACAAATAACCACAAAACGTTTAACTACATACGAAGTTGAACATAGCTACTCAGTCATTCGTAGCAAATGGATTCGTTACCATCGAGGATAAATATGGGAATATGACTTTGCAAGAATTGTACTAAAATAAAAATAAAAAAAACGGGAGATTAAGATTGGTTGGTTGATTTTGTTTTACGGCATATCAACCCTTTTCAGATTATTTCATGCCGAATCCAGTGATTTTGAAGAACATTTATTTTTATAGAATATATATATATATATATATATATTCAAGTCGGTTTCTAATTAACCCATAGTTGAGACCCTAACAGGTACTACCACTCCGGGTCAGAATGGACCTGAGAGCAATGGCAATTAAAGGGTGGCTCCACACTCACTAAAACCCGCATGCTTCGGCCTCCTCATCGGATATAGTTTAAGATCATAACCAGGACCGGGGGATTAAGAGGTTGATAGATTAAAATATGACATCAAAACAAAGAAGTTGTCAATAAAAAGTAATTTCACTTTGACTTAAAAGAAAATAGTTTGGCATTTTATCATCTCTAGTTTCGTACACAAATCGTTCGCTCTTTTTTGGTAATGCAGCTCCAACAACCACTCGTCTCTACCAGAACTAATATGAAATAGTAACTGGGCGACATTTGCTAGTATTAATCGTGTTATTTGTAATCAAGGGCTGAGATAGACCCCTACCTAGATCATCGGGTCAGCAAGTGAATTCAAACGTTCTTAACCTTGCCACGTCCTGGAAAGAGACGTGGCGTCAACTGAAGCAGAGGAAACGAAAAAGGGAACATTCGTGTAGAAGTTTGAAGGCGACGACGGACATACAAGGACGTTCTAAAAGTAATTCCCAATTTTTTATTCTACTTAAATTGATCAGAGGAGAATGCACATTGCATTGTTATGATAGCTAAACTTATGCATTCATTACTTACATGTTTCATCTCTCTGTCCCAAATATTGACGGGGCGAGATTTTTAAACAGCAATCCCTGTCATGGCCGTCGGTCAGAAGCATAAAGCCGTCATTAAATTTGTGGCGTATTTATAATAAGAATGGTGGTGGCTATGAAGAAAAATAAATTCTGAAGCACAAAAGGTCTTCGTTTTGAGGGTGCGATTTCCGTCTTTATAGCTCTTCAACATTTCGAGTTAAAAATAGGAGGCTTTACTTTTAGCACGAGTCTTAGTCTACGTGTGTTAACGCCTATGCATAGCTATCGTACATCGTTGGGAAAAGAGTATATAGAATTCTAGTGACTATGCAGAGAAATAAATTCTGGGGCACAAAAGGTCGCTCGTTTAAATGATACCACTCCCGTCTTCGCAATATTATGAATTTGGTGTGAATTTTGGTGAAACTCTGGCTTCGTTAAGTGTTGTTGAGCTTCGTCGGCGTCTAACCACTGAGCTGAGCGTTGACGGCTGTAATAAAGAACACACTTCTCATCACAAGTCACAACCCGGTCTAGAAAGAAGTCGTTCTTATTACGTAAAAGAAGGGAAGATGACACTTCATAACATCATTTATGTTTGTTTTTTTTTTTTGTCTTTCCAACCACTCGCAAGTGGTTGGAAATTGTCGTCTAATTCAGAAGCAAGTCCTCGAACAGCTGTGCGTGGATTTGTTTACATTACATTTTGTGGAACTCTCTGCCGCTTGCCTGTTTCCCACCTGACTACAACTTGGACGTCTTCAAGTCCAACATAAACAAACTCCTGACAAACCGCCCCCATAAGTAAGACACTCTATCAAAACCCCCAATACTAATGATTACTACAATACTCTAATTGATTACTGTACACGCAATAACCCTTATCCCTGAGTGGCCTTCGGGCCTTGATAAGTGGTGACCCCATGTAAAAAAAACATTAAGGTTCTAAATTGATCGTTGTCAACATCTGATGGCTGACCAATAAGCTCAGGATCTTCAAGACTCTCGTCGCCCCCATGAAATTTCTTAAAACGCCATTGATAATAATTTAAAAAAAAGAAGAAAAGAGTAGTCCATGAATTCTCTCTCCTCAGCTAGCAGAATAAAAGAATCTATAATTAATAAATATTCGTTCCTCAAATAGATTATTTTTTCATACTTCCTGCTTTTGCGCAACATTAATTGTAGTCGTAGCTAGTTACAGGGGAACGACTGATACGAAGCGAAATTGATTATTAACTATAAGATAATGGGCATATATTTTGGAGGGCTGGTATACAAACGGCAAGAAAGCTTTCCTTTCTTAATCTGTGTGCCCAGATGTTCAAAAGCTTGGGTAAACGTCACCAAGTAGAGCTTCTTTAAAATGTTTTCCCGTCTGTAACAACTAATTTTCCGAGTGTTACAAATTCAATCTAAGCAGATTACAATTAGGAACCGTTTCTACAAATATTCAAACTTGTTTCTGATAATTATTTCATATCATTCACCTTTAACCCCAATTGGCATCTGGACTTGATAATGAGCGAGTATTTAGCAATAAAAAAATAACATTATTTTACATACCAGCTTAACGTCTTGACTTTACGTAAACAATGGTACATTTTTTTTTTACTCATCTTCAACCCAAACAAGACATATTGCAAATTGGACATGAGGTGCGACTAATTAGGACAATGTTTAAGAAAGATTAAGATGTTGGTTTACGTTGCGTTTGAACATCTGCATATCAGTACAGTTTGGGAAGCGGGTAGCAGGAAGGGAATTCCAAAGTCTGGCTGTTCTAGGGAAGAAGCTATTTGAGAAGAAAGCTTTCTAATATTTAGGGACCTAAACAGTGAAGGGGTGTGATTTTGTTGCTACGTGGGGTTGTCGATGATATATACGTCGGGGGTGCACAACTGCAATGAGTTCATCGAATCACGTTCCATTAAAATAGTTACAAAACAGTCACAGAGATGTGATATTGCGGCGATGGGACAGAGGTTGAAGCCTAGTTGACAAAGTGGAACCTATTAGATAACAACCCCCCTTTTTTACCCAGAGGGTGAGCAGTTTTCTGGCACGATAGAGGGAGCCCACTTTCATTGCAGCAGCCTTCTCAATGTCCTCAATGTGCTTACTCCAGGTCATATTTCCTGTGAGTTTTAAGCCGAGGAGTTTGAAGGAAAAATTCTCATGTAGGGTGTTATTTGTCATAGATATCGATGGTTGGAGAGGTTTCTTGTAATTTTTTAAAGGAGAGCCGCTTAGTCTTACTAGCATTAAATGTTACCGTCCATATTACTGCCATGAAATGTCACTATCTGGGCGTTGATCGAAAACCACGTGGACATCAGGTTGGATTTAAAGTGATTTATTTAGGCAGAATAAGACAAGTGAGTGTCTTCTCACCGAGTTATGACTCCCACCCAGGTTACATTCTAACTTTACAAACGAAATAGGAAAATTGTTTTGATTGAAATATCAGTTTTCGACGGTAATTCTTGGCCTGAAGACGTAATCCCCCAACGCGGGTGATTACAGAAACATGTCTGCACATATGTAGCCATTAATGCTTGTATAAATAAATTTTATATATACACATATATATATATATATATATATATATATATATATATATATATATATATATATATATATATATATGGAATACTGTTATGCAAGAGAAGAGTCTCTCTCACTTTTTCTTTTGATATATATATATATATATATATATATATATATATATAAATATATATATATATATATATATCAAATTGGTATATTGGTATATTTATGCAGCATTTTCTCATTGAAGCAAATATTATTAAGTGCAACGGAGACTCTTTGCTTTATGATTCTGTTTTTGTTAATTTTTCGGTATTCCATATAATCTTTTTTTGTATCAAAATCAAAAATATTAATAAAAGTTTCACAGTTGCTGCTGTCACGAGCGCTTTCCATTCGTCCACGAATCATCATCAGGTGTTGAAGTGTAAGTCCGAATGAGCGAAAATGAGAATTAAAACTAAAATATACGGTAATAACGATAAGTTAAAATATATAGATCAATGAAAAGTCGATTAAAAATTCGATTATTAACGAAGTCCGTCCAATACGAACTACGTAAGACATTTTAGAAGGTTGCTGTTTTTCTCGAATGCGATATCCTTTATTGTGGGTTGAAGGGTTCTAATCTATGACGCTTCAAGAATTTTTAATTTTTAATATTATTTTCCTGTTGTATAATTTTTATTTTGTCAACGAGGACCTTTCGAAGATTGGAGGGAGGCAGTTATGTTCTTTTTATAAATGGTAGTCACCACTTATCAAAACCCAGAAGCCACTCGTGGATAAGGGTTATTGCATGTACAGTAATCAATAGGATACTATCGTTGTAACCGTTAGTAATGGAGATTAGATAAAATGTCTTATTTAAGGGGTCGGTTTATCAGGAATTTGTTTATGTTGGACTTGAAGACATCCAATTTGTTCTTTTATCAAATGTTTATATATAGAACTAGTATTATTTAGATGCATGGTTATTCGCCGGGACAATGTTGTCGTTGTATGCCCAACGTATATATGCATTATCGGAGTTATATTCTCCCATAGAACATTTCAATTTATTCATTACATTCGTTTGTTCCAACATTTTTATAGACGGGGAGGAGTTGTTTCTAACCACAAGGTTTTGTGTTCTAAACTTCTTGTAGTAGATAATTAATTTAATTTTAGAATTTAGAGTTAAATAATAATAATAAAATTTCATTTCTTGATGTCCTTATTGACACGTCCAATAATACTTTTAATACTTCTGTATATAAAAAGCCACCGAGCATAAACTCCAGCCTCCTGAACTTTAAAAGCGAGTGCCCATAAGAGTACAAAATAGCTATAAGAAAAAAATTATGAAACCGCGTTAAAACGATATCATCCACAAAAAAAGCAGTACTCATTAGAAAAAAAAAACGTTAAACAAGTACTCATCAACAATCAGTTTCCTAATTACATTGTTGATGAACAAATAAAACGATTGCTACAATTCCTTGAAAACCCTAATAATAATATTAGCCAACACTGCAATGCAAACCCCATTAATATATTTTATCAAAATCAAATGACACCGAACTGCAGAATCGAAGAAAACGCAATAAAAAATATCATACGTAGATACTTGACACATGTTGACAGTAATTCTAAAATTAAATTTAACGTAGAATCCTCGGAAATTGGGTGAGTGAGATTAACTCACAAGACAATGCATGTTGGAATGTTGACGTCATCTGGCCCAATAAAAAAGATGATAAACAACCGGCAGAGAGAGAAAGAGAGGGGGTAGGACAGCCAGAATCGACGTATATTTCCACACACACCATCTCGCCACACAGGCTGCCATTAATGTCCTAACTGCCATTCTGAAACCGAAAAGGTTATTGTGCATAACAGAATATTTTCTTTTATTATCGCCAACAAATATCGACAAATGACGAAAGATTATCTAGACTTAAAACACATTTGATGATCGGCTGAAAATATGTCGGCAAGTTGGAATAAACAGTTTGCATTTTAACTTGCCAACATATTTCTGTACGTATTATCCATGTTATGTGATTAGTAGTTTAAGAGTTTATCGGTTAAATATTTTCCAACAGACATACACACCTTCATAAATTTACTATTTTATGTATATAGATATACTATCTTGAAATTCAAGGATTGGGACATTTGTTTCCATAACTGTACAGCAGTAGCCTGCTTAAAACCACGCACAAACGAAGAATCTCTTTCCGTTCACCGACTATACAAAACAAGAAGTTGAATAGTTTAATGTTAGGTAATCAAGATTTTGTTCTTCTACATTCCCGGACTAAGTTGAGACACAGGTCTGCTAGTGTAAAGTAGTTAAAGTCGATATTACTAAACTATAATTATTAGCATAAATGTCAACAGAGTTTTTAAAAAAATGTACTATATGTATATTTTTACTTTGGATGCTAGAAGATGATGTGTGGCGTTTGCTTGATTATATAATTGATCATCGTCGCTCTTTAAGTTTCAAGTATCTACACCGGATGCGTACGCCAAGTCACATGATCACCGCTCTCAACGTTCTTTCTACTTCCGTCATCCGTCGACATATGTCATAAGATTGGCGAGCGGTCGATTGCTGTCAGGTTTATCAAACGAAAACATGTCGAAATGGCTTTTAATTATCGAATTAGAGGAGAAACCTCAGCGACAGAGCATTATTGGCTCCACGAATGACAGCGTGTTTTTCAACGGTCTATCGGCGGTGATAAAAGAACGTGAGGGGGAGAGAAGGTAATGGGAACCTCGGAAAAGGGAGCGGAGGTAAAAAAAAAGAAAAATAATATTAATAATAAACTGTGTATCAAGCGGAGAATTTGAGAAGAGCAGACGTCAATGGAGAGCTTGGAAATGTGGGGGCGAAAGAAGAGAAAAAAAAAACAAGATGAGATGATTTATGAGTGTACGAGGATGGTTGTCGGCGGATCGGATGTGTGCGATGGTAGTGACGCGAGAGGGAGGAGGAGAGAGAGAAAGAAAGAGAGAGAGAGAGAGAGAGAGAGAGAAGGGGTTTGGTTGCAAAAAAAGTAGAGTTCATAAAGCAAAGAAAATAAAACGCGACAGTGAGAATAGAAAAAAAAAGGAAAAAAGATATACAATTTTTTTTTTAGGAAGAATCATTGTTTTAATTATTTGTACAATTCGGAATAATTTTTCTACCTTACCTGTTATTTGTACAGCGATTCAGTCGCTGTAACTTTCAACCTTCTTTAGGTGTACAGTAAAACCCCGGGATACGATGACCCTAGTATACTTTTTAATTCAGGTTACGATGCGAAATACGATATGTATAAACCCTGGTTACTGTATTTGCCCCGCTTTTACGGTGTTATTTATAATGTTATTTAATTATGTGCATTATATACTGTACTGTATTTTGTTACTAATTTTTAATGCTTTATAACCATATTCCGGGATTTTACTTATTTTATGTTCGCATTTTTATTATTTATATTTTTTTAAATTATTTATTACTAATATTTTTTTACTAGAATTTTTTTTCCAAATTCTAATATCAAAAAGTTTCCCAACCAACTTATACGGCAGAACCCCGAGATTCGATGACCCTAGGATACATTTTTTTTCAAGTTATGATATGAAACCAGTTTTCCGGTCCCTGGTTACAGTATTTGCTGCACCTTACGGTGGAATTTACAATGTTATTTGATTATATACAGGTGTATAATACTGCACGATATTGATATATAGAAGTGTACTATATTTATTATATACTAGCTGTACCCTGCCACGCGTTGCTGTGGCTCAATTTGGTATAATGGAAAAATCTAATAAAAAGAGAAAATGCATGTTTCTTATATTCTTAGTACAGCAGTCCACTCCAAAAAGTGCAAAAAAGGTACTCTTGCAGAATTGGATCCGGATCATGGCTTGGACTCGACCAACAATCAGTGGATTAAGCCAAACGTTGCTAACATATTGAACCGCTAAATCGAGTTTTTTTTTTGTTTGTTTGTTTGTTTTTTGTATTAAAAAATGTTTTTAATTAGTATTCGGGTGAGGGGGGTACAATACACAGATTCGAAAATGTTGTCCAAAAAGAAAGAAATGAAAGCACAGGTAAGGCAGGTTACATTTCTGCATAATTTGATGATTTTTTAGTGTTTTTATTTAATGTAAAATGTTTAATCAGCTCGAAAAACACACAGTATTTATCGATGTATATAAAAAAAGACAAATGATCGCGGAGTCTGTTGGATATGTTAAGTTTGGGAAAATAAGTTAAAAACTATACAAAACTGTGTTAAAACCCCACCGAATATATGTTACCGTGACAGAGGTTGACATATTAAGTGGTGTTCTGACAGTATTTTGTATAGTTTTTTAGTTTTAACTCATTTTCCCAAACTTAACGTAATCACCAGCGTCCGCCACCATTTGTATTTTTCAAATATACCGATAAACACTGTATTTCAAGGAGACTTAATGTTACATTAAATAAAAAGGGGTTGTATTCCTAAACACAGATACGTAAAAGTTGTCGAAAAATAAATATATAACAAATAAATGTTATCAAGGCAAGATAAGTTAGTTTTCTACATAACTGGATAAGATTTTAAGGTTTTTATTTAATGTAAAATGTTTAATCGTTCGAAAACATGCAGAGTTTATCTGTATATTTGAAAAATAAAAATGACGGCAGCTATGTTAAACACGTTAAGTTTAGGAAAATGAGTTAAAATTTAAAAAAAACTATACAAAATACTGTAAGGAACTTACTCAATATATAGGCTGACATATATTCGGTGGCTATTTTACAGTAAGTTGTACAGTTTTTTTTGTTTGTTTTGACTCATTTTCCCAAACTTAACGTGTTTAACACAGAGTCGGCCGCTATTTGTAATTTTCAAATATAGCGGTAAACGCTTTGTTTTTCGAGCTGAATAAATATTTTAAATTAAATAAAAACGCTAAAAAAATATCCAGTTTTGTAGAAAAGTAACTTATCTTGCTTTTGATAATATTTTCTTTAAAATGACTACTTTTAAAGGTTTTCGACTATGCTGATTAAGAAAATCTCATTTAAATTTTGAAGAGGCACGTAGTTTTTGAGATATAAAGACCTGTACTATGCACTATAATTCACTGGCGGCCATAAATAAACACCCCAACCTCCCCATATTAAGAACGGGTTTCGGAATAAACAACCCTAACCTCACTATGTTTAAAACGGCTTTTGGAATAAATACCACCATTCTCCCCATGTTAAGAACAACTTTCGGAATAAAGACCCCCCAACCTACTCATGTTAAAAATTGTGGAGGCGGACCTAATGTGAAAATTTACCTTTTGTTTTTGTAATACATTGTTAGTTGAAAGCACAGAAGGCGACGTTGCCGTTTAGTTTTACAAATATCCTCAAACCAGGTAATCACTAAAAGGGGCTCTTAAAGGTCGACACCGGTATCGAGCAAAAGTTTGTTTCCATGTTTTACAAACTTTAAATGGGTAAATTATAAGCACATAATTATTGAAAATGTGATCATGTGATTAAAATTTAATTTAAATTAACCATATTGTTTAACAAATTAAAAAAAAATTATAATGCAAGGAACGGTTTTAAAATGATTAAATATTTTATTTCATTTAAAATTAAAAACATTGACCATTAAAAATTAAATTTTGGGTACTCATGTATTTTTGGTGGCGTGCTGAAATAATAATGTTATTGTTTTGAAAACTATTCTTAATGAGGAGCTGAGAGTGTTTTATAACTATTCAGTGCTTCCACCTTACAATTAAAAAAAAATGATATCGTGAAACTTTTAAACTGAAAAAAAAAACTATAAAAATAGCACGCTAGCATCTGCCATCTTATACGTCCGAGAACAATATCCACTGTAAAATTTAACCAAAATTTGGTGCTTATGCGTTTTTAATACCATGCTTTAATAAATAGTTTTTTTAGGTTAAATCAAAGTTTAAAGATATTTTCTTCTTTTTTAAACTGTAAGGTGTAAACACAGAATAGTTACAAAACATCCTCCCCATGTTAAGAACGGCTTTAAAAATAATAAGATTATTATTTCAGCACAGTAACAAAACATACATAAGTACCCAAAATTTTATTTTCATTGTTCAATGTTTTCCACGTTAAATTATAAAATAAAACATATTTAATCATTATAAAACTTTATCTTGCATGATTTTTTAAATTTGTTAAAAAACGTGGTTAATTTAAATTAAATTTTAATCACATGATCACATTTTCAATAATTATGTGATTATATTTTACCCACGTTTGTAAAATATGTAAAAGAGCCTTCTGCTCGATGCCGATGTTGAATTTTAAGAGTCCCTTTTAGTGATTACCTGGTTTGAGGATATTTGTACAACTAAACGGCACATCTGCCGAAACTTTTGCTGTATTTCACCCAACAATTTCTTTAATGAAGAAAAACCATTTATATTTTCTCATATAAAAACTTCTGTAAAAAAAAAAGTGTACTTTCAATTTTGTTAAAAAAAAGCTTTCTTGAAAAAACAAAACAAACAAAAACAAAAACGAATCCTTTCCTTACATTATATTTATGTACTTATTAATAATTAGTATGGATATGACAACAGCATATTCTTTCTATTGTTTTGACTCTCGAGTATATATCCGACATAGTTAGACACGCTTAATCAACCAAAAACCACATCACTCTATATAAAAGTATTTAGGATATCAAAGGTACACACTAAAGAGTGAAAATAATAAAAAGAATATGCTGTTGTCATAGGCCTAGTAAGTAGTAATCGCTTACTGTGTTTTTCTAAAAAGCCATCATTAGCTGATGCATAGAGTATTGTTGCTACATCTAGTCTCTTACTCTTAGAGTCCCAAAAATAACGGTTTCTAATCTTGGAGGTCTCGCGCTATCAACATAGCTTCAGCCTTGATCCGGTCGACGTAATTTCTTTTTCTTTCTTTTTTTTTTACACAAGCATCACCACATTATCAAGGCCAAGAAGGCACTCAAGGATAAGGGTTAAAGAGTGTATAGTAGAAATTGGAAAAATATAGTAATCATTAGTAATGAAAATTCGGTAAATTTGTTAACTTATATCGAACGGCTCATCAAGAACTTATTTACGTTAGACTTGAAGACAACCATATTGTAGTCAGCCGGAAAGCAGGAAAACGGAAGGCAATTCCACAGGTGTGCAGTTCTAAGAAAGAAGCTTTGTTCATGGAATCTACGTTTAGGTTTAGGCACAGATAAAGAGTGGTGGGAATTATTGATAGTGTTTTCAGCTAGACGAGTGTTTCTTGTGAAAGTTTGGCGAGGGGGGACCATAGACTGAAGCTCAGTTGAACACTTTCCATGAAAATAACGATACATCAGAGTCAAGCTCGCAACATCTCTTCTGTGAGATAGAGGTTACAGGGAAGAGAAAAGGACATCTCCTACAAGGCTACGAAGTCTATTTTGAACTCTATCAAGGCAGGACAAGTTCTTTCTAGCAGCTCCTGCCCAGATGTTAAGGTTATCTGTCTGCAACTACATCTCGGTTTCTGCTTTACAATGGAATGTGCTCTGATGAACTCATTGTATATTTACACCTTCGACAAATAGGCACCCGACAAAATCGTCTAGCAGAAAAAATTCATCCGTTTATTGATGAGGCACAAAGATAGCAGGAAGTCTTCTACCGTGACAATCGTCATAGATAGCCTGTCAGCTGAAAAATGACGTCATCGCCATAGGTCCTAGCAAGCAAGATAAGTGGAACACAGACTGTCGATAATGAGCAGACATTTTTTTACAGAAAGCGTTAGAAAACTTCATAATTGGATTAAAAAAGATAAACGTGATACTTTGTACCGAATCTCATCCAATATTAATAATAAAAATATAAATAATAAAAAACTAATTGAAAGGGAGAAAAGTTTTTAAAAAGTTTAAAAAGAAAAGGAATACGATGTGATTTGTATGAAACTGAAGTTTGTTCAATAGAAATAAATAAAAATGAACAATAAATATTTTTAAAATAAAAAAACAATATTTTAAAAATCAAAACTGAAAAACAAACGATAAATTAGTTTAAATGAAATACGAACAATAAATTAGTTTAACTGAAAAAGGAACAATAAATTAGTTTAACTGAAAAACGAACAATAAATTAGTTTAACTGAAAAACGAACAATAAATTTGTTTAACTGAATAACGAACAATAAATTAGTTTAACTGAAAAATAAACAATTAGTTTAACTGAAAAACAAACAATTAGTTTAACTGAAAAACAAACAATAAGTTAAAAATTAAATTCAAACAAATGTTAGCATAAACAAAGTTACTAAGGCAGAAATATTTCAAACATTGAATATTAAAACTTTTCAAAAATCTGTTGTAGAATTTTATTAAACGTTTGAATTTTCCTTTTTCTGATATTTTGTTTTTACTAAAATTGTTTATAAGGGGATTCGATGAACACCATATCAGCATTTTTTCAGTTTCCCGAATAGTGTTGCCCTCATCACAAGAGTCAACATGAAATAATCGATTTTGATCAGCAACAAACATGAAATAATCGAATCAAAAATAATCATCCAAAATATTTAAAGTTATGTAGATGGTTAATTTTCTCTGATGAATCGAATGTAAAAAATAATCGCATTTTGTAAGTTTGTTTATTACTATATAATTATATAAGACGAAATTATTAGTTATATCATTTGGGTATAGCAAAGAACCTCTGTAACTACCCTGAAAGCAGCTGTTTAATTCCGCTATTTCTTCAACAGCCTCTCACCCGGATATTACATTTTTGCAGCTATTGCATTTCATTTTTTTTGAAAATTGCATGACGGCAGTAAACTGCTAAGTATAATATAACAGGAAGTAATTCCTTCCATTTATTAACATCATCTTCTGTTACATCTATGTTAAATTTATAAACATGTAACTTTTGATCCCTTGTCATTTCATCCCAGTTAGTTTCTTTAAAATTTTTCAATTCAATAGTTCGATTATTAATTGGTAAGCTCAATTTTAAAACTGACAACATTCTGAGTTTTTTTTCACATTCATATACCTGGCATATCGATATATTACACTGATCTCCACTAAGTTGTCGATACTGGCCAAACCTTGCCTTAAGGTTATCTGTCTGAAACTTTCCTGGTAATATATGCACCATGTTCAGTACATTTATACAATATTTAGTCAATTCTTAAATTGCGTAAGTAGTATGGTGTAAAGCAGTATATGTTTCCTTTGTTAACTTACCAGTTCTTCCAGGAATGCTATTCCAAGTTTCTAACCAGTCACAGAACGCATTTAGGAAACTATAATTATCACTATTTAATGTAAGTAGATTAGCCTATTTATTACGAAGTCGACAACGTTTATACGGTGTTTTCACATTCAGTATTGTCCACCAAATATAAAATATTTGAATGTATTCTGCGATTTCTGCATAATTTGACAAGCATTCCTGTTTTACTAAGGTTAGCAAACCTTGAATAGTATATTCGTTGAAAATTTGCAAAACCAAATTAACATTTTGCCTTTCAAAAGTAGTCGGAGAAAGAGCTTTTGAAGTCAACTTATAGCAATATTACACAACTGATTGAGATTCCAGGGCATAAAGTTTATGTAAACTAGAAAATGGAGTACTTTGGATGTTATCTAATTCACGATTTCCATTATAACAAAACTTTGGGAACATCATGCATTTACGTTCATCTTTTGGGCCAAGCCAATTGTTTCTGATGCATTTTAATGTATGCACTGAGTCGAATAAGAAGAAAAGAGGGCTAGACTTTCTTACTGGATGGGGATATACAATTGAAAGCTTTGATGGGCTACAAAAGAAAGACATAGCTTTTTTTATTTATTGCATTATTTTCTGTTATAACAGATAATACCTTAAACCCTATATCTTCTAAGCCAATTATTACACGTTTAATTATGTCAAATAAGTTCTCAGCTAGAAGACAGTTGGCATAATATGCACAACATCCTTATATTGTGAGAATACACTGCTAAGCATAAAAGCAAATGCACTTGTGACAGGTTCATTGCTGTTGTTAGCTAAACCAACAATATTAACACCTTTATAATCAAGATAAGGTTTGAGCTGTATTTCATCAACAAGTAAAGATACTGTGATGTCATTCTGACTTAGTAACTTGAACTTACGTTTAATATACATGAGAAAATTGTTATTGTGTTGTTCAATGACAGGATTCATGAAAGTTGATAAGATTAATCTTCGAATGGTTGAATAGAATGGTAAAATTACATTTTTAGTGCCTCTAGGGGAGCAGTTATATAACAAGGAAGAAAATACCATCATTTCACTCGAATAATTAACCTTATTCATTGTCATTAAGTTAATTTGTTCATATATGAACTTAATGGCATTACAATATTTAAATGATTCATCTTGCACTAATAGCAAAAATGATGAGATTAATTTTAATAAAGAACTTATATTAGAAGTTTGCATTTTCTGTTCTTCGATGTCCATTTTTTTCATGTTTTCCATCAAAATCTGCTGAGTATTTTCCTCTGTTATATGTTTAAGAATTCTATACTCCCCTATAGCACCCATTTCCACATCACTACAGAATACTCTAACGGCCAAGTCCGGTTCAATCACCATAGACATTTTTATTTTTGGGCGTGGGCATCTCTTTATATGGCATACAATGATGGTATTGTCTTGCCTAATAGAAGTCCAATAATTTTTATTTATAAACGTTAATTTTTTTTTTCTAAATCATCAATATTTTGGAAAGTTTTACGTTTCCGTAACTCTAACTTGTCAACAACACTGTCACATAATGCACGCTTAAGAGCACAATTTTCTAAACGCATTTTCTTTGCGTTAGGAGACTCTCTTAAAGTGGTTGATGACGATAAATAGGAGGGACAGTTTGGTAATATTCGGGAAATAGCACAATCCTTAAGATAGGGATTTTTTAATTTAACACTAATTGCCTTTACAGTTCTTTCATCAAATGCTGATGCCTCTCGCTGTAGGTCTTCAGGTCAAAAATGAGGTTCATATACCTAAAGAAATAATTTAAAAGAAAATCGTACCATGTTTGACTTAATACAAAAAAAAGAAAGAAAATTACATGACAAAAAACGATAAAATAAAAAAATAAGGTAAATGTGCAGAATTAGTCCACCCTCGGAAAATCCTTTTAAATGACCAATTTTATAGGTTTTCGGAGGTGCTGAATACGAAAATAACGTTTAAAATTACGACAAACTAGTAGTTTCTAAGATATAAAGAGCTGTTAGTTAAAAAAAAAAAGAGGGGGGGGGGGTAATTTAACCTAAAACGATCACCCACTTTATGGCCATTGGGGGCGGGGCAACGAGCAATTATTGTAAATTACATTTTCGCCTCAAACAAGGCGAAGTGCCTCTTTGATGTAGGAATGAACACAACTAAGCGTAAAATGAGCACCTACAGTTGACCCCCTCTCCCCGACAAAAATTCTGTTTACATTTTTGAAAGGGGGTGCTCATTTTACGTTAAACTGTGTTCATTGTACGTTGACTCTCAACCCCCAACATAAAGGTGGCCATACTCATTTTTCTTCGCTTTTATTTGTTAAAAAGAAAGTGCCCTACAAAACGATGGCCATAAATTAGGTGCTAATTTTACGTTAAATTTTTATAGAAAAGTGATCCCCCATTTTTAAAACTAACATTTCTTCATATCTTGGAAACTACTCGGTTGCTGTAATTTTAAACGTTATTTTCGTTTACAATGCCACGAGCAGTAGCAGAATTTTGGGGGAATTTTTGGCAACCCTAACAAAAAACTGCGAATAACATATACAAAACTCGTAATTTATCCGTTTATAGTGGGTTGTTTATTTTCTTTATGGAATATACTTCCAAAATAAACTATTAAAATTGTTTAAAAAATAATAGAAATATAATTTTTTTTATTGCCGGCATTTTGTAACGACGTTTTTAAATAAAAAATAGTATTTCTATTATTTTTTTTAAACAATTTTAATAGTTTATTTTGGAAGTATATTCTCCAAAATTCTGACACCTACAGGTCCACGACATTTACCACAAATAATTATTAACAAGCTTTTGAGATAACAAAACGGTCATAAACCTTTTAAAAAGTTTAATCTATTTCACGCTGATATAAATATTGCACAGTAAAATAGTTAAACTAAAAAGATAAATGATTTTTCTGATTTAAAATTATTTAAACAATAAAGCATTTTCAACTTAATAGTTGTTTTCGTTATGTTAATTGAGTTTATCTGTCTGCCCAACGCACGCTTTCTGAAGTTTGACTGCTGGACGGTATTGTAGGTACCTGAAAGCAAGATTCTGAGGAATACCTGCCGCGACTTCCAGAACAGTCACCATACTCCCCATTTTAAATAGGTTTATTAATAATAAGTTATTATTTCAGCACATAACTTAAATTACATGTAAAATTCATTTTTTATATACATGCTTTCATTTTTATTTTAATATACGTTCTAAAAAATAAATAAATAAAAATAAAAAAGGCGTGTTTTTTTTTTGTTTTTTTTTTAATATCTCAAACATTTTAACACTTACTCTGCTATATTTATTTCTTTTTTATTGCATTAATCCACTGGTAAATTATTTCCCTTTTGGGGGGAAATAAAAACACGGTAACTTTTGGTCCATTTTCGTAGTTACCTCGGCATTTTGGAACTATACATCTCGACGGCATGTTTAAATTTATTTAACCCTCCAAAACTTTAAACTAACTTCCGGTTTAGTCATGAGATACGTGACCAAATTTCAACAGACTGATGTTCATGACGTCACCAGGCTAAATTATAGTCGTCGCTAGGCCATAATATTACGGTAGCTACGCTTTTACCTGCCTTTCTGACTGTACTAACATGCAGACGCTTAAATATTATGTAAACAGACCAATCACTAATCTCATATAGTTCCCAGCAGACACGACCCCACACATTATCCCAATACGTCGAAGTAGCAATGTCTAATTTGTGTGAACAAATTTAAAAAAAAAGACTAATTCTTTTTTTTTACAAAGGTGTAACCACTTATCAAAGCGCGGAAGCCACTCGAGGATAAGTGTCAATGAGTGTACAGTAGTCAATGGGGTAATATCGTAGTAATCGTTAGTAGTGGAAATTGGTCAATTGGATTACTTAAGGGAATGGCTCATCAAGAATTTGTTTACATTGGACTTGGAGAGGACCATATTGTAGTCAGCTCTTATGCAGGTAGAGAATTTCACCAGCAGTGAAATATCTACTGGAGCGTAAGAACGATCACACCATTTTTTCCTGCAACCTTGGCAACGGATTTCATGTACGTGTTCCATGTTAGATCAGTAAAAGTCTGACCCAGAAGCTAGTAAAAACATGATTCCCTCCCCCCAGACGAGTGTCATTTATTTCAATTGATGCCGGACGGGATTCAGAGCGTTGATGAGGGAAAGATAGAAGCTTGGTTTTAGATTGAAAATAATATGTAACGTTAAGGCCACACACGTAAACAACACGTTGTAGATTCCGTCGCAAAAACAACAAGGAAAAACTTGATTCAGTTTTTCGCGTTGAAACAACGAGATTTATTTCCGGGTACTTTCCCGTATAAAGCTTTGCCTTTCGTTCAAAACTGTCGCTCTTGGTCCACATGTCTATCTATCTTTTCCTGAAGGTTATCATCGGTCTACTCATATAATCTTTCTATTTTCCCTGGCCGTGACGCCACCTCGCACACGGCTCGGTCATTAGCAAACAGCTGGCATGCTCGCATCCTCATCTTGTTACAAATAGTATTGGTATAAAACAGATACTGACGGTGACTATTCATTGTGATCTGCGTCAACTAGACCTAAGCCGGTGATGACAGATCGACTTTATACTCCGGAAGACAATATTACCGCAACTATAAGCTGACGAATAAGTTCACCTCCCTATCCTTCCCGCGTCTGTTGATAGATCAATGCGATGAAGATAATAAAATTTACATTGTTGGAAATAACAGTCTATGCAAATTGCTCAGCAGTCATTCCCATTCATTTAGTTCTTTGTCGAAAGCTACAGCGTATCGGGGAAACTGTCAAAAATGCGCTTGATGTCGTAAATGGCTGTAATACTTGCAATATCCGGTTGAGGGCGCTGTTATGGCAGGGCGTCAATGACGTTGCTAGGCAACACTTCTAAACCAGAGTTCAACCTACCGTGTCCTTCCTCTTTTTATCCTCACACCAAAGGAAATAAATGAAGTTATAACTTCAAAACGTCAATCAGGTCCTGTAACGTTGTAAACACGGGGAGGGGGAGATGGTGGAGGGGTAGATTTGATTATGTAGAACTGTGTAGTTTGGTCGTAACAGTACGGGGAACGAATATTAGAGGTTCATTGTTAAAGATACACGATGTTTTTGCAATGCAATCTTTTACGATCTTTTAAGTATGCTAGTTGATATTAAGGTATCCAAGAACACCCAAGCTCCAACATGCAAGTTACAAAGTCGCGGTGTACCAGTTAAACAATTTAATAAATTCAAATATCTGAGCTACTGGATCACATCTGATGGAAGGTGCACTAGGTGTATCAGAATTTTGGTAGGAATTTTTGACACCCCTAACACGAAACTGCGAATAAAATATTAAAAAAAAAAATGGTTATTTCTGTTTAAAGTGAGTTGTTTATTTTCTTTATGGATAATACTTCCAAAATAAACCAATAAAGTTGTTTTAAAAGTAATAGAAATATATATATATATTTTTTAAAAACAGTAATTAAATTAATTGAATTTTAGATGCTTAGTATTTTCAATTTTTAAACTTTAAAAATCTATCAAAATTTTTCTATGGATTCTATTTTTACGATATTTTCAGTGTCAATGTATAATTTTATGCTCTTTCCAATAAACTGAAT
Organism: Euprymna scolopes; assembly: GCF_053919585.1. Lineage (NCBI taxonomy): Eukaryota > Metazoa > Mollusca > Cephalopoda > Sepiida > Sepiolidae > Euprymna > Euprymna scolopes. The sequence continues at coordinate 119,222,992 of NC_136499.1, read as the reverse complement.
ATAATATTTTAGACAAACGTTTTTTTTAATTCACGCCCCCCCCCCATTTTCAAGTGTCTATTAAAAAGTAACTCACTAAAGTTTTATATATCACAAATTGAAGATTAAAGATACATAAATAATATATTCAAATTTTTTTTAAAAAGTAGTGTTTTTTAGAAATTTACCTGCAAAGTCCGAAGTATAAAAACTTTTTTTTTAAACACCACGTTGTTTGTTCTTTCTTTTGTTTTGTTTTTTAATGAAACCTTGGTCCTTGCTCCTTTAATTGGAAAAAGAATTAGGGGTTGAATTACATTTTTCGAGTAGTTATAAGCTTGGAAAGACAGGGGTCGAATGATTTCACGCCTCCCATTTTGAAATGTCTATTAAAAAGTAAATAATTAATTTACTCTCCAAAGTGTTATATATCACAAATTGAGGATAAATGATCAATAAATAATATATTCAAATTTAAATCAAAAAAAGTAGTGTCTTTTAGAAATTTACCTGTAAAGTCCGAAGTTTAAACCCTTATTTTTTAAACCAACGTTGTTTGTTTTTGTTTTGTTTTTATGAACGAAACCTTGGTCTTTGCTCCTTTAATTGAAAAAAAAAACTTAAGGCTTAAATTACATTTTTCGAGGAGTTATAAGCTTGGAAAGACGGGGTGGAATTATTCAATAATTTTCACGAAATTTCTTACACATCTAAAGGTGCACTACTGAAATACAAAGTCGCATAGCTGTAGCGAAAGTTTAAGAGATTGTCATGACCAATGGATACATTAAAATAGGCACAAAATTCAGAATACTCCAAACCTATGTATGGTATGTTCTTTATATGGTTGTGAGTGCTAAACAATCACCAACAAAACGAGGAAGAGACTAGAGGTAACTAAAACTTGGTTCCTGGGGAGATTTTTGCAGAAATCCTGGACAGAAAAGAAAACAAACTAAGAGGTATTAGAAATGATAAACACAGAACATATCTTTATTAGATATATTCTGTGTAAAACCACGAAAAAACAAATGACGTTAATGGACAGTGTTTGCAGAATAAAGGAGGATTAGAAAAGATTAGTTTGACGGAAATATCGTGGGTAGAAAAAGCAGGGGACGATAGCGAAAAACATACGTTGACAGTCTGAATACCTGGACGACATAAAAAATGATGAGCAACAATGAATTCATGAATGTCTCGAGAGAGAGTGGTGGATGGAGCGCCATAGTCATCAATTCCTGTACCAGGCAAAACACAACTTGATGATAATGTATTGATATTATTTATCTTCTTTTCAAGTGGTTAGACATAAGGCCAGGTGTTGTTTTGATAAACAAATGTATTAGAATAAGCGCGCTATAGGATGCAAAAATGCCTGAGCAGCCTCATCGGCATTTTTCGGTATGGCCGCCTCATGTGATTGGTACAAAACAAAATTTCCCTCAGAGAGAGATAAAGGCTAAGGGATTACCTATTATTTAAAGAATCATTTCCCAGATTAACTAATTCTTCATTTTATGCTATTAGAATTGAATTCATTTTATTTTAAATCTAATAGACGGTCAACTAAATAATGTTTTAGTTAGTGTTATAGTTATGTTACTAGGGGGTCTGTATATAATTTGGGGTTGTGTATCGCGAGTGTATATAAAACAGAAATGTATAAATCAGGAGACCAATATGTTACATAGTCGTCTATGTAATGTTTTTTGCGTGGTATAAAAAGTTTACTAATGAGTGTGTGTATATAGAGTGCATATATAGGTGTGTATATACGTATCAATACCATCTATATGTCGTGTGTATACACCTGTTCATCTTTGATTATCTAACGTTGTGATCGTCTTATTTAGAGTTCGTTGTGCGTATGTATATTCAAATACAGTTTATGACGGGACAAAAATATACATAAATAACTTTACACCATTTTTATTTTATTACATTTTCACCCCAAACAAGGCAAATTGCCACTTTGGTGTAGGGGGCTACTATCAGGGGCAAAAACTACTGGGGTACTATGTAGGGATTTGGGCAGCAAGATGTCGGTTCTCGTTGCACTTGAATTCTGCACGTCAGTACAGTTGGGGAAGCAGGGATCTGGAATGGAATTCCAAAGTCTAGCGGTTCTGGGGAAGAAACTACTGAAGTAGAAAGATCTTTTACATCTAGGGATCTCTACAGTGTGGGGGTGGGATTTTGCAGCCTTCCGGGTCTGTCGAGGGTGTTCACGTCGTGGGGGCACAAGTGCTTGCAGTTCGTTAGAGCATTCACCATTAAAATACTTGTAGAACAGGCAGAGGGATGCAACGTTTCGTCGATGAGACAGAGGCTGAAGTTTAGATGCCAGTTCAGGGCCTATCAGATTGGCGACTCTCTTTTGAACCTTGTCAAGGAGCGAGAGACTAGTAGCCGATGCACCAGCCCAAATATGACATCAATACTCGATACATGGGCGAATAGTTGCCTTATAGAGGTACAGGATACTTCCGGGTGTTAGTAGTTTTCTAGCACGGTAGAGAGAGCCCACCTTCCTTGCAGCGGTCCTGGCAATACCCTCGATTTAATTGTTCCAACTCATGTTTCCTGTGAACGTTAGGCCAAAGAGCTTGAATGACGTACCCTCAGATAAAGAGTCGTTGGTCATTGCTATAGGTGATAGAGAAGGTTTCTTGTAATTATTGAATGAAATTAGTTTAGTCTTGGCGGCATTGGATGTGACCATCCATTTTTGTCCCCATTCCACTACAGATTGGAGGACATCCTCTGGTGTTTCTGCCATTTCTTTAGATATTTGTTTTCCTGTCCTGCCTGTTATAGAGTGTGGTGTCATCAGCATATATACCCATCTCAGAGGAAATTTTGTCGGGGAGGTCATTTATGAATATCAGGAACAGTATAGGTCCAAGGACAGACCCCTGGGGCACTCCCGCATTTATATTATGTTGTTTTGATGTACGACCGTCGAGGACAACCTGGATTTTTCTCTTATCTAAGAAGGATTTAATTATGTTAAGTATTCTACCAGTGATACCGTATGATCTAATCTTCCTGAGGAGACCCTCATGCCATACCCTGTCTTAGATATATCTGCCTTAGATATATCTAGAGCTACCGCTCTCCCCACCGCGCTTTGACTAGTGAATTGTATAAACAGTTATGTGAGGATTTCAACATCTGGCCAAACGGGAACATATCTGGTCCTTGCTTGGTCTTTTTCGACGGAAAGCTGCAATGGAAATTGTTTCAAAGAAAATGACAGAACCTCGAATTTTATTTTCGGCAACTTTTAATTCCAGACTGTTTCTCACTCTTTTTGGAACGTTGCAACACTGATTGTGACTATCGATATTTCTGACCCTCTCTGCTTGGAGCCATCTTAAATCTTAGCGCACTCTCTGTCCTTTATCGACTCCGACTGACTGTCTCTTCTTAACTCCTTACTCTACTTGAATATATTATATTCCTTTGCGCTTACATCATTCAACCATACAAAAACACAGCACGTGACCTTCAGTCACGTTTTCTAGCAAAAGGTTCTTATTGTTATTCCTAGGTTTGAAAACCTACTCTGCTTATGCCCATCATAATCTTCCTTGTTATTGTTTCTAAATTAACTAAAATATTTTACTAAATATTCTTTTGTTTTAAATATTGTCTCTGCATACCTTTTTCCTCATTACAGTTAAAAAAAATAATAATAACCTTCTTTATCTAACATTTAACTTTTAATAATAATAACAACAGCTGATTTAGAAAATCGATTATCAAGAAGGCCATCCGGTGTTGCTTCGGTTTAATCCAACATTATTTTATTAATTTAGTATATTAATTTAGTATATATATATATATATATATATATATATATATATATATATATATATATATATATATATGTTTTTTTTTTTTTTACTCTTAAAGATTACGCAGAAACATTTACATTTTCAGATAGCATCTTCTTGGATTGTTTATCCCTGAAATGATTTTTTTTTTTAAATAAAAACCAAAAAAGATCTAAAATAAAAGTAATGCACAAAGGCTGAATATTTATATATTATTTTTGGGACTTGTACAGTTTAATCAAGACATTAAAAAATGAAAATATCTAAAAAGGTTATATTGTACGTATCCGTTATGGTGTTATATAGTGTTATCATTGAAGTTATCACTTGGGTTATCATAGAGGGGCACCAAATTGACGTTTGGTGTATAACATAAAAGGGGAGGACCATAATTGTATTTGTTGTCATGGAATGATTATTATTAGAATGAAAGGAGATTATGCGTGTCATAAAAGAATTCCGTGTGTGTATGATCGTCTAGTTTCATATGAGGTTGTGTGTGTGTGTTACATGCATTTTCTTCGACATATCTTACCTCATGTGTCGTCGATGTTGATCCATCTGGAATTCATCTTCTCTTGGAGGGAGACTGGTACCTGTTAGACGAAGATTTATCACTCCAAGACGATGAATTGGTTTTATAGTTTTTTTTATTTTCCTTCCAGATGTCGACACAGAATATGGAAGTGAATCTTGCTTGCTTTGAACACGTCAGCGTCCCCCACCCCCAGTGAAGGGGAGGGAACTGCTATTAAGCCGTCCATCTTCTTCAAAGCCCAAATCCAGTCTCACAGATCTAGCCAACTTGACCACGTCACTCATACGTAATCTGGTCAGCTGACCCTCGGCTCTGGTAAACGTGTCTACACTCCACGTTTACTCACCTCTCTATCTCTCTCTCTCTCTCTCTCTCTCTCTCTCTCTCTCTCTCTCTCAATCCATTCTGTAACAATGGAATGAAGTTCTCCGAAAAAAAAATTACTTAATTTCATCAAATATATTTTTTTTAACGAAAAAACAATTTGTTATGATACCGAGCAAAAGGTTCGATTTTTAGGAATAAAAGCTAGTATTAAAGACGGGGAAGGAGTGTCGGCGCTTTACATTGAGTTATCACCCCGTGGCATGTTAAAAAAAGTTCCAAGATATCTATCTTCAACGCGCTGTCAGAAAAACGTGTTTTTTCCGTTGTAAAAAGAAGCAAAAACAAAGCTACTCGATGAAATTCAGTGAATTTTTTTTCGGAGATCTTCAAAACGGATACGTACAATATAACTTTTCTTTCGATATTTTCAGTTTTAATGGCTTGATTAAACTGTAGAAGTGCCTATTTTTGTATTGGTATCCTTTGAGATGAGTAATCAGTATATTTATTTACGGACAGTTATCCTTATCTTTATTGTTGTTGATGTCTCACCACGTTTCGGATAACAATTCCTCTGATCTGCCTGGAGTGGGATTTAAATCGCTACCTTCATACAATGCTCACCTGGAATTGTAGAGATTCAACGCTTTTACCCAATGTACTACTAGCCGCAAAGTGGTTTGAATCTTACCCAAAAGAAGGCCGGAGGATTAGTTTTCGAAAAATCTGGTGAGACAACAACTATGGAAGGCAATATTTACTGAGGATATTGTTAAGTGACTCAGCATTCGTATAAGTGTTGGGACGATTAATCAGAATTGAAATCGGGAATCTAAAATGTCGGAATATTTGAGGGTATCGGAATCGGAAAAATTTGTACCGCTATTCCGATGCCAACACGATTCTTTTAATTGTCTTTTTTTATTTGATTTTGTTTAAAGCAAAACCTTCAATTGCTGGTAATAATGATAAAATAATAATTATTTATTGATTTTAATCCAGCAGTGAAGCTAAAATCGATAGATCGTCCCCGACATGTATATTTTAAGTTATCGAAAATATTTGCCCATTTAACACGTGCTTTTACTGTAATCAGAGGGGAATAACAAATATATAGTTAAATATTTAGATATTTATAAAAAATCGGAATCTATAATTACATAGGAATCGGAAATTTATTA
>NC_136499.1:119157125-119212125 GCF_053919585.1 Euprymna scolopes | reverse complement strand
TATTCAGTGTTGTTTAATCGCTATATATATTTTAACCTATTCGTGACCACACACACACACACACACACACACACATACACACATTCAGCTTTATGTTATAGACGTATGTATATATATATATATATATATATATATATATATATATATATATATATATACACTAGCATGGAGCATCTGAGCTATCCAGGATTGAATCAGGATCAACAAATGTTCCGCCCTTCTATATTTTTTGTCATCGAAATTCATGAAATAGCGTTTTTTTTAATCATATCGATTAATTGCATGCTCAAGTTAGGGACCCACTCTCACAGAGTACCAAGTGAAAGCTGCACTTGCCATCCAAGTAGTGACTTTGTTAACAATATATTGTAATCTGCATTGCACTGTTGAGAATTTACTGTTGATTTCATAAAATTATATGCGAATGCTTGTTTCATTTAAAGTTTAAAACGCAAATGTCCCGTAGCGTGTTTCAATTGTTCTTTAAACAGAAACATTTTTTTCGACGTCGCATTTGTTTTATCAACGAACCAACTGTAGATTCTATGGAATTATTTTTACATAATTACTTGAATTATAATTTAACGCACACATGTATCATATTTTTATTCTGTCCTAAACCGAAGCCTTCATTTCAAATGAGCCCCTGTCTTATAAAAGAATCTAAAGTTGGACATTTCTGCACGTGCCTTTTTAAAACTGCTTAAGTGCAACTTTGATGCTAGGTTGGATAAAATATTAACTTTTATTAAAATCGAACTTAATTCTTTAATCGGATATTTCGGATCATCATTTTCTAATATAATATCTAGGTAGGAACACTTGCATTCGTGTGAAATTTCAGAAAAATCGACCAAGCCGTTTCTGTGTCGATATGAAACGAACTCACGCACAAACTTACATAAATTTCATTTTATATAATAATAAGAAAATGCGGACGTAAACCGCCAACTGGGAGTTGATTTGGCTGTGCTGGGAAAAAACAACACAGATTGGAAGATTGAAATATAAAGACATCTCACTTTTCGCCCAATTTTGATTGTAGCTGTTAAAGGATACGTCGATGCCCCACTTGTAGTAGATTGTAAGTTATTAGAAGTTGAATGTTTAAGGCGCTTACAACGCAGTTTTGTAGAAAGCACCGTTTTATACGATAAATAGTAAACCGAATAATTGTGGCCTTGGAGGCTGGAAATAATAAAAACAAACACAGTCGTATACTTAACAAGAAGTTTATTAGCAAAAGTGTGTAACAGAAATACACGCCATGATTCTGGGCTCATATCTGCCACGAATCGCAGTATTTATTTCTTTCCCCACCACAGGAAAATGTGCATCAAAGTCAGAAAAATGGGGAAAGTTAAGTAATCGCCTATAAAAAGAAGCATCTTGGCTTTTAAAAAAAATTGTCAGGACGTGCTCGTTTTCTCTGGGTGAGTTCATTCATTTCTGAAAAGGGTAGATTAACTTGCTCTATAACAAAAATGATTGACGATGTTGACAGATTGCGGTTAAAACAATCAAGTGTTTAACTCGACACACTGCTGCCAAGAACTTGCTATTTCCAATCTCGACGCTCTGCTGTCGAAACTTAACTCCCAAACTGTACACGGTATTGTCAGAAATCAACTCTGGAACACAAGGCTCTGCTGACAACACTTGCTACTCTGACATCCAAATTCAAAAATAAATCCTGTCACTGGAAAATCAGGCTTTTTATATCCAACAAGAAGCATCTCATTTGCATATGAGGTGACAATATCGCAAGCATAAAAAGAGAAAAAGTGGCCATTTTGTTGAGTTTTTTCTTCATTCTTTTCGTCTACGCGGAACCCTACAGACCGCACACAAGCAGATTTGTACTAATTTATTTTAAGTGATTAATTACAGAAGAGCAGTTTCTGTTGCCTTTACTCACATTTCAGATGTAGTGATTTACAGTTAAATATTTATTATTAAACGTAAGGTTTCAAACTCTGATGGTATTCATGGTTTCTTACTGTTTCTAAAATTGACTAGTAGGGAGAGGTGTCCGGCGTTGCCCGAGCGTAAAATATACTTAAATATGATATCTTAATTTGTTCAGATTTCGTATATATTATTATAGAGTCAGGATTACAAAATCTAAAAATAAAAATAAAAAAATAAAAAAAGAGTTTTGGTGTCATCGGTTAGAATAAAAACTGAAGCATCCAAAGCTGGTAACGTTACCACTGTACTAAGGTTACAATCATATAAAAATATTAAAATTTAACAAAAAACAAGATGAATGTACAAATGTACAAAGATGTTTTCAATTTTGACCCAGATTGGACTCCTCAAAAACAATTTTAACCGGCTAAAGACAGAAAATAACGGTCCATAAACAATTCAATATTTTGAGGCTTCTAACGCCGCTATGCAATTTTTAGTTTTGGTAGAGATAGTGTTTTAAAATATGGAGACAGACAGAGAGATATATAATCTATCTATCTATATATCTATAAAAGTGAAAGTGTCCAGGTGTGTGTGTGTGTGTGTGTGTGTGTGTGTGTGTGTGTGTGTGTGTGTGTGTGTGGTGTCTGTCTGTCTCGTTGTCTGTCTGTCTACACTTCCCTACCAAATAACTCTGTAAATTTCCGGTCTACATACTCGAGATTTAACATAAGGGGTATTGAGATTTGGGAAAAACGTTTGGATTGGTTTTCGGACAGAAATTTGGCTGTTAGAGGATCAAAGTTCAACGATTTGACCTTTGAAAACTTTACCAAACTTCACCGCCAATTTTGGGTCTAAACACTTGAAATTTTAAATATAAGTTACGTGGACATGCATCTAACTTTATAATTTGATTTGAGCGCTAAACAATAAATTCTAAGGGTCATAATTTTGGTAAAAGTTAAAAAAATTGATCTCTACCTTCTTTACCAAATTACTCAGATTTTTGGTCTAAACATTTGAAATTTTATATAAAGTGTATTCAGACATAGGTAAGCTTTTTCGTGTTTTTTTTTAATGTTAAAAATTTGGGTTATTAAGCGTCAAAGTTCAAAAGATTTTACCTTTGCAGTCTCTACCAAATTACTCAGTCAATTTTTGGTCTAAACATTTGAAATTATGCATGAAAAGTATTCAGAAATGCAGTAAGCTTTTTAATCAGTTTTTGGACGAGAATTTTGCTGGCAAGATGTCAAAGTAGACAAAGTTGACCTTTGTGGAATCTACCAAATACCAAATAGACTTCGCTACTTTGGGGGCTAAACACTTGAAAATTTAAATGTAGGTTACTTGGACATTGATAAAAAACATTCTAATTAAATTTGAGTCTAAAACAATAAATATTAAGGGGTCAAAATTTGGGTCAAAGTTTTGACGTCTGCGATCTCTACAAACTTTTCTCTACGGTAATTAAGGAAGCCTATTATATAGAAAAGCATTACCGTACATATTCAAACATAAAGTTATGAGCAGTACATAGGGCCCGAACAAAGCCGGGCGAAACTGCTAGTATATCGACAAGGTGAAAATGTCTGTGTATGTGTGTGCGTGTGTGTATGTCTGTGTACATTTCCCTACACAATAACTCTGTAAATTATCGGTCTACAGACTCGAAATTTGACATATAGGGTAGTGAGATTTGCGAAAATCTTTTTGATCGGTTTTCGGCCAGAAATTTGACTGTCAAGGGGGCAAAGTTCAACGATTTGACTTTTGAAAACTCTGCCAAAATCCTCCGCCAATTTAGGGTTCAAACACTTGAAATTTTAGATATAGGTTCTTTGGACATGGATCTAACTTTATAATTTGATTTGAGCCCTAAATAATAATTGTTAAGGCGTCGAAATTGGGAAAAAGGTTTTTTTTTAAATGGCCTCTGCGGTCTCTATAAAATTACTCAGGCAAGTCTTGGTCTAAAGATTTTTTACTCGAGTGTTGGCCGAAAATTTGGCTGCCAAGAGGTCAAAGTTTAAAAAATTTTACATTTACGGCCGCTAGCAAACTATTCAGCCAATTTTGGGTCTAAACATTTGAAATTATACATAAAGGGTATTCAGACATGCAGAAATTTTTTTATCAGTTTTTGGTCGAATATTACGAATGTAGACTCTACCAAACTCCTCCGCCAATTTTGGGTCTAAACACTTGAAATTTTAGATGTAGGTTACTTGGACATGCGTCAAACATTTTAATTTAATACGAGCCTAAAACAATAAATGCTAAGGGGACAAAATTGGGGCCAAATTAAAAAAAAAGACCTCTGCGGTTCTTACCAACTTTTCTCTATGGTACTTAAGGAAGCCTATTATATAGAAAGGCATCGCCGTACATATTCACAGTTTTTAATATATACATATGCACATAAAGTTATGAACATTACATAGGGCTCGAGCAAAGCTGGGCTGAACTACTAGTATATATATATATATATATATATATATATATATATATATATATATATATATATATATATATATATATATATATATATATATTAGATATAGACTTTCTTTTCTAAACTAAAAATAACTACTCAATCGGAGCCTTTAAGTCGGGAATTTCTTTAGAAACATAACAGACAGGGATGAGGGCGATTAAGTTATTGGCAACACGGATTAAAGACGTGAGTATGCCACGATCGAATCCGATGCACTGAAACACTTTCCTCAAACACTTGACCTCATGTCAAACGTCATGATGAAGACATCAGTAAGATACACGTAGGGAGCAAATATTGCACACAAATATAAAACAAATATTAAAGTCAAAGGTTTTCCAATTTTCAACAATATGAGAACTGTTCCAAACGTAAGGGCTCCTATTTTCAAACTAAAACCTAAGAAGTTCAAGAGCTACGAACACAGAAACAGTACCATTAAAACGAGCGATATTTTGTGCGTGAGAATTTATTTTTATAGCAACCACCATCCTTTGTAGCCTTTTGATCGTATCTTAGAATTCCCTGGTCGTAAAAGTCCGGACCGCGATTTGTCAGTCAACTCTCTGCCGCCACTTCGAAATCGACGAACCCATCTCATTACTGTGCTGACATGCACTGCATCGGCTTCGTAAACGCTGTTGAATGTTAGTCAGTTCATTTTTTTCTGCATGGATGAATTCAGCTTCCGACGCACATCCATGACAGGAGCTGCTTTCTTAGAGTCTCACGCCGCCAATATCGAAAGCAGAAAGACGAAAGTTTCAGGTCCATTTTTTTAGCATGGAAAACATTAAAGAAGTATTTATCTGTATTAGTTTATAAATAGTAAGAATTGAGCACCACATACACTGTCATCGTACACCTGACAGCTTGCCTTTATAATACTGTACTAAAACGATATCTTTCTAAGCGTGTTGAACCAGTTTCCTCCGAAAGGGGAAGTTCTATGAGGATATAAAACCATACTTCATTTATACAATTGCATATTTTATATTTAACAGGTTTCCCCTTACAACTAACGATGCACTGCCAAATTACAGTCTTTTCAAAAGCATCCTAAAAGCCTCTGTTGGGCCAGGGAAACTCCTGGCAATACAGAACGCCAGAATTTCTATATTATACTGTTTATCTGGGACACTACTGGGCTGGTCTTTCTGTAACGTAGTCGGACTCAATACTTTGTAGATTCCGTCGCAAACGAGACAAGGCATAGAAAAGAACTTCAACTCGCTACTTGAGAAGACTTTTGTCCCCCTTGTCCCGTCACACGCGACTTCTCGTCTCGACTGTGACGTCACCGCGGTCTGCCCACGGGTTCTTTTTTTTTATATTTTCCTTGCCCTGACGTAACTTCGAACACGAATCGGTTATTTTCATTAAGCTGCCATATGCGCGTCCATGCTCTGTTACATTGCTAAATTTTTCTATGAACTTTTGTTACGATAAGGTGAAGCAAACTAAGTATGATGTTATCCGTTCGATCTAGAGTTATGTATTTATAGAGATTAATAGGCATTAGTCACCACAATACAACAAGTATTCTAGAAGTTTTCTTGGAAACTACCGGTACGATCTAGCTATAATTTTGTATAGACATTTGTTAAGATAATAACGATGTATGGTTAAGGATTAATAAGAAATGCGGATGTCCGAACAATACAGCATTTATTCCAGTCAATTCTGAATTTTTTAGAATAAATGTGAATGCTTATTTTATTTTTATTAATCGGACTATTATTCTCATCTTGGGTGTTATTAGCACAAGGTTTCGGTCGCTGCAACCTGCGACCTTCTTCGGGTGTTGAAATGTGCTTCTTTTCATACTAAGGAAAAAGAGGGTTGGCTCTGCATTACAAGAATTCGAACCGTGGATTTGAGGGTGGGTCCGTAGATCATAAATAAGGTTCAATCATCAGAGGTCACTAAGCGTGACCATTGATGATTGAACTTTCTTTATGATCTACGATGATTTAGGAAACGTTGTGCTAATCACACCGCGTATGAGAATAATAGTCCGATTAATCAACATGACAGAAGTACTTTTCGAATTGGAATCATTTGAGGTAGGCCTTTGATGTTATAAGGTACAGCGAGTTAAGTAGTCTGGTATTCGTTCATTGTGCAGTTATCCATTAAAAGCAATTAGTACGCAATGCAAAAATATGGGATTTATACAAATTTAGAATAATGGAAAGATTCTTAGTTAACAGGCTATAACTTTTCCCCGATTTTGATGGACTAAAACGTCTATTATTTTTAAATACTTTTAATGTTATTGCTCTTTTTTGTTCCTCATTCTATTTTACAGCCAACTATTTATTTCTCTCTCCTTATTAAAATTATTTATTCTCTTTTTTCTCCTTTTTCTATTTTATTTACTATTTTAAATTTGGAACCCCTTTTTAGTCCAATACTTTATTTCCGCCATTACTACAGCACAATAATCTCCATCATATTCGTGTTTCTTTTATTTCTATTCTTCATTCTTTTTGTTCCAACACGAACTCATCTGATTCGTTTTCTCATTCATCTTTTCCGCCTCCTCGCGCCTCTTCGGCACCTCATCTCCTGCGACCCTGGAGGCTCAGCGAGCAACAATCGTAAGCGCTTCTCTAATTGGCCTGCGCTTGTCATGTGACACGCACATGTCGATCAGCGTGTATTTCAACTGTCAGTCGAAGTGAACAAGTTTACAAAGGTGGCGGGGCTTTTCAGTTCCAATCAACATCACAAGCCGACCTCGCGTTTAACAAGGGAGTCCGGCGCGGGTCAGCCGGACACGTTTCCAACTTAAAGAGCAGCTAGTCGTGGTGCGTGCGACCGCAAGTAAATAAAGAAGTAGAAGAATAGAAGAAGAAAGAAACAGAAGATAGGAAGAAAGAATTAAATAAATAAGGGGGGTTGTTAGATGACAGAGAGCAGTGAGAGATGGAGAGGATATAAAAGAAATAGGAGAAGAGAGGAAGGATGACGAGGTGACGAGGAAAAGAAGAAGAATTTTGATAATTCATAGGCGAAGGAGAGGCGAGGCAGAGATAAGGGGTGAAGAGGAAAAGGAGAGTGATATGGGGGCGTTGAGAATAAAAGCAATTTAAAAAAAACAGTAAAGTGAAAATGAAATGAGAAAAATGAAAGGGGAAAAGAAATATATGATGTAGATGAATGACGAGAAACGAAAAAGGATAACCCAGAAAAAAAAAAGGGCGCGAAAACTGCAGCACCAGCGAGAAGAAGGCGAAAACAAGAAGGTAAATAAGACCGGGGGAAAAAAGAAGAAGAAGAAAAAGAAGATGAAGAAGTAGAAAAAGAAGAGGAAGAAGTAGAAGAAGAAGAAAAAGGAGAAGAGCAAGGAGAAAAAGAAGGAGAAAAAGAAAAAGAAAGAGAATAAGAAAAAGATGAAGAAAAAGAAGAAGAAGAAGAAGAAGAAGACGAAGAGGAAGAGGAAGAAAAAAAGAAGATGAAGAAGAAGAAAGAGAAGAAGAAAAAGGAGAAGAGCAAGGAGAAACAGAAAGAGAAAAAGAAAAAGATGAAGAAAAAGAAGGAGAAGAATAAAAAAAACAAGGAAAAGAAGGAGAAGAAGAAAAAGAAGGAGAAAAAAGAAGAAAAACAAGGAAAAGAATAAAGAGAAGAAGGAAAATAAGGAAAAGAACAAGAAAAAATAGAAAAATAAGAAGAAAAAGAAAAAGGAGGAGAAGAAAAAAGAGAATAATAAAAGAAGGAGTAAAAGAAAAAGAAGAAATAGAAGAAGGGAAAGAGAAAGGAGAGGAAAATAAGAAAGGACGAAGAAAAAAAAGAAAAGGAAGAAGAAGAAAAAGCGAAAGAAGAAGAAGGTAGATAAAGAAGCTTCTGACTAAATAATAACAGAAAATATGGACCAACGTAATTCAGGAAAGATTGACGGGGAACACGAATACGAAGAAATATTTCAAAATATATCATCTAATCAATCTCTTTTGCATTTTCCTGAAGTTTTTAAGATAATATCGAATAATATTTAAGGAAGGTTTTTGTGAGATGAAACAGATTTTTGATATAGAACAGAGATGAAAAGTAAGCCAACACTCTTTCCTCACTTATCTTACTTGCTTCCAACATATTTGAGGAGTAAAATCAAATGCATTTTACGATCCAAACAATAGACATTTTCGATCAACACGTGTGACAGATTTCTTAACAAGTCAGATGTTTTAGACTTAAAAACAATTCTTTTTTTTTTTAATCAATGGATCATATAATTATGAGGTTTAGTGTAGCTAGGTGGGCTCTTTCTACGTGCCAGAAAGTTACTTAAACATGGAAGTACCCTGTATCTCTACAGACGAGAGTCGCCCACCTAACATATCCCGAAATGTAAGCTAGGCTTCAGTCTCTCTACAACCGACGAAATGTTGCATACCTCAGTCTGTTTTACAAGTATTTTAATGGTAGATTCTACGACGAACTAGAATGCCTTGTGCCTCCTCAACGTAAATACTCCCGGCAAATCCGACAGGCAGCAAAATCCCACCCCTATAGAGATCTCCAGATCCCAGAAAGTCTTCTACTATAAAAGTTTCTTCCTCTGAACTACTAAACGTTGGAATCCCCATTCCAGGTTCCAGCATCCCAGACTGTACTGACATGCAGAAGTCCACGTGTAATGTAAACAGATATCTTTTTGCTCAAATCACTTCATAGTATCCTTGCAATTATGTTCCAGATAATAGCCCCCTACATGAAAATTGTTTGGGATGAAAATGCAATAAAAAAATTACAGTAGGTATGCTGGAAGAAGAATGTAAGATTGAGAACTATGGACTTAAAGACAACTGTTTTGTAGTCTGTAGAGAATGCTTACCGCAGTAACGTGTTCTGCAGGCGGGAAGTTCTCCAAAAGAAACTCTAATAATTGAAGTTATGTTAGGCATGACGTCTCCTCTGTGCGAAAAGATTACAGGGAAGAGGAAAGATGTGGCAACAGTGCTCCGTTTTAGGACGAACTTGGCTCTTATACAGATCGAGGATTGCATCGGCAGTAATATACCTACTAGAACGGTAAAATGATCTCATCATTTGTGTAGCTATCTTGGCAACAGATTTGATGCATGTGCTCCATTTCAGATCAGGATTGTCACATATTTATAACATATATAGATAATATTATTAGTTTATGTATAAAATTATAAAGTGATATAATTGTGTATAGCTTTTCAGTAATTGCAATAACAGGGCTCAAACGTATTAGCATTAAGCCTGACGATTCAACGTACCCCGCTCGGTGCAGATTAATCGCCATGACCTATAGCAATGGCCAACAACTCTTTATCTGAGAGTACGTCTCTCAAGCTCCTTGGCCTAACGTTCACAGGAAACATGAGTTGGAACAGTTACATCGAGGGCATTGCCAGGGCCGCTGCAAGGAAGGTGGGCTCTCTCTACCGTGCTAGAAAACTTTTAACACCCGAAAGTATCCTGTACCTCTATAAGGCCACTATTCGCCCATGTATGGAGTATTGCTGTCATATTTGGGCCGGTGCATCTGCTACTAGTCTCTCGCTCCTTGACAGGGTTAAAAAGAGAGTCGCAAATCTGATAGGCCCTAAACTGGCATCAAAACTTCAGCCTCTGTCCCATCGTCGAAACGTTGCATCCCTCTGCCTGTTCTACAAGTACTATAATGGTGAATGCTCTGAAGAACTGCAAGCACTTGTGCCCCCACGACGTGAACACCCTCGACAGACCCGACAAGCTGCAAAATCCCACCCCCACACTGTAGAGATCCCTAGATGTAAAAGATCCTTCTACTCCAGTAGTTTCTTCCCCAGGACTGCTAGACTTTGGAATTCCATTCCGGGTCACTGCTTCCCCAACTGTACTGACATGCATAAGTTCAAGTGCAACGTGAACCAACATCTCGCTGCCCTAATCCCTACATAGTACCCCAGTAGATGTTTCCCCTGATAGTAGCCCCCTACACCAAAGTGGCAATGTGCCTTGTTTGGGGTTAAAATGTAAAAAAAAAAAAATAAAAATAAAAATGAATATATTTTCAATACTTCTGAGGAACTGAACTAAAACGGCTAAAAATGATAAATCGGTCGAACTTCATGCCAGTTGGTTAGACTTAGAAAATGCATATGGTTTAATAAGACATAACTTACTTGAGAAATAAATAGGCCCTGAACTGCCACCCAAGCTTCATCCTCTGTCCCATCGACGCAGTGTAAGATCTCTCTACCTGTTCTACAAGTACTTTAACGGTGTATGTTCCGACGATCTGCAAGCACTTGTACCTCCTCTACGTAAATCCCCCCGAGAAACCCGAAAGCAGCAAAATCCCACCCCTTCAAAGTTGAGATCTCTTTATGTAAGAGAGCCTTCTACTCCAGTAGTTTCTTCCCCCAAACCGTTAGAGTTTGGAACTCCCTGCCAGGTTCCTGCTTCAACTGTACTGAAATGCAGAAGTTCAAGCGTAACGTAAACCGACATCATTGTTAGAGGTGAAAATTTAATAAAAATAAAATAAAAAAAAAGAAAATTTATTTTTTGGATTCCGAGAGATGTTATAAATCTCATATAAGCATATTTAAAATATATATATATATATATATATATATATATATATATATATATATATATATATATATATATGTATATATATAAGTTAATTTAGTATCCAACCAAATGGCTACATATAGGCATACATGTTTCGGCGAAAACCCGGCAAGGGAATCGCTTCGTCAGGCCAAAGACATCTCTTGCTGTTTCAACTCAAAAATTTCCAATTTATAACTAGTACTACATGGTATTTACGTGTAAAGGGGGAGACAGGATCTAAAAAGAAAGTATATACATTAAAATGTGATCGTCCATTATGTCAATTTTAATTTATTAATTATTTTATTTTATTTTATTTATAGTGCGTAATGAGTTTCAAGTAGAGTTTCAATATTATTAGTAAATTCCTAGTTCAGTAGGTAAGTTGTGTAGAATAGGAACCCTAGATTAAAAAAAAAAAAATTACGTATAAAATAAATGGTTAACGTGTAAATAAATTAGTATCCGTATAATATTATTTTTGTAAATTCTAACGTTACAAAAATTACGTGTAAAATAGGCGATTAAAATATAAAATAAAATAAATTAAGCTCGATGATATATATATATATATATATGTATATATATATATATATATATATATATATATATATATATATATATATATATATATATATATATATATATATATGAGCCTTTCTAATAATAAATACTCAACTAACTGGGAAAAGTTTAAAGTGTTTATGAATGATGTAACTTTTGTCACAGAATCCAGTTCAGAGATGAAACAAATGGTTACCTGCTTACAGTAGCTATTCTAATGAAAATAAAACCACCTGAATGTCATCAGTTTATCTATAATTTATCCTGCAAAGAAACGATATTCTTTGTCGACGGAAACAAAATCTCCACAAAAATTCCACGCGCAGGCACCGAACGTGGATATCTATAGTTTGTAAAAGGCCTAAACGAGCCTCCTGATGTCTTATTAAGCCATAAAAAACTAAAGGAGCCGCCTGTTGTTGTTGTCGTCGTCGTGGTCGTCGTTGTTCAAAGAAACGGTGTTCTTTGTCGATGGAAACAAAATTTCCACTATCTGCGAAAAAAGTGTTAGGAGCCTTCGTCGCTGTTATTCTCTGCCTCGGACTGACCAACATCTTTGGCAGGATTAAAACAAAATGCTGAGATGTGAATCACACTTAATTCATAAGTCTGATCTCCTAAACAAAGACAAGATATGACGCATTAGCTTTGGATTAATTCCACAGTTACCATAGTTAATGCAGAATTACGAAAATTCACGTATGTTGAGGCAATGTAACGTTCGATCAACAGGTGTATGAAAACATGGTTAATTCCTTGACAACGTGGCGCTATACAGTTCAACATATTTAACATTTCCAATATTGCACGTGTGGAGAAATATGCATTTAGGAAAAGGGCGACTTCCCCAGATGCTGCTCGACTTTAGGTACCCACTAGTGAAGAATACTCAAGATAGTCGAAGATAGAAAGTAAAACAAGCTGCAGAAAATTCAGAATCTTTAGGACGAAAGAAATAGTCGGTGTCGTGGCATGTGGGAGAGTAGGTTAAGGTCTATACGCACAGCATTGGTATTCCAAGAAGACCATTGAAAAGCAGAGGAATAGGGGTTCGGAAGAAATTCATTATAGTGAGGAAATCCCGTGCATTGATACAACAGTAAGTCAGAGTAAAGCTTATGATATCTTATGAACACGATATCTTATCAACACGATATCTTATCAACACGATATCTTATCAACACGATATCTTATCAACACGATATCTTATCAACACGACATCCAAGCAACACGATAGCTTATCAAAACGATAGCTTATAAACACGATATCTTATCAACACGATAACTTATCAACAAGATATCTAATCAACGCGATATCTTATCAACACGATATCTCATCAACAGGATATCTTAACAACACGATATCTTACTAACACGATAGTTTATCAAAACGATATCTTATCAACACGATAGCTTTTCAACACGATAGCTTATCAACACGATATCTTATCAACACGATAGCTTATCAACACATCTTATCAACACGATAGCTTATCAACACATCATCTAAACAACACGATAGCTTAGCAACACAATATCTTATTAACACGATATCGTATCAACACGATATCTCATCAACACGATAGGTTATCAACACGATAGCTTATCAACACGATATCTTATCAACACGATATCTTATCAACACGATATCTTAGCAACACGATATCTTAGCAACACGATATCTTAGCAACACGATATCTCATCAACACGATAGCTTATCAACACGATAGCTTATCAACACGATATCTTATCAACACGATAGCTTATCAACACGATATCTTATCAACACGATAGCTTATCAACACGATAGCTTATCAACACGATAGCTTATCAATAAGATATCTTATCAACATGATATCTTATCAACACGATACCTTATCAACACGATACCTTATCAACACAATACCTTATCAACACGATATCTCATCAACACGATATCTTATCAACACGATAGCTTATCAACACGATATCTTATCAACACGATATTTTATCAACACGATACCTTATCAACACGATAGCTTATCAACACGATAGCTTATCAACACGATATCTACTCAACACGATAACTTATCAACACCATATCTTATTAACAGGATATCTTAGCAACACCATGTCTGATCCGTGCAGAGCATATGCAAAGACTGTTATCCTCAAACATATTTTCACTGAATTCGAGCATTCCATAAAAAGCTAGACCTACAAAAACAATGAAATATGGGAGATTGTTGCGGAGAGTTCGAATATATGTTCTGTGACATCTAATAAAGCTCACGAATAGATCAGTTCGTTTTTTTTAAAAGCTGAAACTACGAACTGAAATAAAGTTAACGTATCATCGTCCTGATATCGTCATTTGGTCCGTTAATTTGAAAAAAAGTTTTTGTCGTTGAATTATCGGATCAATTGAGGAGAATTCTGACTAGTCACACCACGGCAAGTTGAAAAGATATGAGGATTTACGTGAACAATGCGTAAGAAATAGCGGGAAAACCATTGTATTTCTTATATTCTGATGCCGAGGTTTTATTGCCAAAATCAAAGGTCTTCAAGAGTCTTGGTCTTTCTCCATCAGGCAATAACAAATACAGAAAGAGAACAGAAAACAAAGCTGTATCTGCATCCGCATGAAAGAGGGACAACATAAAACAAAGTGAGGTGGTGTCATGAAATATTGCTGTGACGCTCTGGTCTAGTGGTAATGATGCCTCGGGCTAAGAAAACATACCTGAACTTAGAGTCATCGTCTAACGAATTATTTGTTGGAAAAATGCTGCTGTGCAAGGAACAGTTATTGTATAAACATTATATATATATATATATATATATATATATATATATATATATATATATATATATATATATATATATATATATATATATATATACTAGCAGTTCAGCCCGGCTTTGCTTGGGGCCTATGTAATGTTCATAATAAATATATATATATATATATATATATATATATATATATATATATATATATATATATGTATGTGTGTGTGTGTGTGTGTGTGTGTGTAAATATATATATTAAATGTTTGGTTCATGTCCGGTTAACCTACATCTAAAATTTCAAGTGTTTATATCCCCCATTGGCGGAGGAGTTTGGTAGAGCCTGCAAAGGTCAATTCTTTGAACTTTGATCTCTTGAGAGCCAAATTTTCGCCCAAAAACAGATTAAAAAGCTTGTTAAATGTCTGAATATTCACTATCTATAATTTCAAATGTTTCGCTCCAAAATTGGCTGAAAAGAGACCGCAAAGGTAAAATCTTTAAAGATTTGCCCCCTTCGCAGCTAAATCTTCGACCAAAAACAGATTAAAAAGATTGCCTTATGCCTGAATAAACTATATGTAAAATTTCAAATGTTTAAACCAAAAATTGGCTAAGAGATCTAATATTTTTAAACATTAGCCCCAATTTTGATCCCATTAACATTTATTATTTTATGGTCAAACCAAATTAAAAAGTTTGATCCACGTCCAAGTAACGTACATCTAAAATTTCAAGTGTTTAGATCCAAAATTGGCGGAGGATTTTGGTAGAGTTTTCAAATGCCAAATAGTTTAACTTTGACCTTTTGACAACCAAATTTCTGGGCGAAAACCGATAAAAAGATTTTGTCAAATCTCACTACCCCCTATGTTAAATCTCGAGTCTGTAGACTGAAAATTGACAGAGTAATTTGGTGAGGAAATGTACACAGACAGACAGGAAGCCAATTTCACTTTTATAGATATACTAGCATTTCAATCCGGCGTTGCCCGGGTGTTTTGATGTGTCTGTTGAGAAAAAAAAAGTGGTAGTAGGAAGGCAGGCTCGAACCCGTACCGCGAAGGAGGAAAAGAACGGGGAAAAATCTGACGTGTTTGCTGTTACGACCACCGCCAAACCGGAAGTGACTTATGTTTAAATTAAAGCTAGACAATCGAAACGAGAGGATGAATTTCAAAAATATCGGAGAAAAAGTGCCCCCCCCCTGTAGAAAAGTGCCCAGTTGAAGGCGAAGATATTAATGTTTTTAGCCAATTTTCCGATATTTGTCGTCTGAATAGTCGAACTTCAAAACAATATTAATCTTGGTAAAATCTGTCGCCTCTGTCGAAAGTTTTAGGCAGGCATGAAAACATACATACATACATACATACATACATACATTTATATTTTGGTAACTAAAAATTTTCGACCCAAACCAATATAAAAGCTTACCCTATCTTTGAATACCTTTTATGTAAAATTTCAAATGTTTCGACTAGAAATTGTCTGAGTAATTTTGTAGAGACCGCAAAGGTCAATTTTTTTTAAACTTTGAGCCCTATTATGACGCCTTAACATTTATTGTTTTGGCCTCAAATCAAGTTATTAAGATATATCCATGTCCAAGGAACCTATATCTAAAATTTCAAGTGTGTAGACCCAAAATTGTCGGAGGAGTTTGGTAGAGTTCTCAAAGGTCAAATTGTTGAACTTTGACCCTTAACAGCAAAATTTCTGACCGAAAACCGATCACAAAGATTTTTCCAAATCTAAATACCTTGTATATCAAATTTCGAGTCTGTAGACTAAAAATTGACAGAGTTATTGCGTAGGGAAACGTACACAGACACACAGACAGACACACAGACCCGTTCACTTTTATAGATATATAGATATATATGTGGGCGTTCGGTTGTGCCTGGCCGTAGAATACGCTTAAATATGATATTTTTATTTGTCAAGATCTCATATATATTATTATAGAGTCATAATTTCAAGAGAAAAAAATTAAATGTTCTGTAAAAGCCTCCTCATAATATTTTCGTTCTTGCCTTTGATTTTGTGATTTCAGATGATTTACAAAAAACAGCTTTCGACAAATGGTATCTGCCATATACACTGCATTTCATTTCCTATTGCAATTTCTCTGACATTATATTTTCGTCCGGCCTTCTTAAAACACATTTAAATGCAGCAAGATTTACACGCAACTTTTCAAAAATCATATAAATTTCTCTGGTGGTTTCTTTCGCTTGGTATTCCCCGTTATGTATCTCTATCTCATGTATTTATAGTTGTTTTACAGAGAATCGTTATACCTTTACCTTGGTTTGTGTTGTAGTCGATTACCTCCATGTATCTCGCCATGAAACACTTGTTTAGGAAGTCCTTTGTCCTCCACCCTAACCAATTGTCCAATCCAACGCATCTGCTTTTGAATGATTTTCATTTATACACTAGTACTATGTGATCGTTCAAGAACTACAGTGTCAGTCGTTAGACTCCTCCAGTTAATATTAAGTATTTGATGTAAGAAGCTAAAAATACTACTATATAATAAATATTAAAAAAAACTAACAAAAAAAACCTCCACCCTTTGTCAGCTTATGGAAAAGTCAAAAAGAAACATATTTTACATAAATCCCACCAATACCGATAAACAATCGCCCAGGTGTATGGGGTATTGTTGCCACATTTGAGCAGGTGCATCTGCTACTTGTCTCTCACTCCTGGATTGTTCAAAAGAGAGGGGCCAACCTAATAGGACCTGAACTATCACCTAAGCTTCAATCTCTGTCCCATCGACGAAATGTTGCATCCCTCTGTCTATTTTACAAGGATTTTAATGGCAGATGCTCCGACGAACTACAAGCTCTCGTGCCTCCTCAACGTAAATGAAACCTTTCCAATAATTTGAGATGCCTTCCGTATTTTGTCTAAGTCTCTGACACATATAGCAGCGTAGTGATAACGTATGCTTCGTGAACACTTAGCTTGGTTTTTGATGTGATTCCCCTATCTGACCACATACGTTTGTTCAGTTTGCTAAAAGCAGAACTAGCTTTGGCTATTCTGTGATGTATCTCAGTATCAAGCATACAATCCTTACTAAGCATACTACCCAGATAAACAAAATTGTCCCTGATATTTAAGTTCTTAACATCAACCAAGATGTTTGGTTCCACATATGCTATTCCTATAATAGGAGAATGCATAACATGTTTTCTTAAGTCTGATCGTAAGTCCAAGAGTTTTATACGCCTCTGATAACTTGTTCATAAGATTCGGCGTATTCGCTTAGGAATGTGAAACAAGGTCTGAATCATCTGCATAGAAAAGTTGAACAACAAGGTTCTGAAAAGTGTTCGACTTTGCGTTGAAACGTCTAATGTTTTAAAGTTTACATGTGCTTATATCTGATGGTGCTCATTTCGATCAATAAATTTGAGTTTGAGCCGAAATATGTTTAGCTGAATTTAAAAATAACAAGGCCGATAGCCATTAGTCGCGTGCTCCCGTGTAATGAATGAATGCGTGAATGTAGGATTGACATGAAATTCTTAAAGATAAACTAAAATGACCGAAAAATGAGCTGAAGACTTAAATAAAAAAAAGTAAATGACTTAGAATGACTTTAATGAACTTAATGATGAATTGAATGACCTTAAGAATGGCTTGAATGACCTTAAGAATGACTTGAATGACCATAAGAATGACTTGAATGACCTTAAGAATGACTTGAATCCTTAAAAAAACAACTTGAATGGTCTGGAGAATGACTTGAATGGCTTTAAGACTGACTGATACTACACTTTGATCTTGGCCAAAAGGCACAGAAAAGGTTATTTATTTGCTCCCCCACCGAACAAATTCGGCACAAAGCCGATTTTTAAAGTGAGGAGTGAAGGGGAATGGGGACCAACTCCCCGGGGAGTAGGGGAGCTGGATAGTGACAATTGATATGAAGAGTTGCCCCTACATTGACCAAGGTCTTATATGTGGTGTTGGTATTTATTTGCTCCCCCACCGAGCAAATTAGGCACAAGGCCGATTTAAAATGTGAGGAGTGAAGCGGAAATGGGGGCCAGCTCCCCGTGGAGTAGGGGAACTGGATAGTGACAATTGATATGAAGGGTTGCCCCTACATTGACCAGCGTCTTATATGTGGGGTTGCCCCCACATATGGTCTTTGCTTGCTGTATCTGCCGGACAGATGGTATTTATTTGCTCCCCCACCGAGCAAATTAGGCACAAGGCCGATTTTTAAAGTGAGGAGTGAAGGGGAAATGGGGACCAACTCCCCGGGGAGTAGGGGAGCTGGCTAGTGACAATTGGTATGAAGAGTTGCCCCTACATTGACCAAGGTCTTATATGTGGGGGAAACCCCACATATGGTCTTTGCTTGCAGTATCTGCCGGACAGATACTACACTTTGATCTTGGCCAAAAGGCCAAGAAAAGCTAAAATAAGCTAAGGACAGTATCTATTAGCAACATACCTTTGATCTTAAGAAAAATGGCGAAGCACAAAAGTGTTACGGACAGATCGACAGACCGACTGACAGACAGACCGACCAACTGACCGCTGGACCGACGGAGTGAGTTATAGAGTCGCTTGCACGCGACTAAAAATCTACAAGAACTTACTTGTCAACCTGATAGTTGCTAAGTCTAGACGCACTGATGAGCTGTGATACAGCGAAACAGTACTGCATGTACGTGACTATTTATATATATATATATATATATATATATTATCATGATTATTGTTATATATATATATATTATTATTATTATTATTATTATTATTATTATTGTTGTTGTTGTTGTCGTTGTTGTTGTTGTTGTTGTTGTTGTTGTTGATGATGATGTTAGGTTATTTCCCTAAAGAAAATAAACAGTTGGCATGTCTGATAATACTCTACCCGAGCGTTATCAGACATGCCAAGCTCCTCGGATCAACATTTCCAGGTAAATGCATTGAGGACATTGCCAAGGCTGCTGCAAAGGAGTTAGGCTCCTCGATTGTACTCGAAATTTACTCACACCTGAGGGTATTCCCATTGCCCCATCTATGAATCACAGTTACCATATCTGGATTATTGACACTATCAGTAGTTCCTCTTTTTTAGACAGGCATTAAAACAATCCTCAAATAGCGCGAACTATCAAGCAACCTCCAAACCATATCCCATCGCCGCAGTGTTATATCCTCGTACCACTTTTGTAAATACTTTATTGGCATATGCTTTAATACATGCATAGAACTATTGCCCATATACTACATATCCCCGATTAATCTGACAAGAGGCAAAACTCCATCTTTTCATTCTTGTGGTGCCTAGATGTTGAAAAGATTTTTACTTTAATAGTTTGTTTCCTCGAACTGTTAGACTTTAGAGTTTCATCTCTGTTGCTATGTATTTGCTCCCCACGAAGCAATGTGTGACAGAAAGTCGTTTCTAATGTGGGAGAAACAAGCTCCCCAAGATAGGGTACTCTGAAAGTTGGCCAAAATAAAAATTGCCTTAGTATAGAAGAATTTCTCCTACATTGACTAAAGACAAATTAACTCGAGTGTAACATCAGACCAGATACTACACTCTGATCTTAGCCCGCAGGCCAGAGCTGCAGGCATTTATTTGCTTCCCCATAAAAGCAATATAGGAACGAAGACAGTTTTTAATGTGACGGTAAACTAGCTCCCCAAAAAGGGGCACTTTGGAAGAATTGTGTCATATAAACCAAAGCAAAACTTACCTTAGTATGGAAGGGTTTCCCTTATATTGCCTTGTGTAGTATCAGAACAAATAATAATAATCATCATCATCATCACCACCACCACCATCATCATCACCATTATCCTCATCATCATCATCATCATCATCATCATCATCATCATCATCATTGTCATCAACATCATTATCATCATCATAAGGACGGGCTCCTTGCTCGGACATATGAGACTCTTTCTCTCCAGAGTTTCCTGCCTTCCATCAACTGCGTCATATTTTCAGGTTCACAGTTGGCGTCGTGTGCTATCTGCTGGATGTACGTGAATCTAGATCGTGCTTTCCTTGCGCGCCCGTGTCGTGGAGTCCGTAGCAATACATAACTCACTAATCTATGCTTGCTTCTCAGACAGTGACCGACAAACCGTAGGCGTCTCTCCCTTGTGGTATTAGATATGCCAGGTAGGCTGCCATAAAGTTGCTGCTTCGTGGGATAATTTTTCCACGATATATTTCATACAGCTAGTAGCATACGGGTGTATGTGTCGTCTGGTTTTCTTTCCAATCTCTTGTTAAGTGTCCAGGCTGTAGCACCGTATACAAGGACAGGTTCTACCACTACCCTGAAGAACTGCCTTTCCAGTTTGTTAGTTAGCCTTGTAATATATTGTGAACGTAGCCCATCCAATACGGCCCAGGCTTTTGAAATGCGAATTTCGATATATCTCTCGGTGGAAACTATGTTGCTGTTCAGATACGTAAACTCGGCGACTTCTTTCAGTGTTGTTCGAAACAGAGCCCTGCTTTCTTCTTCCGCATTGGAAGTCATAAATAGATATTACACTGTAACCTTGCCACGGAGGCCTGGCCTATTTTTTACTATTAAAAAAATAAATAAATAAAATAAAATAAAACGACTGTACTACCATGTAGAAGTTTAAATGTAGTGAAGAAAAAATAATTTGCCGATAAACTCCCTACCCTTTAGACATGAAGCTTAATAATAGCCTCTTATCTCCAAATGTGGTTTGAAGTAAACAAGAGTATATACAAACAAAATAGAAAATTTTGTTGAATAAGGGTAGAAAATAGGAAAACGGATGGTTTACTTGAGAATGTAAAGTAATTTGCAACGGTTGACGGAATAAGCAAAGCATAACAAGAATCAGGGAACACTGCTGTCACTCAGATTCCAGGAAAGTTAACTTATTGTTGTAAGTGAGCGATGACTGATAATGACTCGTGTGAAAGCACCCCGTGAGTAAGCTCACAATAAATACCGTCAATAACTGGCATTCTTTTATCTGTTAACATTCATCCGAATTCCCGGCCCTCGGGCAAACCGACAGACAGACAGCTTGTCACATTTCGATCGTGCCGAATGCAGGCAATCTTCATTCCAATTGTTGGCCGAGTCGATTTTGACATTTCTTCAAAATTCCTTGTTTGCATCTATTTGTCTTCGCCATTTTTTTTTCCGCTTCGTACATTTTAAACAAAACATCTTTATTTTTCATCGACCACTTTTTCTTTTTTCTTTTTTTCTATCGATCAGTCTTTATTTTTCTTTCTTTTTCCTTTTCTATCGATCACTCTTTATTTTTCTTTCTTTTTTCTTTATTTCTATCGACCAGTCTTTATTTTTCTTTCGTTTTTCTTTTTTTCTATCGACCAGTCTTTATTTTTCTTTCTTTTTTTTTCTTTCTCTCTTTCTTGCTTTCCTTTTTTTTAATTGTATTTACTGAATTCCATTTTTGGCCTCGCTGGTACAATTACAGCCGTGAAACACGATGTAATCCTGAATCTCGGAGGAAGGTGATTGTTTTTTTTTTTGGGGGGGGGGGTCACCGGCAATCCAGGAATGGACGAGATGGGAATATTCATTTCAAATCTCTTGTATCGCCGAAAATAATTATTGAAAACAGGTTAACAATTCAAGATATTAGGTAAACGTGAAATAGTCTACTTGGTATCGGCTATTTTGGATTTATAACTGTAAGCCGCTGTCATGTACATTATCTTTTTTGTATTAACCAAAAGGTCATAATTTGAAATAGATAAGAGTAATATAAATATTTTCTACGCAAATTTTTAAAATTAAAATGTATCAATTTTTACTGTCATTATTTTTTAATTATTAAATTATTAAATAAATTATTTTAAATTATTAAGTAAAAAAAGTGTCTTAATTATTAAACAAAAAATTATTTTACTTTTTAAATTACATTTTCACCCCAAACAAAACACAGTGCCACTTTTATGTAGAGGACTACTATCGGGGGCATAAGTTGCAGTGATGTTAGGTCGGGAGTTGAGCAGCAAGATGTCTGTTCACATTGCACTTGAACTTCTGCATGTCAGTACAATTGAGAAAGCAGGAACTCGGAAGGAATTCCAGAGTCTAGCAGTTTTGGGAAAGAAACTATTAGAGCAGAAGGCTTTGCTTACATCTCCGGATCTCTACTATGTAGGGTGGAACTTTGCTGCTTGTTGGGTTTGACAGGGTTTTTACGTCGTTGGCTTGTAATTATTGACAGTGATTGCAGCTTGACGAGTGCTTGCTGCGAATGTTTTGCAGGTGGGGGGGTATAGGTAAAAGCTACGTCGAACATTTGCCATAGAAATAATGATAGAGTTGAGAGAGAGTCTTCTATGAGATTTGACTTAACCACCTGCAGTGGACAAATATTACATGAATACAAAAGTTAAATTGGAGCTTTAATTATGTGAAAAATCCCGGGCAGTAGTCGGCTGCGTCCCTGACTCGATTTATTTAGTTAATGATTGAACCAAACTAATGAAAAGTAGCTTCAGTTAGCGGATTAGGGATTGGTGATAATATTTAATAATAATATTGTTTTGTAAAAAAACAATGTATTTAGGGGGAATAGTATAAAAGGTGTTTTGACTAAAACCTGGAGGAGTAACTGAACCCGAGGTCGACCATCTAAGGATGCTCGACCTAGGAACAAATTCAATGTAAATTTACTTTGATGAGCGATTATGCACGAAGCTAATCAGAAAAGAGGAAACTGTGACGTGGCGACCTCTGATTAGCGAGTTAGGATCGGGGAAGTTTCACTCCCTACCCAGGATCTAAATATATAAGCGTATGCACGAGCGATTTTTAGTCAGATATGAGTACACTGAAGGTTAGTTCCCAAAACGCCTCTGACCGCGTCTAAATCCCGCCTACTTCAAGATTCTGCTCTCAATTTCTCTTGCTCGTAAGCTGAAAAAACATTTTCGCATCATATCGTATTTTGCATAAATAAAGTAAAGAATAATTTTCTGTTTGGAAAAAAATCCACTGCTGATAAGATTACTGCAATGGAGATGTTTCTCCCATTCCCTGCATCTATCTCGGTTCACTGTTCGTGATGATATAGAACGAAAGAAGAAAAAAAAATCAGTTTCATGTAATTGTGACGACGTTTGCGATATACGAAAATTGAATCTGGAATTACTGATGACCGCTCTCCGAGTTAATGCGCAGTCAGTCGCAGATGGTACGAATCCTGTTGAACTGTGGACTCTAAAGTGATTTTATCTCAACAGCCTATACAATTATCTTTATACGGTGGTATTATATCAGTACTAAGCGCTATCCGTCGCAGAAGATGCGATATGTGTTGACTGTGGACTGTGGAAGTGATTTAATTAAAACTGCCTATACTTTTATCGTTGTATAGTTGTATTGTATTAGAATGTTCTAGTTATATAGTTATTATATATTATATAGTTTCTGTTAATATAATTTTTCATAAAAAAGGATGCTAACAACTGGAGTTTTTACTTATTACTCCTGTCGAGGAGTTTGCATTGTTACGGACGGTGAACTTGAGTTTTCTTTTTTGTTTGTTTGTTTTTTTTTGTTTTTTTTTTAACCATCTTTTAGAAAAGGGGTGCCTAATTCGATGCCGGAGAGAAAGAGCGATGGTCAGCGAATCAAATTAAACAAAACATAACGTGGCATGGACCGCACTTCTCTCCCTTGATTGTCGGACTTTTCTCATTGAAACAAATATAGACCATGGGTTTGTAAATAGTTGCTGTTATCTCATATGAATAAGACAAAACACAAATACTAACTTGAATGATTATTTTATTTTTAAGTTAACACTGCGAAACATTGGTAAGATACATTATGTAGCAGTTTTTATAAACGCGTGCGTACTGGACTTAGTCGCATGAACTCTCTGACTGTTGTAGTTAAAAAGGACACCAACACCTACCCTCGTCTCTCTGGACGATAGCAGGCGGTGGGGGACGAGTCAGCAAGAAGGGCCACCCGGCGAGAGGAAAGCCAAAGAATCAGAATAGTCTCTTTTTCACTGTAGGGAAAGGAAGGTTTAATATAATGCAAAAGGGAATGGTAGTATTAATTTTGCTTTTGTGGCCTAAATCTTTGGTCAGTACAGAGAGGTACCCTGCCAGTAGACGGAGTGCTCATATATATATATATATGTATATATATATATATATATATATATATATATATATATATATACATGTATATATGTATCTTTTTATTTTTTTTATTTATTTATTTTATCAAGAAATTTTTAATAATAAATGTATTCAGTATCTTTTTTCCATGTAACTCTCCTACTTGAAGTTCTTGTTTTTATCTCATGTTCCTGCACTTTTTCGGGGAGTAAAATGTCGTTGTTTATATTTTTGTTGATAGTTGTATTTTGCGTACATTTTTGCTTGTTTTCAATGTAAGGTTTCAAACGGTCTATTGAAACTTGTGTATGCGTGTTTGGGTTCCTTTCTATTAGGAAATATTTCGGTGTCCGTTCGAGTACAATGTAAGGACCAGAATAGGGTGCTTCTAATGGTTTTCGGACGCGGTCTATCCTAATCCAAACTTTATCACAGGTTTGAAGTTGATTTGGTACGTACGTTTTCTTTGTTGATTTATCTCTGTTTGAAAAGTCTGTCAGATCAAATTTGTCCATAGTTTTGTGTAGTTCTCTTGTAAAATTTTGTGTAATTATTTCTGTATTTTCTGTACCAATCATTAGTTGTGGTAATAACATTTGTGTACCTGTGACCGCATAAAATGGGGAAAAATTAGAGTCGTTGGGCATACTTCGAATTCCTAAGAGGACTATTGGTAGAGCTGAAATCCAAGATTCTTTTCGGGCCATTATAGCTGCTTTAATAGTTCTATGTGCTCTTTCTATAAGTCCGTTGCATTGCGGATGATAAGAAGTCGTTCGTAATCCATAGAATCCAATAATTTTTGACAATTCAAGGAATAGTTCGCTTTCAAATTGTGTGCCTCTGTCAGTTATGACATGCAGTGGAACACCATAGCGAGTAATCCATGTGTCAACAAAAGCTTCTGCTACAGTTTGTGCTGTAATATCTGCTATAGGTTGTGCTTCTATCCATCGACTGGTTCGATCAATACATGTTAAAACATACCGACATGGGCTTGTATAAGGATTGTTGGCACGTTTTGCTGGGGGTAATGGTCCAACTATATCAATGTGTACGGTCTGGAATCTTGATGATGGTATTTCCAACGTTTTAATTGGTGATTTAGTATGTCTGTATATTTTTGCTTGTTGAAAAGATGTGCATGATGAACATAATTTTTTAATTGTTTTATCCATATGTGGCCAGTAAAATCTAGCCTTAATCATTTTGATAGATGATTTTATTCCAGAATGTGATACTGAATGTAAGCTGTCGAAGATAGATTTCTGTAGTGTATATGGTACAAAAGGTCTAGGGTATGACGTTGATGTATCACATAACACAAATTGATCTTTTCCATATAATGTGAATTTCTTTAAGTCTGGATAGGACTGTATTTCGGTGTCTCTTTTCTGTGCATCTGTGAGTGCAGTGAGGTCGTACAGTTTAATATAATGCAAAAGGGAATGGTAGTATTAATTTTGCTTTTGTGGCCTAAATCTTTGGTCAGTACAGGTTTGTATTAAGCATGTAATTATCCGACCCCATAAAAAATAAGACAGACATTAAAATTTAAAAGTTAGAAAAGCAGCTTTATTTATTGATGGACTATAAGTGGAAAGTGTTCGTTATAATAATGGTGGAGGATGAAATCAACAAAAAGGAAAATGTTCCTTTGCTTTGTGATTATCTGTTTAGGTGTGAATCAGGCAAAGGTTAGTAAATTCTCCTCAATCCCCACTCAAAAGAAACAGAAACCCTCGTCAACCCTCTCGCCGTGTAGACGATCAGGCCAAACTACCGTGCTGAGAAAGTATCGTTCTGGGTGACCAGAATAACTGTTTAACTTGGGGAGGCGGGGCGTTCCGTGATCGGAAAGGCCTAATACAAACTCATATACCGGGTTGGACCTCTCTTTCTATTTCTTTTTCACGTCAACATCGAATTCCCTTATTTCTCTTTTGCGTCTGTTTTCCTGTACACGTTTTATTCTTAGATGAGTTTTACCCATTCGCCTCTGTCTGTCTGTCTGTCTGTCTGTCTGTCTTCACTTTTTTATTTTTCTCTCTTTCTGTTTCCGTCGCTTTATTTCGTTTTTTTTTTTTGTCCGCCTCTATTTTTCATATTTTCCCCGTTTCTTTCTTTCTGTCTGTCTGTCTGTCTGTCTGTCTGTATCTCTCTCTCTCTCTCTCTCTCTTTATATTTATATATATATATATATATATATATATATAATCGTAATAATCAATATAAACTCATTTTGAAATATAACACACACATATATATATATATATATATATATATATATATATCAAAATAATCAATATAAGCTCATTATGAACAATCACACAGAAATATATTTTCTCTTCTCTTTCTATCTCTCTTTATTTCTTTGTTCCGTTAGCCTCTCTTGTCATACCTCCCCTCTCTATCCATCTCTCTCTATATTTCTATCTATCTATACCCATCTCTTTCTCTCTCTTTCTGTTTCTAATTATTTCGTTACATCGTTTGCTTCTCTTTCCATACTTTCCCACTCTGTATCTCTCTACTTATCTGTCTATCTCTCTATCTACCTAGCTATCCATCTATCTACTTCTATCTATGTGTGTGTGTCTCTCTCTTTCTCTGTTTCTCTTTCCCGCTTTCTTTATTCCCTTATTTCATTTTCCCTTTCCTTCTCTACAATCGTGGCACTTTCGATTTATGACCGGCTCCACATCCGTCTGTAACTGTAATCACAAAACCTTAACTCACTCCTTGAATGAGCAAGTCACCATCGCGTTTATCTCCCTTTGTTGTGCTCTTTTCGTCGCGTCATTTTCTCAACTTAGGGATACTCGTGTCGTCGACTGACTTCCTCATTAACATAATGCCATGTGATTTACGAGTGGGAACCGATAGCTTTAAATCTCAACATAACAGACAGATGATGGGCCTGTCTGCGTGTAAATCTTTACATGTCCATTATTTATGTTCTGTCATTCCTGAATAAAATTTTACAAGACAAAAATATTACTGGTAAGAAACCATTAATATTATCTAGTACTACCACAATTACTCAGCGTCGGCCATTATTGAATAAAGAATGCAATCTCCCTGTGCGTAAAATGGAGCCCTCCAAACAGGGTCAGTCTAGAGAATTGAGGCAAAAGTAAAAATTGTCTCAGTTTACAAGAATTTTTTCATCGGTGAAGGAACAGAAAAAAAAGCAAGTTCAGTATCAGAACAGAGACTACACTTTCATCTTAGTCAAAAGGTTATCAAAGCAATGTGTTGCATCCAAAAACACATGCATAGAAAAAACACCTCTAAAATATATATTAACCAGCTATCGGTTGGCACCCGGCGTTGTCGTGTCGTAAGATATGTTTAGATATATTTTCATTCATGCAGATTTCGTATTTATTATTATAGAGACTATTCTCTAGGGAATATTATATTGTACCTTATATATAGTAGATATTTGGTATTATTATACAAACACCATGACAGCGTTAGGGTTAGGGTTAGGATTAGGGTTAGGGTTAGGGTTAGGGTTAGGGTTTAGGGTTAGGGTTAGGTTTAGGGTTAGGGTTAGGGTTAGGGTTAGGGTTACGGTTACGGTTAGGGGTTAGGGTTAGGGTTAGGGGTAGGGTTAATTCGCTGTCACGGTGTTTGTATAGTTTTACCAGATATTTTAGAAGTTGTACAAAAATAACTTGAATGCCATCAGCTAAAATCGAAACCAAAATATATAGCCCTCCAGACGCGTTTCCTACAGATGGAGTTATCGAAAACATTAAACGACTTGTCGAAATGAATTGAAATTAGACATGCGCAATTTTGCATTTCAACTTGTCGACATATTTCAGTGCATGTTATTCATCCATCCAAACAAAGATTTTACTTGTTATAGACCATCTTTAGTGTATGATTACTATTTCCTGTTAATTTTAATGTTATCTGACCAGTAGTTTAAGAGGTTATCGTTTAAATATTCACACATAGACAAACAGAGACAGAGAACTTTAATGCTTGCTGGAGAGAACTTGAATGCCTACTAGACACTATCCTCGAGAGTCTAAGGTCTCTCCGTGCAGTGGCTTGTCAGAAAAACCTGGCATGAGGACACTATTTCCTAGAAGTAAACCCTGGCCAAATATTCAAAATCACATAGTATTCGCACACCAAATAAGATCTCCTTTCGATGGTTAACCAACATTAGGTTTTACGGGGAATTGTGTACCTTCTCTCAGTTATGTTACCTCAAGTAATACCACGAAGCTGGATATTCCACCAGACTAGATAAATTCTTGTCCTGGAATCCAGCAAGACCAAGAAACCAAAATGAAAGATATATTACAACGTATGAAAATGGTTAATTGGGGAGGGGCAAATTATATTCTCAATTTCTTTAATAAGTGTTTGAGAGATAAAGAACTTTAATGGAACATTCGAATATCTATGTATCTAATATAGAATTTAAGTGTTAGTCCCAGTTAGTTGGCCTCTTGGTTTTTGAGCACTTCGACTGAAGTAACATTAAAAAAGAAAGACACACACGCATATATCTATTGTTTTATTCGTATTGAGTAAAATCACAAGCAACGACAAAAGATGATATATAAAAAAAAAAGTTATATTTTTCTATAATCATCGGCTACAAACGACAAAAAAAAGAGAGAGAAATTGTAAAATTAACAATCACGTGGGTATGTTTACAATTACATCTGGCATAAGGTCAACCGTTCTAGTCTTTAACGTCTGATTATTTTATTTATTCTTCATTTTATCTAGTGCTAGCAGAGAATGTTATCTGAAGATACTGGTTTCCTGAGCTAAAATTCACCAAGCATTAATTTTATTTTGTATTTTTTCCGCTGGAAAAAATTAATCGTGTTTTCTAAAATCAAAACAAAAGCAAAACAAAAATCCCTCCTCCTCCTCCTCCTCCTCCTCCTCCTCAACAACAACAACAACGACGACAATAATAATAATAATAATAATAATAATAATAATAATAATAATAATAATAATAAAATCAAGAACAAATATTTGAAAATAAAAAGAAAATATAATTATTTTTTTTCAAACATACTGGATTCGGTATTGAATAGTCTTAAAAGGTTGGTATGCAAACAAACACATCAACCGAACTGTATTCAACGAATAAATATAAGTAAGAGAATATGGAAATTGCGGGAAGCGTCTGTCGAGTCCCCTCAACTTTGGACAATTTATAAGCTGTCGTAAAACATCTACAGACGATCGAATAAAAACAGTGTATGCTGTATGCATCATGGACGCTAATTTTTGGATCATTTTTTTAGCAACGGACGATACGCAGGGGCGCGTTTCGGAGGTAAAACAGTATTAACTAGTATTTACATATTGCTTTTCTGAGAATATGTTCACCTTAACGCAGAGTACTTGTTTCCAAGAGACTTAGCGGAGGGTGTAGTATAGTTGTTTTTGTCTCGCATAAAGAAATACAGCATTCGTTATCTATTATGTTATGTAGATAGGTTTACCCCAGAGGTGGCGACAATATCTTTTATGTACGAGCCTAAAGTTGCTATGGAGAAAAGAAACTACGGAAGACTCGTCCATGGAAAACTCGTATACGGAAAACTCGTCCATTTTTGCTAGATAGGAAAGCTGAGCAATTATTGAAAACACATTTTATCCCCCCAAAAAAAGGAAAGAGTCGTTGTTTTTTAAAAGAGAATACACCCCATAATATTTTGTAAAACATATTTTTACTTGTTTACTCTTGTTGAAAAATAATACAATTGATTTTTCGAAGTGTTCGTTTTCTACCAAGCTGGTTATATTTTTAGTGGTTAAACTTATTATTTTAAAGCGTTTATTCAGATCAAACCTGATTATACACGCAATAATATTTCTAAAAATATTATACCTATTTATTGTTGTTTTACATAAGAATCGATTTTTCTAAGTATTTTTTCTACTTTGAACCTATTAAAAAAGTACATGCTCCATAATATGTTTTAATATTTATACTTATTTACTGTCGTTTAAATTTTTTTTTTTAAATAATTTAGGAAGGGGGACTTTAAAAAAAAAAATATATATGTATATATATATATATATATATATATATATATATATATATATATATATATATACATCCCCAAAAAGCTAAACAATAAACAGTAACAAAATAAAATTAAACAGATTCTTGAATAACGGGGGTGGTGTTAAAACAAAACCCTCGGAAAATTCCAGCGAAGAATCGAACCCTCGCCCTGTTGTTTTTATTATTTTTTAATGCTATTAAATATCGTAACAAATGAGAAAGTTCGATACCTGAACACGAGAAATTAAAAAAAATTGTTTTGTTTTTGAGGGAGAAATTGTTTTGAAAAAAGTCCTCCTCTAAGTTATATTTTTAAAATATATTATAATTTATTTTCTTTTAAAGGGAGGGGTCTTTTTTTAAAAACTATATCTCCCTCAGTATTTTCTTGAATTTTCTTTTTTGAGATATTATCAAGACTCCTAAGATCTTATCCGCTCATGTCAGACATTTTTCTTGTTCACACGTAACACTTGACACTACATGTTTTTAACTGAATAAGTTAAAACCCTGACATTTTACCAAAATTTTATCTTTTTTAAAACAACAGTCAACAAGCAAAATATTTTTTGAAATATTATGGAGATGTATTCTCTTTTAAAAACGATACTTCCCCCGAGAACGGCCATAAAATGTGTGTTTCAATTAATATACAGGGTGTCCCAGAATTGGCGCACCATGTAGATTTATATAAAAACAAATATGAATATCAATGAATATCAATTTTATTAATCAAAATCACAATAGATGCTCAAATTGTTCACATTCAGCCTGAATACATGCATCGATGAATATAAATATATGGTGAGCGACTTCTGGGCCGAATAAAATCTGAAACAAAAAAAATATAAATATAAATATATGGTGCGCGACTTCTGGGACACCCTGTATATTCGATAATGGCTCAGTTTTCCTAACTAGTAAAAATGGGCAAGTTTTCTGTAGAGAGTTTTCTATATACGAGTTTTCCGTGGATGATTTTATCATGTACGACTTTTCCATGGACGAGTTTTCCTGGCACTGGGTAAAAACATTCATATAATATATAGTAATGATGGGACGATGCCAAGATTTTTTCTCGATTCCGATACAATTACCAATTCCAATTATTTATAAATTTCAAAATATAGAATTGTTTGGGGGGGGGATGATTACTGCAAATACCTATGCATATATTTTCACAAATGAAAAAAAATACACTTACGGATGTAACCTAAAGGATTTTAGTTTTATTGGTCGTTTAAAACGTCAATAAATATTCATCATTTTCTCAAAGAAATAAAATCAATAAAACGAATCGTTATTAGCATCTGAAAATAGAAATACACTTTTCCGATTTCGATACCCCACAAAGGTTCAACTTTTTCGATTTCCGTTTCTAACTCTGATTAATCGTCCTGGTGTTATGTTGTCGTATCATAAAATGAGCGTTTGTTGTATATTGGTTGAAATTGGAATGGAGATGATATATTAAAACGTGTCTATTTATAAAAAGATTGTTGCGTTTGATTATCTTATCAGAGTTAATATCGTTGTGTGTGTGTGTGTGTGTGATCATGTATTGGAACATACCTTCTGCCATTTCGTTGGTCCATCTGGAAATTCTCGTATGGGAGGGAGACTTGATACCTGTTTTTGGGGACGAAGATATATTTCACTCCAAGACAAGAAATTGGTTCTATAGTGTTTTTATTCACCTTCCAGTTTGTTCACAGAAGTAAGGAAAGTGAATTTGGCCTGTGTTATTTTTTTTTTCTTTTAGGTCTTATTTCTACCACGTCAACGTTCATTCCCCACCCCCAGCGAAGGGGAGGAGACAACGGCGAAGCTGTCCGCTTTCTTCAAGTCCCAAGCAAATCTCCCCGATTCAGCTAACCTGATCACATGACTCACACGCAATCCAATCAGCTGATCTTGACTTCCGGTCAACGTGTCTACACTATAATTCACACTCTTCCTCTCTCTTCCTCTCTCTCTCTCTCTCTCTCTCTCTCTATCTATCTATCTATCCATTAACTAACACTGGCATTTGTAGATAGTTTTATACATTTTCCAACTGCCTTTTTTATGGCTTGTTGTACTTTGCGCTATTTATTTATAAATGTGATTTGAGAATGTTGTTTGTTTGCTTGTTTAACCAGCATATCTACCTTCTTTGGGTCATTTAATATTGTATATAAGATTTAAACTTTTTCCATCCTTTCAGAGTCGATTTTCGCTGGGCATATTCCGGCAATGTTTTGTATAGTTAGTTATTTGATGATATTTATATTTTATGGTAAGGATTTGCTCTTTTTAGGAAATTTAGAATGGTTTTAGGATTTTCTTTTTCGAAGAAATCTTTAAAGTCTGTGGCCTTGTAGTAGTGTTGACAACATTGTGTGAGGTCAACTAAAGGTATTTTACTGATTTGAGAAAGAGCTGTGTTTAAGGGTTATATCATATGCAAACAGTCTCTGTTCTAAAATAAATAACAACTGCAATTTTGAAGGAGTTGCAATAATTTGCAATTACACATATTTGTTTCCGAAATCGTCTGTCGCACAAGATTGTAGATGCGTGAACTTCCTTAAACAAAGCGTCCGGAACAATAGCTTTAGCTACAGTAGAGAATGAATCGGATCATCTAAAACAAGAAAGAGTAATCCAACTTGCAAATTATTTATCCTGGGCAGCACCTATTGCCATTGCGAAGAAGGTTAATGCCAAAGTACGTTCATGTGCGGACTTCAGTACAGGACTAAATGACAGGTTAGAGACACGTCAGTATCCATTACTTGTACCGGAAGATGTGTTCTCAAAACTCAACGGTGGAACTTGTTTCTACAATGGAAGTTGATGAAGATTCCAAAAATCTGCTATCTATTAACTCCCACAATAGATTATTTCAATTTAACCTCTTTCCATTTAGGGTCAAGTAATCTCCAGTATTATTGCTCACATGATTGCCAGGCGCGTCCGCCGACACTGATGATATTATCGTAACAGGCTCATCCCAAGAGGAAATTCTGCATCACTTTACTTCGGTAGTGGATGGAATTAAACAATACGGATTTCACTTAAGACCAAACAACTGAAACATTTTTAAAACTTTTGTGTAATACTTTGAATTCATATTTGCCAAAAATGATCGAAAACCAGACTCGGACAATATCCCGCCAATAAAGCACATGGCAGTTTCTAAGGATGCTGCAACACTTTCTGGGCCTTGTAAGACATTATGGTTTCTTTCTTACCCGAAATGCGTAAGTAACGAGTAGAGTACATGCAAAGTAATCTTAGATTCTGATAAGGATACTGCATGTATCTCAGCAGAATCTTCTGGTTTTTGTATTCAGCAGCTAGGATCTCCACTATTCCATTCACAATCAAATGGTCAAGACGAACGCTTTCTCGTCACATTTAAGGGAACACCTTTCGAAGTTAAAACTGGAAGGAACTACTGAAGATATCATAGAAATATTTCTAAGTAGCTACAGAGTTATCTTAAATCCAAATTTTTCTCAACGGAAAGTCTAAAGCACTGGTGAACAGAAAATACGTTTATCAATGGATACTATTTCACCATCATAAAATAATCCTCCACAAAACAAAAATGACGATGGCAACTTGTATTGGCAAAAGACTACAGCAATGGCAAAGAAAAATAGATTCAATGTAACAAAGTACGTCGTTCTGATAATGCAATCTATAATGTGGATGCACAATCATCTATTTGGGTCAGACATGCAATTAACTGCATCACTCATATCTTCCAAAGAGAAAATAAGATAGCACAATTATTCCATTAAATATTTTACTGGACACATTTGAATTACCCTAAAGTGTTCAACCAACATGCAGTAAACAAAGCAAGTCTAAGAAGAAAGGTCCAACTCCAAGGACGCAATGAAGGTGAAAACCAACATAATTTCTACAAATAGACCCACATCAAACATCAAACATTCTATTACCATTATTTCAAAGGAGGGGTGTTTTAGAGATAAAATAGTGGAATTACTCGAAATAAAGAAAGCAAGAATTATCGCCCCTTATATATCTTTGAAAAGACTAGAGAGTTCGGGAACAGAAAGCAACATGGCGGACATCGCTGGACATTGCATATTGTCTGTAAATAATTTAAGGTTTCTGTCGTGAATTAATTCTGTCTGTGTGTTTTTTTTTGCATAATGGAACTTAGGAAGATTCGTCCAATGAAACCTCGTCCATGGAAAACTCCAAACTACTTGTTTTTTTAACTGAATAGACACTTTAAAATAAGTTAACCGCTAACATCGTACAAACTAGGTAGTAAACGAATTATTTTTTTAAACAACTGTAAACAAGTAAAAATATTTCTTAAAATATGAGGTGTGTATTC
The DNA here is from genome assembly GCF_053919585.1 of Euprymna scolopes. Taxonomy (NCBI): domain Eukaryota; kingdom Metazoa; phylum Mollusca; class Cephalopoda; order Sepiida; family Sepiolidae; genus Euprymna; species Euprymna scolopes. Next base: position 119,177,207 of record NC_136499.1, on the reverse strand, counting down.
TCTTTTAAAGACAATATCTTCTTCAATAACGATCATAAAATGTGTTTTCAATCGATATTTATTCAATAAGGGACCAGTTTTCCTACCTAGCAAAAATGGACGAGTCTTTCATAGACGAGTTTTCCATGGGCAAGTTTTCAGAGCACCACATAATCATCACCATTCTTAATGGCGCATGTCTGTTTCTGACGCATGTCCATGACAGTATTCACTTTCTTAGAGTTTTACAGCGTTCTTGAATATCGGCAACATAGAGAGGAAACGTCACTTGTACTTCTTCGACGTAAATACCCCCAACAAACCCGACAAGCAGCTAAATCTCACCCCTTCACAGTAGAGATGCCTAGGTGTAAGAAGGGCTTCTACTCCAATAGTTTCTTCCCCAGGACTGTTAGACTTTGAAACTCCCTTCCGGGATTTTTATTTCCCAACTGTACTGATATGCAGAAGTTCAAGTGTACTGTGAATAGACATCTTGCTGTTCATCTTCTTTCATAATATTCCGGCAAATCCTATCCGCGATAGTAGCCCCCTGCTTCAAAGTGGCACTGTGCCTTGTTTGGGGTGAAAATTGAATAAAAAAAAGGTTATGAATACATAAGTTCAGTCATCATAGCAATTCAATTTGCAATCTCCTTTGATTTATTCGAGTCCTATAAAAAGCAGGTATTATTTTTAGAACGCCGCGCTACCTCCTTTCTATGAGGTAATACACACCGGCTTGTGCTATATAAAAAATACTGGGTCAGTACGGTCTGGCGTAGAAAATATTCCTCGTCGGTCTTCCCAGTAGTGATATCTCTGTTGATTAGAAAATATCTAACCTCTTCTAAAAGAGAAGTTTAACCTAGGATAGTGAACCTCCTGATACTGAATAGAAAGTTACCTTAACCGTCAGAGCAGAGCTTACAGAAACGATAACGGTTCAGCTTCTGTTAAACTGATCGTCAAAGACGTATCCACTATTGATACGAAGAAAACTTACTCAGGTTATGCCATGTATATTAACTTGAAGTTACGAGTTCGATCCCAACTATTAGTTATGCCTATTACTTTAGATGACTTAACTGGCATTTTCTTTTTTTTATTTGGGAGGATAAGGTTTAATGAATGTAAGATGGTAGTGTAGTAATCGTTAATGGTGTAAACTGGGTCGAATTTGATTATTTATGAGGACAGTTCAACAAGAACTTGTTTACATTGGATTTGAAAATAACCATGCGTATTTAACCAGGAAGCAGAACAGCGGAACAATGTTCCACAGGCAAGCAGTTCTATTAGGTTGGTGCAAAAACAGAATAGTATATGATTTATGAATTAATTTATTCATATACATAGCCATGTTATATATCATTTTGAAGAGCGTTTTTCGCTCTATCGAATCATGTTATTCGTTACCGTTCTCAATCTCTTCATTTTTTGCTGGCTTTTCGATAGCATGGGCAAAAATCAAATCTGCACGATTTTCTTGTTCCAGTTCAAACTAGGCCGAATAGCTGCCGAGACAGCTCATGATGTCAATGATGCGTTTGGCCCAGGAACCACTAACGAACCTGTGACACACCGATGGTTCCAGAAATTTAACAATGGTGTCAGGAACATCAAAGATGAAGACGGTCGCGACCGGTCGACTGGGGTTAATAAAAACATTGGAAAGTCTTAACTGAAGCTGATCTTCGTAAAAGCATATGAAAATTTGCTGTTGAATTCAAGGTGGACCACTCAACAGTCGTACGCCATTTAAAGTAAATAGGGAAATCAAAACAGTTGGATAATGGGTGCCACATAATTTGAACGATAAAAATAAAATCGTTGTTTTGAGGTGTCTTCTATGCTGTTTCTGTGAAAAGACGACCTATTTCTCGAGTGGATTGTGACGTATGATGAGAAGGGGATCCTCTACGACAACCGACGACGTTCAGCACATTGGTTGGATGTTGGAGAAGCTCCACAACACTTTCCGAAGCCAAAATTGCACACAAAAAAAGGTTTGGTGACTGCTTGATGGTCTGCGGTCGGTCTCATCTATCACAGCTTCTTGAATCCAGGCGAAACGATTATGGCGGAGAAGGATTGCCGACAAATTGACGAAATGCATCAGAAGCTCCAATTTATGTGAACGAGATTGGTCAATATGAAAAGACTAACTCTCCCCCATGACATCGCTCGCCCGCATGTTGCTCAAGTGACTGTGAAGAAGCTGAGCGGATTGGGCTAGGAAACTTTGCCTCATTCGCCATATTCACCGGACCTCTCGCCCAGCGATTATCTCTTTTTCAAGATCTTGACAATTTCCTATGCGAAAAACGCTTCCAAACTGAGATGATGACGAACCGGCCTTCAATGAATTCATCGTTTCATGGATTCCGGATTTCTATGCTGATGGGATAAATAAGCTTGTTTCTCGTTGGCAAAATGTGTCGACTCTAATGGTTCTTAAAGCTAATAATCATGAAATGGGTTTGAAGAGTTTGAAAATGTTTTGAAGTTGAACGTCAAATAACGGCATTATGTTTGCACACACATAATAGGAAAGAAACTTTGTTAATGGAATCTGCGTTAAGGTACAGATAGAGAGTGGGGGAAATCGTTTATAATCGTTGTAGTTAATCGGATGCTTTTGTGTGTTTGTGAAACTTTGGCAATGTGGAAACCGTAGATTGGAGTTCAGTCGAGTACTTGCCATGAAAATAACAAAAACACTTGTGTTCGATTGATCGTATATCATAAAATGAACACCAAAAATGACAGGTTTACCATGAAATAAACACAACGACCCAAACCAAGCTTTGAGTCATATTTTTAGGGGGGGGTGTCACCTGAGGGTTTAAAAATGCACAGTGGGGAGTCATGGTAGTTCATCTGAAATAAATATTTTTTTTTCCCGCTTCCACCACCCATAAAAACAAAAAAAGAAAAAAAAAATCCGTCTCGTTTCTTTCGGATCGCTCCTCGTAAAAGGTGTAAAATTACTTTACCTCTAACCGCGTAAGCACCATAAAAGAGAGATGCAGCTTTGACACGGGCACAATGTAGAGAACAAAGAGCCTCAAAAAGTAAACCCCTCACTCCCGCCAGAAAATACGATTAAAAAAAAGAAGAGAAGAAAGGGGGACGGGGGAGAAGTGCAATAGAAAATAAGCAAATTTTCCTATGAAGTCGGTTGAGATTAATGTTGACTTAAAAATCGCAATAAATAACATAAATATATAACAACGACTCACAAAGGCAAAAAAGGCAATAAATAAGTAAACGACCGCCGACTAATAACGCCTTCGAGGAGGTAGAGGTTGTATATGAGACAGCAATAAGCAATAAGCGGGAGACGTAGAGAGAGGACGGTGCCCCCTTCCATTTGCCTGCTTCTCTGTACACCACCTGACATGAAACCAGAGTTAAAGCCAATAGAATAAGAATACAAATGATCGTGCGGTTAGTGTTACGATAGCTGTTGCAGGATGAATTGTAGGGTGATATTTATGTGCGTCGCCGCGTCCGGGAAACGAGAAAGCAAACGAATATTTAACCGCGTCAAGGTGTAAAACATTCGGACGACATTTACAGATGTCAAGACGCGAACTTTGAATTCGGCGCTCGGTGTTTGAACGGGCTCGGACCTTCAACGAACGTCCTCGCCTCTGATGAAATTGGATATACATCCTAATACCTATCAATCACATCCGCATTCCATCTATGTCCTTACTCCTTCGCTTTATATCTCTCAGTCTCTTTACTCTCTTTTCCCCTCTCTCTCTCCCTTTCTCTCTCTCTCTCTTTGCCTACGTATTGAGCACTTTTGAAGTAAATACTTAAAGTTTACGCATAAATCTATGCTTTCGTATACCAATTTATATGAGTAAATTAAGTAGTTATATATATATATATTTGTATTCATGTATGTATATAAATATGTGTGTGTGTGTGTGTGTGTGTGTGTGTGTGTATGTTTATGTGTTGTTGTTTTTTGTTTTTGTTTTGCGATACATTTTGAACGAATTCAATTATTTCTACGAAAGTGCATTATTACTAAATGCGAGTTGGGAATAATTTTCCTTTTTACCAATTTGCTAACCTCAAAATGGGGATCCGCATATATATTGTTTAATATATATATATATATATATATATATATATATATATATATATATATATATATGTGTGTATATATATATATATGTGTGTGTGTGTGTGTGTGTGTGTGTGTGTGGGCTGGGGTTATATACCTTTTATGTTTTTACATAAGCAGTAATATGTTGCGAGACAGTCATGATGTTTCGGCAAGATAGCTTTTAGTAACTAGAGGCCTCTTCATGCGATAAAATCAAAGTTTGAAATGTTTCCGTATAAGCTGTATCGCCTGAAAAGGCCTCGAGTTACTAAAAACTAGCTTATCTCTATTTCTTTACATAGCTTAACTAGCAATGCTTATACGTGGCAGTCACCACTTATCAAGGCCTTAATGTCACTCGAGAATAAGTGTTAATGAATGTAAGATTGCAGTATATTGCTTATGTATAAGTAAATATTAAAGTATGCCTTGCTCTACTTCGGTATTGACCACTCTTGTATTTACTTCATTGGTTATTTTACCTCTGGAAAATAACTGCGAAATGTGTGTGTATCTATATATATATATATATATATATATATATATATATATATATATATATATATATATATATATATATATATTACAAAGGCATCACCACATTATCAAGGTCCAGAGGCCACTCAAGGATAAGGGTTAAAGAGTGTACAGTAGAAATTGGTCAATATAGTAATCATTAGTAATGAAAATTTGGTAAATTTAATAACTTATATGGAACGGCTCATCAAGAACTTATTTACTTTAGACTTGAACACAACCATATTGTAGTCAGCCGGAAAGCAGGAAAACGGAAGACAATTCCACAGGCGTGCAGTTCTAAGAAAGAAGCTTTGTTCATGGAATCTACGTTTAGGTTTAGGCACATATAAAGAGTGGGGGAAATTATTGATAGTGTTTACAGCTAGACGAGTGTTTCTTGTGAAAGTTTGGCGAGGGGGGACCATAGATTGAAGCTCAGTTGAACACTTTCCATGAAAATAACGATACATCAGAGACAAACTCGCAACATCTCTTCTGTGAGATAGAGGTTGCAAGAAGGAGAAAAGGACATCTCCTACGAGGCTACGAAGTCTATTTTGAACTCTATCAAGGCAGGACAAGTCCTTTCTAGCAGCTCCTGCCCAGATGTGGCAACAGTATTCCATCATATATATATATATGTGTGTGTGTGTGTGTGTGTGTGTGTGTGTGTGTGTAACGATAACAATTTTATAGTTAAGTATTAAGAAATATTTTATAGTTACAGTCACAAATGTGTCATTCTAATGAAATCATCAGTTTATGAACTGACAATTACTGCCAGTCGGGAGATTCGAACTCAGTCAAAAAGTCAACCTCGTCTTGGAGGCTACCATTCTACCTTTCTGCTCCCAGAAATTAACAAAAGAATTGAGAAAACTACATTCCAAGTTATTAGACATAAACAGTAACCCCTCCTATATAGTATATATGTGTGTGTTTGTGTGTGTATATATGTATATAGATACATGTACATATATATATATACATGGATATATATGTACACACACATGTATATATGTGTATGTGTGTGTGTGTGTGTGCATGTGTGTTCGTCAATCGGAGTCGATTATGACCATAGACAATTAGTTGTGTGTCCGCAGGTGGCTGATCAGTCCAATCCGGGCGCGGAAACCATATATATATATATATATATATATATATATATATATATATACACACACACACACACACACACACACACACACACACACGGCGGTAATCATGACACACTGCATTGATGATTTCCGAAAGGGTAAACACTAGTATCTGTAGGCATTTAAAAAATTAGTATTGTAATATATATATATATATATATATATATATATATATATATATATATATATATTGCAATACTAACAAGGTAGACACAAGCAAAAAGTAAAGTCTTTGTCTTATCGTTATTTCCCTGGCTAGTGCTCGTCCAATCTCTGGTCGCCCCTCGCCAATCCTTCGCGATAAACACCCCACTAGCTTAAACCACTGTCAGTAATTTCCCCCCACTCTTTATCTGTGCCTAAATCAAAACGTAGATTCCATGAACATAGCATTTTTTCTGAGCAGTGCACACCTGTGGAATTCTCTTCTGTTTGCCTGTTTCCACCTGACTACAACTTGGATGTCTTCAAGTCCAACATAAATAAATTCCTTATTAATCGCCCCCTTAAGTAAGACACTTTATCAAATCTCCAATACCAACTACTACTACTACTACTACTACTACTACGATATTATACCATTGATTATTGTACACAAAATAACCCTTTCCCCGAGTGGCTTCCGGGCTTTGATAAGTGGTGATCCCCATGTAATATATATATATATATATATATATATATATATATATATATATATATATATATATAGGTGTGTGTCCCTGGACGACCGGCCTCGCAACATATACACACACACACACACATATATATATATATATATATATATATATATATATATATATATATATATATATATATATATATATATATATATATATATATATACTCAGGTAAATAGCAGTACATTTTAAATTTTTATTGTATTTCTATTTAAACAAACTAAGCTACAGCGAAACCTGACCGGATACTGCTAGTATATACATAATTGTGACAAATAGATACCCAGTATATTATATTATTATAAAATACATTTTTTTTTATTTATGCAAACATTATATATATATATATATATATATATATATATATATATATATATATATATATATGCACGTTTCAGCTGTTATCTCTTTCGAAATTCAGTTTGTGAAGCTAGCATATCAATTGGGTGCAAGCTGAACTTTGAATAAGATGTCAGCAGAAACATGTCTGCACATAAGTAGAAAAAATTCCATTTTTCAATCAATCTTTACATCTCTAGGCCAGATTGTTTTATTTTTATTTATTTCCAATACATGTAAATATGTCCATATGGTATTATTTAACTTATTTTCAAGTGTTAATCTTTTGATTTTGTTTCATTTGAATTCGATTATACATTTGTTGCTATTCTTGCATGCCATATCTGGATATTCGTATTTTTAAATTCATTACCGGCTTCATTTTTATTAAAAGTTGCAGGATTTACTGGATTTTAATTATACTAGACTCTTTTAGCATTTGTAATCCTTCTGAATGCAATAATACGATATTTCTTATATTCCAATTTCTTATAACTTCGCAGAAATAAACAAACAAAAAGAAATAGTAAAAAAAAATTAAAATCCGACTCGCCATTTCTTTAACTGCAAATGAAACGCATTTATTCGTGGTTCTTCCAAAACAACGCATTTCATTATATTTCAAAAAGTCTTTTTTACACACATATGTGTTGTTTTAAAAATCTCTGTCTCACCGCTATCTGATGCTCGCCCTTATATTAAATCGTCATACTTTCCCGGCACATAACATTATTTCTACGCTCGACTACGTCGTATATTTTTCTCCTTTTCTTTTGACGCAAGCTCACGCACACTTGCTCATTTGTATACGTGATTTACCGACAGTTGCTGCTCATATTTTCGCTAGCCAGCTATCCTACAGCTGCTGCTGATTTTCTCACACATATATCATTTACATATATCTTATTTATCCATCAAAAACAAAAACATACCTGCTTTTGAACGTATTCTTTGGGAACTGCTCTGGTACATTATGGTACCATTTGACTTATACTCCAATTTTCTAAATGTCCGTTATTGATGGGAGTGAAACCTTTCAATTCTTGTAATTCCTCTGTTATTTTTTTTTTCAATTTAATTTTTAGATTTTTACTATTTACAATTACTTTCAGAATTTATGATTTTAGCAATGCTTAATTTACAATACACCTTATTTTTTTTCGTAGGAGGAAGGGGTTATACACTTGCGATCTCCTTTGCTTTCCGAAACACAGTCAAAACCGACAAGCAGCAAATTTCCACCCCAACACAGTAGAGATCTCTAGATGTAAGAAAGCTTTCTACTCTAATAGTTTCTTCGCCAGAATTGCTAGACTTTGGAATTCCCTTCCGGGTCCCTGCCTCCCCCCAATTGTACTGACATGTAGAAGTTAAATGATAATGTAAACATACACCATGCCGCTGAATGTCCTACATAATATCCTTGCAAATTATATACCTGATTGTAGACCCCCTTACATCAAAGTGGCGTTGTGCCTTGTCTGGGGGGTGGAGATGTATGTGGATGACGACACACACACACACACACACACACACACACACACATATATATATATAGTAATTTTTGTTTTGAATTTTTAAACGATAGTAATGTTTATGACTCCGCCTCGGAGAACCGGTGTTTTTCTTAGAAAGTCGCCCATTTGGACGTATTATTTATTTATTATTTTTAAAAACAGTAATCTACGGACACGCGTGTTTCGGAGCCCTACTCCTCTTCAGCGTAGCTTGACTGTTGGTGGGATTCGAACCTTTGACCTTATGTATTTCAGTTTAGCGCCCTAATGCACAGCGCTATGTTGCCATAGACAATTTACTGCTTCGTTTTTATCGTTCATCTGTTTAAGTGGTTTTGTTTTGATTTTTTAAACGATAGTAATGTTTATGACTCCGCCTCGGAGAACCGGTGCTTTTCTTTGAAAGTCGTCCAATTTTATTTGGACGTATTATTTATTTATTTATTATTTAATATATATATTTATATATATATATATATATATATATATATATATATATTACAATAGAAAAATGCGAGCATGAAAAATAATATTACATGGAAAAATAAAGAACTGGTTGGTAAAACTGGAAAAGAAACTGACAAGATATTCTGGTAAAAAATATAATAGGCTTATAACTTAAAATATTGCAGAATTAACAATTGATGATATAATGTTATGAATTGATTTTTTTTTAATCTGAATGCTGCAAAATTTTAAGTTATAAACTTATTGTATTTTACACTAGAATATCTCGTCCTTTTCTTTTTCAGTTTTAGAAACTAGTCTTTTAGCTTTAAACGTTTAAACACCAGTAAATTCATCATAACTTGTTTAACTGAACGAAAATTTAATTTGTTTTTTTTTCTTAATATAGCTTAGAAGATAATCTGTAAACCGTAAAAATTGTTTGAAATTTGGTCGAACTATGAGTAAGCAATGAAGCTTTAAAGCAGTTCTAAATGACTAAAACTGCCACTTAACCATATATTAAAACACGGCAGTGTTTGAATGATATACTTTCTTTTATTTCCAATCTAAAAGTTATTAAGTCAGTTTTTTTTTATATTTTGCATTTTATATACTCCTTGCTTTTCTTTTTGTCTAGAAAGCAGCATTTAGCCCCGAAAAACATTTTCTTTCCTGATTAATCTCGTGAAATAATAAAGTTATTCTTCATCTTCTAATTAATATATATGTTACAGAGAGAGAGAGAGAGAGAGAGAGAGAGAGAGGTGAGTAAACGTGGAGGTAGACACGTTTACCAGAACCAAAGGTCAGCTGACCAAATTACGTATGTGTGACGTGGTTGGCTAGATCTGGGAGATTTGATTTGAGCTTTGAAGAAGACGGACGTTTTTCCGTGGTCTCCCCCTCTTAACTGGGGAGTGGGGAGACGAACGCTGACGTGTGTGAAGAAGAACCACACAAGCAGATTTCACTTCCACCGGCTGCAGGACCTCTGGGGAAAGTGAAATAAAATCTATAAAACCCATTCATCGTTTTGGAGTGATAAATCTTCGTCAAACAGGTATCAAGTCTCCCTCCAGGATGAGAAATTCCCAGATGGTCCAACAGCGAGAAGAAGCAGAGGTAGGTTCAGAAATTACATGTCACACACACGATTCCCTTTATGATAATCAAACACACAACCATTTATATTAGAGACAATCACACGGAATCTTTGATGTTATATAGTGTATACACCCAAACGTAAAAAGTGCCCCTCAATGATTTAAATGGCGCCCCTAAATGAAGAACTCGATGATAACGAATATATAACATATTCAATTTGTAACGAAAGCTCAATTTGGTACCCCTCAAGGATAAACTCGATGATAACGAATATATAACATATATAATTTCTCCTCTTTATAGTGTTGAACTTTCTCTGTCTTGATAAATGTGATTTATAAAGGGTATATACTTTGATAACCCGACGTATATATATATATATATATATATATATATATATACAAGGCGCGTTCAATAAGTAATGGCCCTGACCCAATGCCCATAGCAGTGGAGTAACGAAACTTTGCACAATTATTAGTTTTGTTCTACATAGGAACCCCCCAGAGTTATGCATTTCTCCAATCGTTTGATGCGGCTCTGGAGACCGTTTTTGTAGAACACCCCAGGTTGGTCCTCCAACAACGACGTGACTTCAGAAATGCATCGTCTGGGAAACGCTTTCCTTTCAAAAACAACTTCATGGCTTGGAAAAGGTACAAGTCAGAGGGTGCAAGCTCAGGAGAGTAGGGAGGATGGGGCAGTATTTCATAACCACACGCCCGTGCTTCTGATCTGACGACATGCGAGTTGTGGACCGGATCTTGCCTCGCCTCTTGATTTTGATAGTGTTGTGGTTGCACACATTCATTTGCATATGTGAATAGTAATTACACATAAATAGGAAGACTCAGTTAGTCTGAGTGTGTGTTCACCAGAAGCCACCGAAGACCGCCGAGATCAGATATGTTTCTCCAGCAAAGACTCTCTTATTTGACACTATTATGTAAATATCCTGTAAATATATCTTTTCCTAATAAACTTCTTATTTGGTCTACCTTTGTTTGCTGAGTCATCATTTGTATTGCTTTCTACGTTACTTGTTTCAACCTGCAAACTTAACAGATAGCTTCCCTTAATTTCCTCAAAAGTGAAGCATAATAGGCTCCTGTAATTGTGGTACCCTTTGCCAGGAAATCTATCATCACTACTCCGTCCTGGTCCCAGAAGACTGTGAGAATGACCTTGCCAGCGGAGGGCTGCACCCTAACCTTCTTTGGAGGTAGTGAGTTCAAGTTTTTCATTGCATTGACTGGGCTTTGGTCTCTGGATCATAGTGATGTACTCAGGTTTCATCCTGTGTAATCAGTTTTTGAAAAACTTTGACTCATCTTCTTGGCACATCTCCAAATTCATCATCGAGCACTCGACGCATTCTCGCTTATGGAATGGTGTGAGCAACCTAGGAATCCATCTGGCAGACACCTTATGTTTTTTTGTTTTTTTGTTGTTTTTTTTATTCAATTTTCACTCCAAACAAGGCACAGTGCCACTTTGAAGCAAGGGGCTACTATCAGGGACTTAATTAGCGGGGTCATTATGAAGGGAGATGAGTAGAAAATGTTTGTTAACATTACACTTGAACTTCTGCATATCATTGCAGTTGGGAGACCAGAATCCCGGAAGGGAGTTCCAAAGACCCGCAGTTCTGGGAAAGAAATTATTGGAGTAAAAGGCTTTCTTGCACCTAGGGATCTCTACTGTAAAGGGATGAGACTTAGTAGCTTGTCGGGTTTGTCGGGGGTAATTACGTCGGGGAGGTACAAGTGTTTGCAGTTCGTCAGAGCATTCACCATTAAAGTATTTGTAGAACAGGCAAAGAGATGCAACATTTCGTCGATGGGACAGAGGCTGAAGCCTTGATGACAGTTCAGGACCTATCAGGTTGGCGACTCTCTTTTGAACCCTGTCCAGGAGCGAGAGACAAGCAGCAGATGCTCCAGCCCAGATGTGACAACAGTACTCCATACATGGGCGAATGGTTGCCTTATAGAGGCATAGGATACTGTCAGGCGTAAGTAGTTTTCTAGCACGGTAGAGGGAGCCAACCTTCCTTGCAGCAGCCTTGGCAATGCTCTCAATGTATCTATTCCAGTTCATATTCCCTGTAAACGTTAGGTCGAGGAGTTTAAAAGACGTACTTTCAGGTAATGTGTTCTTGGCCATTGCTATTGGTGGTAGAGAAGGTTTCTTGTAGTTATTGAAGGAAACAAGCTTAGTCTTAGCAGCATTGAATGTGACCAACCATTTTTGTCTCCATTCCACTACGGATTGGAGGTCGTCCTCTAGTGTTTCTGCCATTTCCTTGGATATGTTTTCATTTGTCTTTCCCTCATATCTGTTATAGAGAGTGGTGTCATCGGTAAATATACCCATCTCCGAAACAATTTTATCAGGGAGGTCATTTATGAATATCAGGAATAATAGAGGTCCAAGGATAGACCCCTGGGGTACTCCCGCATTTATGTCATATTGTTTGGATGTACGACCGTCGAAGACAACTTTTTCTATTACTTAAGAAGGATTTAATTACATTATGAATTCTTCCAGTGATTCCATATGATCTAATTTTCCTTAGAAGACCATCGTGCCATACCCTGTCAAAAGTCTTAGATATATCGAGGGCCACCGCTCTACCCTCCCCTGTTTTATCCAATGAACGGTATATACGTTCAGAAACTACAGTTAAGATATCTGCTGTTGAACGGGCTTGCCTGAATCCATATTGTTTGTCAGTCAGGAGTTTAGCAGCTGTTAGGTGCTGGACTAGGGCTTGATTAACTAAGGACTCAAATATTTTGGCGAAAAGCGGGAGGAGGCTAATGGGGGGATAATGTATTGGGTCAGTTCTTTCACCAGAATTCTTGAAGACTGATACCCCAGAGGCGGTTTTCCAGCAGTCGGGAAAACAAGATTCGTTAAGGAATTTATTGTAAAGTTTGGACAGAACTGGAGCAACCTCGGCAGAACATTTTTTTAATAGCACAGCCGGGATGAGATCTGGTCCACATGCTTTTGAGGTGTCTATGTTTTTTTTTATAATAGCATGTACCTAAGAAGGGGTGATTTTCAAATCGTCTAGTGTGCCGTCTGTTCGTAGAGGAAAATCAGGAAGGGAGTGGTGAACCGGGTTCAATTTGGAGTTTGAGGCAAACCGACTGGCAAACAGATTAGCCTTGTCAGTTGCGGTGCAAGCAACCTCATGATTGTTTGATAGTGGGGGAATAGTTGACTGTCCATTATTTACTACGCTGTTGTAGATTTTCCAAAAATCCCGGGTTCCTAATTTCTGTGCTTCGATGCGTTTTCTGGTGGTTTCAGAGTAATCTGTCTTAGCTGTCTCTATTACTCTCTTACAATTATTTCTAGCTTCTATAAACTTCTGTTTATTTGAGCTGGACTTATGTCGGTTGAATCTGCGGAACTCATGATGCCTTTGACAAATGGCAGCTGCACAAGCAGAAGTAAACCATTGGGGAGAGTGGAGCTTGCTATAGAATGTATATGCAAATGGTCATGAATGATAGTTTCAACAGACTCTGTACTAATCTTGACATCTTGGGCTATTTGCCGAATAGTAATGCGCCGATCTTCCAAAATGGCAGCCTTAACTTGACGGGCAGATGCCTCATCAACAGCAGAAGGAAGCGATCAGGTCTGGGAGCTGTTTGGAATTCACAATGCCAGCGTTTTACAAGATCATATGATGGGGTATTATCACCATAAGTTTCTTTCATTTCACCAAAAGTCTCATGTGGTGTGTGTCCTTTCAAATACAAAAACCGGATCACTGCTCGACATTCAACCGGCTCCATTTCACACCTGACTCAGTTCAAACACCTGTAAAACAGAAACAGAATTATTTCAGAGGTGTAATTTGGCACATGACCCGAAGAGATATAAATCATTGCACATGCAAAATTTCAGCTAGATAAGACAACTGGAAGTGGGTCGGATGCATTACTTATTGCACGCCCCTCGTGTATATATATATATATATATATATATATATATATATATATATATATATAAAGTACTTTGTGTGTGACTGTAAGTTCTTTACTCACGTGTGACGAAACGACTGAGCCTATTTGTTGCACATGTCACGCAAATGGTAATTAATATCTGGCGATGTTCTTATATATATTTTCTGCATAGATTCATCTGATAAGTATCGAAAATTGAAAAAATCAGACCCCAAAAACCGTATTTCTTCTAATAGGGAAAAAATAATTTTTGCAGGGAAATATTTTACGTTACACCAGCAAAGGAAGATAATTATTCTCAAACCACAGCAGTTTAATTCTCAGCAAATAATTTCTTCATAAGAAAGCAGAACTATTGTCATCTAGAAATATTGCTCAGTGATTGAGTATTCCACTACAGATAGAATGTTCCCCTGTCCAAGCCCGGGTATACCTCATAATTTTATTTTAATGTTTTCGTCTTAATGAGTTCAATTTACTAAAAAAGAAATTTAAAATCGCTGAACATCTTTTCTTCGCTTGCATATTTTGAAACAAAGCATTAATCTGAATTGAATTCTCCAAGATATTCCACGTCATATCAGATGACGTGATATTGTAAACAAATACAGACTACATTTGATGAACGACATTATCATCATCATTCTTCTTATTATTATTCTTCTTCTTATTATTATTATCATTATTATTATTATCATTATTATCATTATTATTATTATTATCATTATTATTATTATTATTATCATTATCATTATTATTATTATTATCATCATTATTATTATTATTATCATTATTATTATCATTATCATTATCATTATTATTATTATCATTATTATTATTATCATTATCATTATTATTATTATTATTAGTAGTAGTAGTAGTAGTAGCAGTATTATTGTTATTATATTTCATTTTAGGAAACATTTTTTCCTTAGAAGCGCGGGTTGAATTTGAATTAAATATGATACGTATTATATACGTCTGAAGCCAAAACAACGCATTGTTACAAGAAAAGGCCGATAGCCATTAGTCGCGTGCTCTCGTGTAATGAATGAATGCGTGAATGTAGGATTGACATGAAATTCTTAAAGATAAACTAAAATGACCGAAAATTGGGCTGAAATGACTTAGAATGACTTTAATGAACTTAAGAATGAACTGAATGGCCTTAAGAATGACTTGAATGCTTAAAAATAACTGGAATCTTTCAAAAACAATTTGAATCATTTGCAGAATGACTTCAATGGCTTTGAGACTGACTGGTAGTGAAGTGGGTGATCATTTTACATTAAATTAATACAGAAAAGTGATCCCCCGCGTTATATCACAATAAGTACAGCATGTCATAAGAACAGATGGTATTTATTTGCTCCCCCACTGAGCAAATTAGGCACAAGGCCGTTTTTAATGTGAGGTAAAAACCAGCTCCCCTAAAAGTAGGCAAAAAGGGGGCACTCTGGTTACCAAAAATAATAATTGTCCCAGTATAGAGGGTTTCCCCTCCATTGACTGGTACAAATTATCTTAAGAGCAGCATCTGCCGGAACAGATACTACACTTTGATCTTGTCCCGAAGGCCAAGAAAGGGGAATTTATTTGCTCCCCCACCGAGCAAATTAAGCACAAGGCCGATTTTTAATGTGAGGAGTGAAGGGGAAAGGGGGCAACTCCCTGGAGAGTAGGGGAGTTGGATAGTGACAATTGGTATGAAGGGTTGCCCCTACATTGACCAAAAACTTATATGTGGGATTGCCCCACATATGATCTTTGCTTGCAGTATCTGCGGAACCGATACTACACTTTGATCTTGGCCAAACAGCATCTATTAACAAAAGACGTTTGATCCTAACCAAAAAAGGCCAAGCACAAAAGTGTTACGGACAGACCAACCGACAGACCGGCTGACCGACGGACCGACGGAGTGACTTATAGCTTGAACGCGACTAATAAACAGATATTTATTTTGTTTGAAATTTATGCTGAAGTTCATAAATATATTTCGAAGGAAAACTTTATCTCCAGCATGTCTTTTTTTTTTTAATTTTCTATTTTTCTTCTTTTTTTTTTTTACTAAATAAACTTTTTAAAATAAGTTGAAAGACAAAAAACTTTCAAAGCTAGGTAGAAAACGAAAATATTAAAAAAAAATAATTCAATTTTTTAAAACAACAGTAAACAAGTAAAAATATTTTAAAAAAATATTATGGGATGTGTATTCTCTTTTAAAAGACAATATCTTCTTCAAGAACGGTAATAAAATGTGTTTTCAATCGATATTTATTCAATAAGGGACCAGTTTTCCTACCTAGCCAAAGGGGACGAGTTTTCCGGGGTCGAGTTTTCCAGAGACGAGTTTTCTTAAATTATATATATATATATATATATATATATATATATATATATATATATATATATATATATATATATATATATATATATATATATATATATATATTTCAACTGCATCTTTCCTTCTTAGGTGACTGTCGAAAAGTACTAATACTATCACAGTGACAGCAACTACTACTACTACTACTACTACTACTACTACTATTTTACTCCATAAAACAGGCAGGGTGACTTTAATAGCAAAGCGAGCACGACAATAATGGCGTCCAGTAAATAACATAAAAATAAAAACATACAATATACGAAAAAAAAAGAAACATCCTAGAACATTCTTCAAAACCCTTTGTGATTAGTCGCTCGTGATTCATGGCCGACTGTCACAATTTCCCCTGTATATTAATTGTAAATAATACCTTCACCTTGCCGGCCTCGGCAAGCTGATTTATTATCTCCCCTGATTTATGAATGATGTACGCGACAGGAGAACGATTCCGACCAATTACTAACGTTCATAAATTACGATGCACGGGCAAGTCTCGCTGGAAGCGGAATGGAAGGACATGAACCGCTAGGGGAAGAGTGGGCGTTGATGGTGGGGACGCCGCGGAGTGTAATGGGAGTGTGTGGGTCTGGGGTGGTTATAGCTTAGAAGACGTAAATTATTCTCACCCAATTATCAAATATCTTAAAGTCACACAAGTTGTTCAATTGGACACAATGTGTGGAGACGGTCCTCCTATACCCTAAAATAGAAGCCTCTGAGAAAACATATATATATATATATATATATATATATATATATATATATATATATATATATATATATATATATATATATATATATATATATGTATATATATAAATATATATATATATATATATATATATATATATATATATATATATATATATATAAGTTATGGAAACATCTATGACAACTAAGCTACAAAGAATATGTCGCATTTCATTCTCGTGAGAATTTGTCAGGCTAATCCTAAGCGGAATATTGTGTATAGCTTAATTGCCATATATATTTCCATAACTTGCTACCTAGCTCTACGTACGTATCGAGCACTGTGTGAGTAAATACTGAAAATTTACGCATAAAATGGTATATTTGTATATTAATTTATGTGATTAAATGAAATAGTTATGTATATATATATATTATATATATATATATATTATATATATATAATATATATATATATAATATATATATATATATATATATATATATATATATATATATATATATTCTGAGGTTGCTATTTTTCAAAGGTAAGGTAACCAGTGAAATATAACGAGGTTAATACAAGAGTGTTCAATACCGGGGCAGAGCATGTTACACTTTCAATTTGTTTTTACAGAAGTAGTAATTTGTTGCTACACAGTCATGAGCATGTTTCGGTATTCTAGTATTTAGTAACTAGAAACCTCCTCAGGCAAAAACGCTTATTTTCAAAAGCGGAATTCTCAATTAAGGTCTCTAGGTATTAAATACTAGATGACTGAAATATGCTCATGACTGTGTAGCAACCCATTACTGCTTATGTAAAGACAAATTGAAAGTATATCTATATATATATGTATATATATGTATATATGTATATACATATATGTATATATATATGTGTATATATAGATAGATAGATAGATAGATAGATAGATAGATAGATAGATAGAAAGATAAATATATCGATATATTATTTCAGCTGTTTTGAAGGCTTTCCAATCAGATTATATGCATTGTCACGCTGGAGTCATTTTGGAATCCATTCTCTCTAAAGAACTATTTTGTATTTCGGATTCACTTGAGAGGATTTTCATGCAAGCTGAAATATTATGAGCGGTTTGTATATATATATATATATATATATATATATATATATATATATATATATATATATATATATATATATATATAAAACATTTTTCACTTTATTATTATTATATTATGTATATATATATATATATATATATATATATATATATATATATATATATATATATATATCATTGGGCGTCTTATCACGAGGTGCCGCTTTCGAATCTCGCTAGATTCAGCCACCAGGAGAGAGGAGGAGAAAGACGACGAAGACGCTGGGCTGCTAGAGCTGATGAAAGAAGACCCTCGCTTTCCAGTTACAAGTCAGGACACGCATCACCGACAGCAGGATGACCGACCTACCCTGACCCTCTCCATCGTCTAAAAGATAAGTTATATTTTACGAACATTCATTCTTTGTCAATTCATACATACCTACAAACGTTTTACGAACATACATTCCTTGTCAATTCATACATACCTACAAACATTTTACAAACATTCATCTCCTTTGTTAAATCACATTCCATCCTACGAACACTTTGCCTCTCCTAATACAAATTGTTGGTAGTAAATAAAATCGGTTCTCAACCTTCAATATTTGTCTGTCTTTATATGGAGTCAGAATCTACACTCTTGCAACGTTATTCATTTCAGGTATTCTTGGTTGTGGCCTCTGTGGCATCCTTCCCTCCCCCTAATCCTTCTCATAAATACCCAGGCCATACTACGATATAAAAAACAATGTAGATCGTAACGCCAATTTTTATTACTTTAAAAGCAATGTTTACTCCAGAGAGACGAACAAAAATTAACAAAAATTAACAGAAAGACTTAAAAAAAAAAAAAAAAACACTGACACAGAAGAGTAAAAAGAAACGAGATTCTGGTTTGTAAAAAGCGGTGACGACTAAACGTGTCCCTTGCTCAAAAAACGCCCGATAGCGATCATGTTTATACGTGAGAACATTTATTACAGCAGGTACTTTTTTATCATTATTATTTCGATTATTTGAGGCATATTCCTTATTTTTGTTGTGATTCTCTCAATGTTCGGTCGGTGTAACCGCCGACTTTCTTGGGACGCATCTTGTGGAACTCGGGAATGATTATCAGTGCTAAGTAACACTTCATTTCCAGTTACAGTCTCCTAGATGTTGAAGGTCGTATTCTTAGAAGGAAATATACAGAATATACAATGGTTAATTGTGTAAGAATCTGACCGCGCATTGCTGGCAGACTAAAAACAAGTTACACACATGGATTGTATAAAAGTTCGGTTCAAAATTTCGTACAGATTCTTGAATTCGACAACAATCTGTTCCATACAATTTAAAAATAATAAATTTATTTCCTTTGGACCGAAGATGAATCTTGCGAAAAAAGAAGATCCGCCATGACAGTTTTGGGAGGTAATCCTTATTTAATTAATTTTATTCGCTATCGTCGGCTTTAATTTCCCCGATGTTGGGTACTTATGAGAGGGGCCAAGCGAAGGTTGCCAACGTCTTTAACAACATGCACATGAAGAAGGTCGGAGGTTTATCAGCCGAAACATTGTGAGGAGAATAGTCGAAAAGAACATTAGTCCGAATAATCCAAGATATATAAATTTCCCTCGCAAAGATTTGTATATTCTTCAATATTTCAGTTCTTAAACATTTTTTTTCTTTTTATATTCATTGTGGTTGGTCTATGAAAACAAACCCCAAAGATAGCCGAGCTAAACTAACTATTGTTTTAGAAAGCACGTAGTCGGGTTTTATATGATGTTATGGGACGATATTTATTTACCCTATTTTTGCAGAAGATGAACTCTTCCAAACATTGTGGGTAGAGTTATGACAAAATGTCTTAGCACTCATGGCCCTAGTTTCAGAGGTAGATTTTCTGTAACATATTATTTATGTACTTCTGTAAATATAATCTTGTAAATATGTCACCATGTTGTCTTAATTATTATCGACCCTTTCAAGGTCACAAAAATATTATCCACTGAAAACTTTAAATATTTTACGATTTTTTTTTCAATTTTCACCTCAAACAAGGCA
>NC_136499.1:119144625-119152125 GCF_053919585.1 Euprymna scolopes | reverse complement strand
GTGTGTATGTGTGTGTTTGTGTGTGTGTGTGCGTATGTGTGTGTATGCGTGTGTGTTTGCGTGTGTGTGTGTTTGTGTGCGTGTGTGTTTGTGTGTGTATGTGTGTGTGTTTGTGCGTGTGTTTGTTTGTGTGTGTTGTGTGTTTGTGTGTGTTTATGTGTTTGTGTGTGTTTGTGTATGTGTGTGTTTGTGTGCGTGCGTGTTTGTGTGCGTATGTGTGTGTAGGTGTGTGTTCGTGTGCGTTTGTGTGTGTGCGTATGTGTGTGTGTTTGTGTGTGAGAGTGTTTGTATGTGTTTGTGTGTGTGTTTTGTGTGTTTGTGGGTTTGTGTGTGTTTGTGTGCGCGTGTGTGTGTGTTTGAATGGGTGTGTGCGCTTGTGGGTTTGTGTGTTTTTGGGTGTGTGTTTTTGTGTGTGTGTTTGTGTGTTTGTCTGTGTGTGTGTGTTTGTGTGTGTGCTTGTGTGTGTGTGTGTGTGGGTGTGTGTGTGTGTGTGTGTGTGTGTGTGTGTGGGTGGGTGTGGGTGTGTGGGTGTGTGTGTGTGTGTGTGTGTGTGTGTGTAGGTAAAAGAAGATGTCTGTTTATGATAGAAATGTCTGGTGTATATGATTTTTGTTTATTTATCCTGGAAAATATTTGTGTATTTTCGCTGAAAATTTAATATGAATATGTGGGATATTGCAAGGTTTTGATAGTGTTGGAGAGATATTTGAATTCTTCGTCCAGATATTCTGGACTGCAAATTCTGAATGCCCATAAGAAGAAAACAATTATCATACTTTTTTTATTTTGTTATTATGCTGTGAGTAGAAATGTATGTAATCATTTTTGTGTGTAGTTTTGCGATGAATTTTAAAAGATAGTATATTATTGGATTTTATAATACATATGTCTACAAACATCCAAAACTGGTTGTTTTCTGTTTCATTGGTGAACTTTATGGAGGGTTAGACTGAATCTAATTTGTCTTTAATGTTATCTATGTGCGTGTTTTCAGGACAAAAATAAAATGTCGGCAATGTATCTAAAATATTTTATGTTTGGATCTAATCTAAATTTGAAATGACCAGATTCTAGGAATTCTATGAAAAGGCAGGCTAATAATCTACTGGGAGGGTTACCCAAAGGAAGATCGAAATTTGGTTGTAGAAATGGCTATTGAATTAAAAATAAACATGTCAGTTATAAATCTAATAATTTTTATAAAAATGTTAGGAGGAAATGGTAAGTTAATGTTTGATTTTTTAGGTCTCTATAGAGTAAATTTAAACATTTTTTAATCGGGACATTAGTATATAATGATGCTATATCTAAGCTGGGTATAGGTATGTTATGTATATTAATATGTTTTTATCTTGTTGGGTAAATCTCCGGAGTTCTTTATGTGGGAGGTGCTGATAGTGGCCAGTAGTGAAGTAAAGATGTTGGATATGGCCCGTGCAATTTTGTGTGTTGCACTACCAGTGCCAGGTACTATGGGACGCATACAGATATTCGGTTTGTGAGTTTATAAATTGTTTCCCTCCATTAAAAAAAGAAACTGATGGATGAGACCGGGAAGTTTCATGGAGCTTCGTCGGCGTCTAACCACTGAGCTGAGCGTCACCGGTTGTCATAATGAACCCACTTTTCATCACTAGTCACAACCCGGTCGAGAAACAGGTCGTTCTTGTTGTGTAAAAGAACGGAAGCTTACACTTCACAGCGGCATTTTCTCTGGTTCTTGTTTAATTCGTGAGGTACTAATTTATCAAGATTTTTTTTGTTTTTTTTTACTTTACCAATCTCTATCAAACGGTTGAAAATCGTCGTATACCGTTACGTTTGATTTAGAAGTAAGTTCTCGAACAGTTGGTCGTGGATTTGCTTGAAATTATGCTCTTAATTTATCGTTGTAAATATCTGATGGCCGACCACTACGTTCATTATCTACAAAACTCTCGTCAGCGCCATGAAATTTCTTAAACAACAACTGTAATGTGCGTTCAGTAGTGGTTCCGGAGTCAAACACTTTGTTGATATTGCGGGCTGTTTCAGGAGCTTTTCGGTCTAGCATGAATTGAAATAAGAAAATTGTGCGAACCTGTTTTTTTTTACATCCTGTACTGAACGTTCTGAGAAGAAAATATAATCGTTGTGAAATTGTAAAACGATTGTAATTTAATTGATTAGAAAAGCGAAAAATGCCCATTAAAAGGATATATAAAATAAAGGTATTATAAGGAAAACTTCTTCGAAAATACATGATTTAAAAACAAAATTAAAAATTCCGAAAGTACTTCCTTCTCAATCTAATATTTTTATCGAGATCGGTGAAATCGTCTATTTTGCAATCATGTAATTAATAAGAAAAGATTACTAGACAAAGGCAAATATACACTGCAGTTCCATATAATGTTTCTACCTCTGGCGAGAAGTATTTAGCATCCCTTGAACGTCCGGGAGAAAAATATATTAACCGTCTTTACTTATTGGAAGTCTTCCGTCGAAAAATAAATTACACAGTTAAATTTTTGTTTAGTTTTCATTTATGATCGTTATAAATATATAGTAGGAGGGAGACACGCCGTTGCCCGGTATTGAGTTATAATTAACGAATATTTCACACTCTTATATTTTTATTGTCATCGAAATTCATGAAATCGTCCGGAAGGACGCTTCACATTCCTCCATGCAGTGACTTAGTCCAAAATATATGTTATTCCACATTGCAATTTAGAGAACCTACAGGGTGACCCCCCCCAAAAAAAAACAAAAGCTAAATGGAGGCCATCTAGAACATATGGTGTAGAACGGATAAAAAAAGGCCAAAGAACCAAGGGTTTTGATGTGATGTTTTGAATACAATAAACTAGTAATGACCAAAGTTTCATTTCATTCGGACAAAAAATAAGAAACGGGGCCTAATTAGAGTTGGGACCCGTAAAACTTTTTTTCCAATTAACAAAAAAAATTAAGAAATTAACGTGGGAAGTTTTAACCTACAGACCACGTTATGCAAAAAAGAAAAAAAAACAAACACGTAAATTTTCAAGTCTTATAAAAATTCTTGTAGTTAATGAATAAAAAATGAAGACATTAACGAGCGAAATTTGAACTTACAGACTAAAAAAGAAAAACATGCTATCAACTCACCACCAGTAGAATTTTAACGGCCCGTTGTTCTATAATTGTTGCTAAGCGACGACATGGAAAAATGGCTTTACCGATGATAGATGAATAAAAAAAACGGTTTCGATTATCGATTATCGGTAATTATCGGGGATATGCTGAGACCATACTTAACCATGCAAAACAGCTCCGCCAGCACATTTTTCGTTCTGCAGAAACAAACGGTCATTATTATGTCAATACCGTTCCATTTTTTGCATACACTCTTCAGAAAATAGATCTTCGTACGTAACGTATTAAAGCAAAGAATTTCTAATTTTCTGCAGAATATATAGACGAAAAGAGACGGCATTGACAAAATATTAACCGTTAGCTGTTCTGTATGAAAATATTTGAATCTTGGACTGTAACATAACTGTTATTCTTTTATATACGTTCTGGTTTTATTTTTAACATACCATACTTCTAAACAAAAAGGATTTGTATACACAAACAGTGAAATATAATTAAAAACGAAACTTGTTTTACCAAATAAATATATTTATCTATTTATTTATTAAAAATGTAGAAAAAGTCAGCAAAACATTGGCACCGTCGGTTTCAACCCAACATAAAAGGGACCAGTCCATGGTATATAATGCTAGGCTCTCGTAAGCCATATTGAAAATATAAAAACAACATAGCTGAGGAAAGCCTAGCATTATATACCATCAACTCGTCCTCCTGCATGTTAGGCTGGAAACTGACAGTATCAATGGTTTTCTGAACTTCTGTACAGTTTTAGATAAATAAATATTTAGCTCTGATATTGAATTTTTTCTTTGTAATTAAGCACTTTCATGGAATTCTTTCCAAAAACAGTGAACTAATATATATATATATATATATATATATATATATATATATATATATATATATATATATATATATATATATTAGTGATGGGACGATTCCAATTTTTTCTCGATTCCGATACAATTACCGATTCCGTGCTACATTCCCAATTCAGATACAACTACCGATGCCGATTCCGATTCTTCATAAATCTCTTTTTATTTAACTATAGAATTGTTATTTCCTCCGATTTTCGTTTAAAAAAAAGCATATTAAATATGCAGATATTTTCCTATATGTCAAAATACACTTATGGAGGATGGTCTATTGATTTTAGCTGAATTGCTAATTGAAAATCAATAAATATTTATTATTTTATCATTATTACCAGCGATAGGAGATTTTACTTTAAACGAAACCAAATAAAAAAGACGATTAAAAGAATCGTTTTTGACATTGGAAAATAATCATCAATTTTTTTCTATTCTGATACCCCTCAAATCTTTCGATTTTTCCGATTCTCGATTCTGATTCCTATAAATCGTCCCAACACTAATATATATATATATATATATATATATATATATATATATATATATATATATATATATATATATATATATACTCCTATAAATTCGTTTTTTTTTTTGCTGTGTGTATTGATATTCATATTAAAAAACCCTTTTCTATTTATTTAAAAAGAAAATACAATTTTCTTTTATATGGGTTGTGGAATTGCCTACACCAGCCAAAGATCTAGCTAATTTGCATATTTTTTTAAACATTCATTTTAATTAATTCCCTATTAGTGTATTCGATTTTATTATGGCATCTTTAGTTAACTATTACGTGTAATTATATTCATGCAGATATTCTACATGATTTATACTTGCATAATATTTGCGTAAAATCTTTACAGTAAACAAAAATGTATACGTAATTATTTTTGTTTAATCTATTAGTCTATCTATCTCTATATCTATAAAAGTTAACGTGTCTGTGTATCTGCCTACGTGTCTGTCTGTGTGTATGTCTGTATACATTTCCCTACGCAATAACTCTGTCCATTTTTAGTCTACAGACTCAAAATTTGATATACAGGGTACTGAGATTTGGGAAAATCGATGTGATCGGTGTTTGGCCAGAAATTTTGCGATTAAGGGGTCAAAGTTCAACGATTTGACCTTTGATAACTCTACCAAACTCCTCCGACAATTTTCGGTCTACACACTTGAAATTTTAGATATAGGTTCCTTGGACATTGATCTAACTTAATACTTTGATTTGAGCCCAAAACAATAAAGTTTAAGGAGTTACAATAGGGGTCGAATTTTAAAAAAAAAGACCGTTCTTTTTTTTTTTTTTTTGCTCATTATACATCTCCAAAAACCCTGGCAACGCCGGGAACCCAAGCTAGGATATCTATAAAACTGAACGTATCTATGTGCCTATGTACATTTCCCTACGCAATAACTCTGTTAATTTTAAGTCTACAGACTCGAAATATGATAAACCGGCTACTGAGATTTGGGAAAATCTTTGTGATTGGTTTTCGGTCAGAAATTTGGCTGGTAAGGGGTCAAAGTTCAACGATTTAGTCTTTTAGAACTCCACCAAACTCCTCCGCCAATTTTGGGTCTAAACACTTGAAATTTTAGATGTATGTTCCTTGGACATTGATCTAACTTAATAACTTAATGTTAACCTGAAACAATAAGGGGCTATAATTGGAGTCAAAGTTTAAACAAATGACCGCTTTTTTTTTCTTTTTTTTTTTTGTTGCTCAGCATACACCTCCAAACACGCGGGCAACGACGGGCGTAACTGCTAGTATATATATATATATATATATATATATATATATATATATATATATATATATATATATATATATATATATATATATATATTATTCTAAGATTAAGGGAGGCGGTGTTTGATCAACACTGCTAGGGACCCATGATGTAATATGCTGTTTTGTTTTTAAATCCCCGAAACAGTGTTTCATGGTAAGCAACTGACGATCCCTTTAAAAAAAATAAATTATTTGTGCTATGGTAAATTCTAGAGCGGTTTGATGCAGTGATTGCAGGTTATTAAATGACTTACTGACTAGATGGTTTCTTAACGAATGATTATAGTTTTTTTGTATAGTTTTAAAGGTTAAAAACTTCAAAGACTATATATATATATATATATATCTTATATATAGTGCGGGGGTGTAGTCTTAGGAAAAACCTTAGCGTTTACCCCAGGAAGTATCCCTTTGAATTCAGGGACCTAACTAGACTAAAATAAAGGGCGTTATTCCTGTGTAGGCCGGCCATACTTGACCAAACAAATACTATCTTTTCTGTCTAATAAAGCGGTCATCCGGTCGACTTTCAAGGAGTGCATATTCATATAACTCGGGTCGATCGACTTTGCAGCATGTTATCGGCATATTTAGTCGATTTTGATAACCGCTTTTCCTGTAGTTGAACAAAAGCAAACACCTGCACGTCATAAAATTAAGATATGCACGAGTTAAACGGTGCGTGTTTAAGCCATTTTTTCGACTTGACTGACGTGACTGTGATAACAAAAAAATAGTTCACACTTAGTTTGACCAAGTGTTAGTACAGAAGTGATATATCTTTTTATGTTCATGTTCTGGTGGGTGAGGTAGTGCTAATAGTACCGGTGTTGGCTTAATGGCAAGCAAAGTGATTTGATGAGCTCGCCGTAAGTCTTCAAATATTGTTGGAACAGTAAAATAGATTTTTCTTAATAATCATAAGATATGGTTTTTTTATTTTTTTACTTGGGATTAATCAAAGCCCGGAGGCGACTCGAGGATAACGGTTAATGAATGTAAGGTGCTAGTGTAGTCATTGTTAATGGTGTTAATTGGGTAGAATTTCATTATTTATGGGGACAGCTCAATAAGAACTTATTTAAATTGGTTACAATATGGTTGTATTTAACCGGGAAGCAGAGCAGTGGAACAGTCTTTCGCAGATTATCAGTTCTGGGACAGAAGCCTCGTTCATGGAATCTGAGTTTAGATTTGGGTACAGATAGAGAGTAATGAAAAGTGTATATAGTGGTTGTAGCTAGTCGAGTGCTTTTTTGTGAAAATTTGGTAAGGGGAAATCATAGATTTGAGTTCAGTTTAACGTCACTTCTGTGAGAAAGAGCTTGGAAGAAAGAGCAAGGGCATCCGATACTAGGTTTCGATGTTGATTTTGAACTCTATCAAGGCTGGATGCGGCGAGCCGAGCAGCTCCGGTCTTAATGTGGCAACATAAGAGCATTGCCTGGGATACCATTCCCTCTCCTCTGATCTCGATCGCGTGCTTCAGTGGGGGAAGACGTGGCTGGTTACCTTTAATGCATCTAAAACCAAACTCCTATCTTTACATCATCAACGCTCTGATCCCCATCTGGCATCAATTGAAATGGATGGCTCTCGTCTAGGAGAAGCCCCGTGTCTTGACAAGCTTCTGGGTTTGTCCTTTACTCCTGATCTGAAATGGAATACGTACATCAAGTCTGTTGTCAAGGTCGCTGGAAAGA
>NC_136499.1:119127125-119139625 GCF_053919585.1 Euprymna scolopes | reverse complement strand
GCACTTTTGAAGTAAATACTTAAAGTTTACGCATAAATCTATACTTTCGTATATTAATTTTATGTGAATAAATGAAGTAGCATTTATATATATATATATATATATATATATATATATATATATATATATATATATATATATATATATATATATATATATATATGTATATATATATAAGAGATGCCTACTATAATAAGATTCCAGATTATTTTGCATGGACACTTATATGGATAGTATATACATGAAGCTTTAGTACAATTAGAAGTAATCTCCTCCGTTTGCAATGCACTTTTATTATCGTTCCAACAACTTCAGGAAGGCGTCATGGAAGTCTTCTCATAACGACAGTCCTCTAAGGTTTCCATGAGCTTAGAGAATAACCAAAACTCACAGGGAGCAATGTCCCGACGTAAGGGGAGGTGAGGAATTTTCTTGATGTTCACCTTGGTCAAATAATCCGTCACAAGGATTTAGTTGTGGGCTGGGGAATTGTCCTGATAGAAATGCCACTGACCCGATTTTAAGAGTGCTGGTATCTTCAGACGGAATCTTTACCTGATTTTCCTTAAAACTTCAACCTAGTATATTTTTCTGCACTCTCTGCCCAGTGAAAACCCATAGATCTTGTCATGCTGTCAAAAAAATGATCATCATAATTTTCCGGATTGATTTGCTCCGTCTGACTTTTGTGAGTCTGGGTGAGTCAGCGTGTTTCCACTGGGAATTCTCTTTCTCTCTCTTCGTCTCAGGGCCAGTATTTCTAGCTTTCATCGAATGTCACCAGAGCATTAACAACTGCAGGATCTGAATTGATCTGTCATAACAACGTCTTTCTTTTTGATCTTTTCTGTGCAGCTTTTGGGCAAACTTCATACAGATTTTCCGCATCTACGAATAATTGTGCGTACAGTTCCCGCACTGACATCAAACTGTGCGGTTATTTTCTCTATGGGGACAGGTAGGTCCTTATCTTTGAAATCCCTTATTTAGCCGACCAATTCTGGTGTTCTGACTTTCTTACTCCTCCCACACCTCTAATAATCCCTCACAGACTCTCTGCCTTCCTTGAATCTCTTATACTCCTAAAAATAACTTACGTTGAGTCAGGCAAGATGGTCAAACAGCGGCCTGAAGCATTTTTTTTTTCGTTTATTTGCATTTATCTCCAAATATAGGAACTGAAGATGAGGAGAATTTGCACGAATACATAATCCATATCTCAAACTATTTGACACAAGATGGACATCAAAACAGTTCCTCACCCTCTCTATTGTGCATTTCTTGCTCCCAGTGACTTTTGGTTATTCTTAACGTCAAGGAAAAATGTAGATGCTATTCTTATGAAATAGGCTGTGATGGGGTCATTGATACGCTTACACAAGAGAACTTACATGCGGCCTTCCAGAAGTTGTTGGAAAAGTACATTTGCATTGCAGTCGGGGGAGATTACTTCAAAAGGCGTTTAGAGTTTCATGTATGTACTATCAATAAAAGTGACCATACGAAAAAAATCTTGAAACTTATTGAAGGCACCTCGTATATATTATTGTATGTAAACATTTGTATCGCTGCGCTAGTGATAACAATGTTTTAGTCAATCGTTATAAATAACTAAAGGTATTTTTAGGTTATAATAGTCTTTTATATAAAAATTTCATATTGGTCAGACAATATATTTTGAAGATCACGTGATATGGGGATATTCCGAAAAACGGAACATTGTGAGATAAGGGAAAAGAAAAGAAGAACAACAGAGATAGAAACAGAGAAAGAAAAAAAAGCACTTTTATTCTCACATAAGGATGTCGACGGGTTGAGTGTCATGGATTTGATTTTATTGTTGTTGTTTTTTTTTGTTTTTTTTTGTTTACTCTTCTGGCTTAGACGTGGCTGACTAAATATCAGTCAATCAGATAAGTCTATAGTTGAAAACCATTCATATATTTCTATCTTCAAATTTCATATTTCCATATTTTCTATATTTTTCTAAATATTTCTGTACTCTATATTGTTATAATTTACATATTGTTTATAATGTTATGTTTATAAGTTTTAATTATTAATTTAATATTTATTCAAGCAAGGCACAAAGCCACTTAGTTGGGACGGGCTACTATTTCAGACAAAATTTGCAGAGATATTATTCAAGGGATTAGAGAGCGCTATCTGTTTATAATACACTTGAATTCCTGCATGCCAGTAGAGTAAGGGAAACAGGGACCTGGGAAGGAATTCCAAAATGTAGCAGTTCCCGGAAAAGGGCTATTTAAGTAGAAGGCTTTACGGCATCTAGGGATCTCTACAGTGTGCGGGTGGGATTTTGCTGCTTCTCGGGTTTGTGGAGAGTATTGTCGGCGAGAAGGTGGTTGTGATTTGAGTTCGCCAGAACACTTGCGATTGAAATACTTGTAAAACAGGCAAAAGGACGCCGCCTTTCGGCGATGGGACAGAGGTTGGAGGTTTAGTTGATAGTTCAGGACCTATAAGCTTAGCCACATTTTTGTAAAACCCTGTCTAGGAGCGAGAGACTAGTGGCAGATGCATCAATCCAGATGTGGCAACAATACTATGGCCGAAAAGATATTGGTTTACATTACATTTAAACTTCTGCATATCGTTAGAGTCATAGAAGCGGGTAGCGAAAAGGGAATTCCAGCGTCTAGATGTTTGAGGGAAGAAACTATTAGCGTAGCAAGCTTCCTGGAATTTAGGGACCTCTACACTGAAGGGGTGAGCTTTTGTTGCAAAGCGGGTTTGTTAGGGATATATACGTGGAGGGGGCACACGCGCAATGAGTTGATCAGAGCACATTACAATAAAATTTTAGTAAAACAGGCATAGAGATGCAACATTGCGGCGATGAGACAGGGGTTATAGCTTAGTTGACAAAGTTGGGGCTATTACATTGGAAATTCCTTTTTGGACCCTATCCAATAGGGAATGGTTAGTGGTAGATGCATCAGCCCACAGTGAAGGAAATATATTCATGTAGTGTATGTCAATCAGTATGCGAGAGGATCCCTTGTAATTATTAAAGGAACTAAGCTTAGTCTTGGCAGCATTGAACTTTACCAACCAGTTACGGCCCAATTCCATTACAGACTGAAGACTTGACTTTTATCGGTCAAATTCCATTTCTTTAATTTTTACACTTTTGTACAGATGAATAACATTTCACATACGTGTTCGAATACCCTATACTAAATTTCAGTAGGCCTCAAAACTGTAGACTAAAAACTCATAGAGGAGTTTCGTAGGATTTTTTAAAACAAATATATATCCGCTTACATAATATATATAAAAATAGGTTTGCGTTTACAATAAACTTTTTACGCAAATGTTACAGAAGTATAAATAATGTAGAACATCCTCATGAATATAATTATAATAGTTAACTAAGATGAATATAATTATAATAATTAACTAAGATGATAATCCCATAAGTAAAGCGAAAAAAAAACTAATAAGGAAATAATTCAAATTCATGTTTAATACAATGTGCAAATTAGCAAGATATTTTGCTAGTGAACGCAATTCCACGACCCATATATAACAAAGTTGTATTTTCTTTTTAATTAAATAGGAAAAAAAATGTTAATATGAATATCATTAGACACAAACATATTTTTTATAGAAGTATACAGAAATATACATGTACGAGTACATATATATATATATATATATTATAAAACTCAAATGACACGTAACGAGTGATGTAAACCACTTTCCGGTTTACAACATCCGGTTGCGCATGTGCGCATAAACTTCAACCCATAAAAACGTATACAAATAAACACAAATCGCTTCTTTTGCAGGTTTTTACCTGCGCACTGAAATATTAACGTTATTAACTAGTTGACAACGTATTGTTTTACTGTGTACGTTTTAAGCGTTCCAATTGTTTTTATTTTTTGCGTTTAAATTATCTAAATAATCGTTAATACTTTCTGTATTTTTTACATAGTTAATTTCCGTATTACGTTTAAGTTATTTTAACACAATTTTCTTACAAATAAATCTACTTTAACCTTCCACAACCATAACAGCATTTTACAACGTATTGTTTTACTGTGTATGTTTTCAGCGTCCCAATTGTTTTATTTAATTAAACGATATATCAAAAGTTGAATAGTGCAAATTTACCTATAAGTATGACAAACTACTTATAATTCAATGGCTATTAGTTTTTTTTTTTAAATAAACAATTATAAACAGAATGACTCATAAAAATCTAGCTATATACTTTTTCATTTTTAATATACTTTCATAGAAATTTTTCTGTTATGTCACAAAAACTATTTTCTTTATGTCAAAAGTGTCACGCTCATACATTAATTCCATAGCTAATATAACATACTGACCCAACGGGTCACGAGTAGTCTAGTATATATATATATATATATATATATATATATATATATATATATATATATATATATATATTTATATATGAGTGTGTATGTGTATGTGGGTCTCTGTATGTGTGCATGTGATAGCTTTTGTGTGTGGGGTCTTTCCGTTTGGCTAAGTAAGTGTTCTATTTCGTGCGTGGGAACGAAAAAGATGTTAATGCATATTTAAAGAAGGGTAGATTTGATTTATTTCATAATTGCATGATTCGTTCCATAAGAACTTACCTAATTTATTTGATGTTACAGACCGTGATGAAAGTAAAGGTTTCGCATACACCAAAAGCTGATATATATATATATATATATATATATATATATATATATATATATATGCATATATATGTATATGTATATATATGTATATGTATATGTATATATATATGTATATTTTTATATATGCATATGTATATATATGTATATGTATATATATATATGTATATATACATATATGTATATATATGGATATATATGTATATGTATATATATGTATATGTATATATATGTATATGTATATATATGCATATGTATATATATGTATATGTGTATACATATGTATATGTATATATATATGTATATATGTATATATATATGTATATGTATATGTATATATATATATGTATATATAGATGTATACATATGTATATATATGTATATATGTGTATATATATATGTATATATGTGTATATATATGCATATATATATGCATTTATATGTATATATATGTATATATATATGCATATATATATATATGTATATATATGCATATATATATGTATATATATGTATATATATGTATGCATATATATATATCTGTGTGTATATATATGTATATATACATATATATATGCATATATATGTATATGCATATGCATATATATGCATATATATGTATATATATATATATGTATATATATGTATATATATATATATATATATATATATATATATATATATATAAATTCTTAAGCGACTTGATTTATGCGTTTTTTATTTGTTGACGACTTTGACTTTTCAATGCTGAATAAGAAACTCTTTGCTCTTAAAATCAATTTCAAGCTCTATTTTCATAGTAGTGAATCGCTTACATTGTATAAGTATAATTTGTTTACGAGAACGTACGTAAGCCACCGTACGTATGTATGCACGGCTTTTGACAAACCCACGCGGATTAATGACTCGTATAGGTTCACGGATGAAAAATGGTCAACATCATTATGTTAAAATTAAAAACGTTCACGTACACTACATCCAAGTAAAAACTAACAACCGATCCTGAAAACAGCAATTCTTTTCCCTTTGTCAGAAACATCACTTGTAGGATGTTACGAGTAAAGAAGAAGATAAGGGAGACGCAAGAATTATGTGACTGTGGAATGTAAACACAAGGTCGATATCTAATTTCCATAAGGATAGATGCCTTTTGCATTCCGGGAAACTCATCCTCCATAAAAACTTATTGAACACGCACATACTACATACCCATATCGTATAAGCCTGTTCTTGCTCGAAGGCGGAATTTTGTCATCGAACGCTTATAATGTAACAGATTGTAATAATTCAAATGTCAAAGCTTACAAAACTCCGCGTGTGTATTTGTACTCCTTGTGTCGATTTCAGACATGATAGAAGACTGTTGGGATTTGTACACAACTTGCAAATTAGTAGATGATCTACAAAAATAAATGAAAACCGGTTTTAATCAAACGGAATTGGAATCATGTCGTTTTTACTAGGCAGGGAAGAAGGCAGGGTCTCTGTTAAGGATGATGAAAGGTGTGGGAGGAGTCAGGAAGTAAACAAAAACTAAAGTTGATTTGTCAAATAAAGAATTTCTTGAATTAGGCCCATCGTGTGTCTACAGTTTGGGACTGTAAACACAATTATTCGCGAGGAACGGAAGATGCCAAAGATTTGCACGAAGTTTGTCCCAACGCAGTTAGATGCAGTCCCTTACTCCATCCTTGACACCGACTATTTTACCAAGATGGCAGCAAGACTGTACCTCATCATCCCTATAGTCTAGACCTTGCCCCCTGTGATTTTGCTTATGTCGTTATGAGACAATTGAGGAAATGAAAGAGGCGGTGCCGAGAGTCATGGACACACTCACACATGAAGACTTCGATGGAGGGCCTTCTAAATGTTGGTGGAACCGTACAACAACTTCGTTACATCCGGAGGAGATTACTTCGAAGGGGATTCGAGTTTCATATTTGTATTTCCAATAAGAGCCTATAGGAAAAAGTTTGGAAGAAGGCACCACGTATTTATATTCCCGGCTGATATTTTTTCATTTTGATCATTTACTTTATTGAAACTAAACTATCTTTCTTTCACTACATTTATTAATATTTCTGTTTTGTAGCCGCTTTATATAAATAATGAGTGAGTAGTCGCCAGGACCAGCCACGTCTAAAAAGACTCAAACACCAGGTGTCTATATCACACACTCGTGTTGGTTTCCGGTTATCTTTAGATTTTATGATATCTTGTCTTTTTTTGATGAGGTTCTGTCATGTCGTTTTTATATACGAAAATGTGCACAACTCTTATCTCTACTATTGGCTACGGAGACGATTGTACAAGGAATAAGTACAGTTATATAAAATCTGAAAACAGAAAAGCCTTCTCAGAGAAATTAAAAGTAAATAACGGTAAGGTGTTTGTTCTTGGTAAACGGTTTCCGAAACCGACAATAAAAATAAAATCTAATATATAAAAGGTTATAGGTCTGTCTATCTGTCAACATATTTTAAAACTATCTTCCCCGAAGATAAAAGCGGAAGCGCAGCGATAGAGGCCTCAAATAATTGCTGCTGCTGCTGCTGCTGCTGTTGTTGTTGTTGTTGTTGTTGTTGTTGTTGTTTACGGACCGTTCCTTTATAGATCGTTAGCCGGTTAAAAATAGGTCCAAATTGAAAAAAATCCATATATATTTTGTACATTCATCTTAGTTTATATTCAATTTTAATCAGCTCATATGCGAGTCACGTTGAAACAGTGGTAACGTCACCAGCTTTAAATACTACAATATTAGTTCGGTTTCGCTTCTAGCTGATCGCGTTAAAATACATTTTTTTTTAAACATTTGAAATCATCACTTTATAATAATATATAGAGAAATATGTAAAATAAACAGCTCTAATCGTATAAACTCCAGTTTGTTGGCTGTCATGGCTCTTGTTTGGTTGTGGAAAGAATTGTACAATTTTTCAATTTCTGAATATTTTATTATTAATTGCTTGTTAGATTTGTGGATGGCATCGTCCTAGCGAGTATAAAATTCCTACTTGTTAGACATCGGCTTGGCTGGATGACTACATTCCTTGTTTGAGAGGAAATAGCTTAATTCTATAGTTTGATTTCGCAGCAGTTTGTTTGATTTGTGTTAACTAATAGACTTTGTTGTGTGTGGTGCGTTTATTCATGTGGCAAAGTACCCGCCTCGCAGGCAAGAGGCTCGGGTTTCGAATCCAAAATGGTAGTTTACTTGAAGCATTTCTGGTAACGGGATATATGTCAGTTTTTTAAGAAATACTGCTGTTTTCTTTTTGAAAAGGCCAGGTATGTCTCCCGAAACTAATCAAAGTTCCATACCATCAACAGACTTTATATACACCGGAATACCAATAACTTGGTTGCGAATTAATTATGTAATGAGAGGAGGAGGGATAAATGAATAAATAGTTAGACATTTCGCTACTCGAACATACATCTATTTGTTTGTCTGTTTTTCTTTCTTTCCTCTTGTGATTTCTGTCCTTTCCGCATTGCTCTTGGCATTTAAAACTTCCATATATATATATATATATATATATATATATATATATATATATATATATATATATATATATATATATATATATTAAATAATGTGATTTATAATTTAAAAATTTAAAAAAATTTTAAAATTTTAAAATCAAAATTTAATTAAATTAAAAATCAGTTTCATAAGAAGGAACAACAACAAAGTCAATTATCTGTACGATCGTTTCGGAAATCCGTGCTTTTTATTTGTGGTATACATGAAGTCACGTAGAACAATTATACATAGTTTTTTTGGGTAAGCACGGTCTCCTCATCAGCAAATTTAGGAGGATTTCTATTGAATTGAAAAGACACCAAAAATAAACCTAGCATTAAAAGTAAGGCAGATGAATCTTTTGGTTTTTCTTTTTTTAAAATCAGGAACTGTATTTAAAGTAGTCATTTAGATGTTTGCTATAGCTTTTTATTTTATTGAATAAAATAAATTTTATTCAATATAAATTTTTTATTTTATTAGTAGTAGTAGCACCGTATTGTCAGACAAGTGCGACTCTCTCATATACTTAAGATCCATGAGTCCCAAAATGACTTCCATCGCCACAGGACCATTTTAATAGACAAATGCCTGAGGGAGTATCTATACACAGATGATGTTACCGAGTCTTGGCTTTGTACGACAGCTAATCTCCCTTTCGGTTCAAAATGTTGAGATCCAGCAACAAACAAGAGCAAGATATCCACCAACAAGTAAACTGACGACCAGATTAATGCGGGTACTGGTCTCCCGCTTTATGTTTTTTTTTTTAAATCAGAGATTTGCTTTTCCTAGAAAGGTTGCCTTCACAACGACTGATCTCTTGTTTTACGTCGATTGTGATGGATAACTTTTTAAATATACAAATACTAGCAGTTAAGCCCGGCTTTGTCTTGTACTGTTCAGCCCGGCTTTGTCTTGTACTGTTCAGCCCGGCTTTGTCTTGTACTGTTCAGCCCGGCTTTGTCTTGTACTGTTCAGCCCGGCTTTGTCTTGTACTGTTCAGCCCGGCTTTGTCTTGTACTGTTCAGCCCGGCTTTGTCTTGTACTGTTCAGCCCGGCTTTGTCTTGTACTGTTCAGCCCGGCTTTGTCTTGTACTATTCAGCCCGGCTTTGTCTTGTACTGTTCAGCCCGGCTTTGTCTTGTACTGTTCAGAACTTGCCCTACGTGTAAATGTTTAGAGTAAAATTAGTCTGAGTAATTTCATAGAGACCGCAGATGTAAACTTTTTAAAACTCTGACCCCAATTTTACCCAATAAGGTTTGTTGTTTTGGTCTCAAATAAAATAAAAAAGTTTTAACCGTGCCCTTACTTACATCTAAAATTTACAGGTGATGAGACCCAAAATTTACCGAGGAACTTTGTAGAATCTGCAAGCTTTTCAACTTTGTAGAATCTGCAACCTTTTCAACTTTGACCTTTTGGTAGCAAAATTCTCGCCCCAAAACTCATTAAAATGGTTGCCGCATGTCTGAATATTGCTTCTGATAAATTTCAAATGTTTAGACCCAAAATTGGCTGAATAGTTTGCAAGACACCGGAAAGGTCAAATCTTTTAAACTTCACCGCCTTGGCATCTCAAATTTTCGACTTGCGCCATATCTTAATACACTTTATGTAAAATTTCGAATGTTTAGACCAAAACATGGTTGAGAAATTGTTGAACTTTGACCCTCTTACCAGCGAAATTTCTGGCTGAAAACCGATTACAAAGATCTTCTCAAATCTCAGTGCTCTGTATATGAAATTTCGAATCTGTAGACTGAACATTGACAGAATTATTATGTAGGGAAATGTACACAGACAGACAGACAGACACTTTCATTTTTATAGATATATAGATTATACTACGATTGCAAAAACACTGCTATTATCACCTCCTGTTTTGTTAATACGATTATCGGAGAGCATGTAGTCGAAAAAGACATTCCAAATGACTTTTAGAAGAATGCTATTTCTTTAATTATGATTGGCCTGGAAATAGAATTACATCTATTATAACTGAATAAATAATTTACGTTTTGTTTGGAACTTAATATGTGCGACTTTCCATAACACTTGAGAAAATGGTATTTCGCTATTCTTGATTTACGACTGCCAGTTCAAGTAGCAGATTTGAATATGAATTTCTTAATAATATAACGCAATTCCTTCGGTTAGAATGAGTAGATGTACAATTTGCTGTTTTTATACGAATTATCATGATGATCATGTGTGTTTCCCGTATTATGTATGTAACATAATTATCAATTTTTAAAGGAAATGTTGGCATGTGGACATGGTATCAAAATCCGTAATTTGGGAGAGAAGTTGTAATTACCTTTTTTTAAAAATTATTTTATCACTCTATCTTTCAAATATGTGCATTTCAACTTATTTAAATGAATAAACGATAAGATAATACACACCATGAAATTTGGAATATAGATCTTTGTTTTATATATATATATATATATATATACATATATATATATACATATATATACATATATACATATATATACATATATATGCATATATACATATATACATATATATACATATATACATATATATATATATATAATATATATATATATATATATAAAGCTGAATATGTGTAAGTGTGGTCACGAATAGGCTCCTATATGGTTGACTATTTTAAAAAAAAACTGATTACATATAATGATAAAAGATGTATAGAGACACAGGAATGGGTATGTTTGATCTGGCCGAACGGTGGTTCATTAAAATTGTGGGTCTGCGTTCGCGCCTGGTTCACAAAGTATGGAAATAAAAAAATTTAAAAAAATCATTTACAAGTGTTTTTGATATAGATATACATAAGAATACTTAGATAAGTATGTTTTAACTTAAATAGGGATGGTATAATAAAATGTATGTGCTCTCCGCCTATATCAGCATTCGTGGTATGATGTGTACATTAGCACCATACGCCGATATGTGTACTCGGGACGAAGGGTTCATCCTGATATGTGTACGTGTCACTAAATGTCTATGGTGGTTCTTCACTATATGAATCGTCATAATGTTCAGGTTAATGTGTGTGTGTGTGTGTGTGTGTCTGTGTGTGTGTTT
Organism: Euprymna scolopes; assembly: GCF_053919585.1. Taxonomy (NCBI): domain Eukaryota; kingdom Metazoa; phylum Mollusca; class Cephalopoda; order Sepiida; family Sepiolidae; genus Euprymna; species Euprymna scolopes. The sequence goes on along the minus strand of NC_136499.1, from coordinate 119,128,331 downwards.
GTGTGTGTGTGTGTGTCTGTGTGTGATAGATGTATTTTGGACATACCTTAGTTTCATGCGTCGTTGATCTTGGTCCACCTGGAATTCATCTTGTGGACGAACATTCATTCACTTTCAATAACGCTGGTTGGTTTTATATAGCATTTATTCACTTTAAAGGTGTCGATCACAGAAGTATTGGAAGTTAATATCCTTGCTTGCGTGGTTTATTCTATGTTTCCTTTCCACGACACGTTAGCCCCATTTTTGGTGAAGGAGGGACGACCTGTTAAACCACCCGCTCTGCTCAATGTCCAAATTCCAACTTAAATATCATACCCAGCTATCCTGATCACGTGGTAACATATATGTTCTTCCGTCAGCTGACCAGATTCTTCCGGTAAACTTCTCTATGATATGATTTTACCATATTTTGACAGATTTTCAACATTCTTCACATTCATCTCCCGTCCATCTTTCCAGATAGATAGAAAGGTAGATAGATAGATAGATAGATAGACCGAGATTGATAGATACAGAGATAGATTACAAGATCGAGATATATATCGATAATACATATATAGATAAATAGATAGATCGACAGACAGATTAATAGCTAACAAATACTTTCTTGTGTTCGACCTACAACATAACACATTTGCTTCAACACGTCCTAAACATACACATCACTTGAAACCAATATTTAACAATGCCGACTCAGCAGAGGTATGATTGGAGACTGCATACCTCCTGCCACAAGAATTTCATGAATTAACTCTAGGATATTTACCTATCGAGCTTATTATATATCTAAATTACAACGAGCACTTTTTCTTTCCTGTATTTTGGTGAAACTAGTAATTTCACTGTTACATCAAAATACACTCAGTTCTTTAGACTATTGTTCTAATCTCCTTTAAATTTATATATATATATATATATATATATATATATATATATACATATGTGTGTGTTGGTGTGTGTGTGTGTGTGTGTGTGTGTGTGCATTAGTAGTGGCACGATTCCAACATTTTTCCCGATTACGATACAATTACTGATTCCATTCTAAATTTTCGATTCCGATACGATACCCTATTCTGGTTTCAATTTCCGTTAAAATTTCTAAATATTTATTTAGAGATTTATTGTTTTTTTGTAAATTTTTAAATTATTACACAAGCCCCGCTAATTTCCGCGTATATTTTTTTCTGAAATGTTTACCTTGTA